>NC_137827.1:58010583-58280583 GCF_963921795.1 Nannobrachium achirus | reverse complement strand
ATTCGAACCCGCGACACGCTGTCAGGCAGGCATTGCAGACCCACGGCCAGGTATAGATGGTCCTCACAAGTAGTGTATAGTCACACACACACGCACGCACGCACGCACGCACGCACGCACGCACGCACGCACACACACACACACACACACACACACACACACACCTCAGGCTGTTACACACAGACACACAAAGAGAGAGCAAGAGAGGCACACACACAGACACATGCGTGGCCGTGCGCGCATTCACCACCAATTTGTGAGCTGATGAGCTATGGCAAGCAGGCAAAAGCTGTGTGTGTATGTGTGTGTGTGTGTGTGTGTGTGTGTGTGTGTGTGTGTGTGTGTGTGTGTGTGTGTGTGTGTGTGTTTTAACATAGGAAATGAGCGCTGACATTAAAGCCCCCTGGACACTGGAAACTATGGCTGCATCCTCTCCTCTCCTCTCCTCTCCTCTCCTCTCCTCTCCTCTCCTCTCCTCTCCTCCTTTATTTAAGATTCCTGTTCTTAAAACTATATTTTTGTTATATATTCTTATAATAATTAATAATTATTATTAATGCTGTTATTGTTGTTGTTTTTTTTTCACACGGAAGAAACTGACACATTTTTTTTTTTAAAGAAAACAATGATTCTCTATGACCTCATGCACACCGGCTCCGAATTTGCCATGCGGCAGGTGGCTGCGGCAGTGCGTTCTTTCCCCGATCAAACCCAGTTCGATTCGTGCGTCTTGTCGCATGCGGTAAAAACTCATTGACTCCTTTTATGACTCCGCAGTGTGGATTCCACACAGCTTTGCACACCAAATCCAATGCGTTTTAATCATGCAGCAAACGGAAAGAAACGCAACGGTCCTGTGTGCTAAGCCCTTTAGGGTTAGGGCCAGATATTTGATGTAAATGTTACCAGGCCTCTCCCCATACACACCCATTGTAACTTCAAACTCCATTTTAACCATGATAGATTCATTAACGTTTCATTAAAGGAGTAGTTCACCCCCAAAATTACTTTTTTTCTATTGATTAGTCATGCCATGGAGAGTAGAGTTCAATAATATTTTTTGTTTTTTGTCTCATTCCTAAGACAAAAATGTGATAACAATAAATGTACCCCCATTGATTCCGGATGGTGACCCGTTTCGAAACGGGTCACCATCCGGAATCAATGGGGGTAAATTTACTCAAATCAAATTTTTGTCTTAGGAATGCGACAAAAACCAAAACATATTATTGAACTCTACTCTCCATGGCATGACTTGGCATGACATCAATAGAAAAAAAGTCATTTTGGGGGTGAACTACTCCTTTAACGATTCATTAACATTATGCATATTGTACTCCTTTGTATACCGCCCCCCTGTGGGTTAAGTTCAAGAAGGCAAGCATGCATAAACTTCAGGTTGCCTATAATGACTGTTTACGGATACTTCTGAGAAAACCTAGGTGGAGCAGTGCTAGTGAGCTGTTCTGTAACCTGGGTATAAGCACTTTTCAAGCTCTTCGGAGGAATTTAATGTACAGTATAGATTGATGTGTCGTTTGAATGAGTCGCAAAACTCTATTATTGGGTTGTTGATCAACCCCTGCCTCAGTACTACCCGGTACCAGTCTCCTTTCTGGGAACACTGGTACGATTGTCTTGTGTATAGATGATGTTTTATTTATGATTCTGTACAGTTTTTTATTTTATTTTTATTTTATGTGTTTTTATGTGTCTTGTTATTAATGGACCCTGTGTCTTCTAAATAAAGTTGATTGATTGATTAAAAACGCCCATTATTTTTCTGGTGACTCATGATTACCCTCCTAATATGTGAGCAGGCTGTGTTTTTTCAATAACTTTTTTTCATTTATTGTTAATAACTTTTTATTGTATTTTTCCCAAATAATTTTTTAAAACAAATGAAAAATGTATTGAAAAAACACGGCCTGCTCACGTATTAGGAGGGTAGTATGAGTCACCAGAAAAAAAATAATAATGGGTGTTTTTAATGAATCTATCATGGTTAAAATGAAGTTTGAAGTTACAATGGGTATGTATGGGGAGAGGCCCTGGGCCTGGAGGGCCTGATAACATTTACATCAAATAACTGAATATTGAATCAAGCAAATTCAAAACTGTTTAGGGTGTTCATAAAAGCCTGATTAGACGAAATTAACCACTTGAATGCCTTCTTAAATCTGGTGCCAACCCCGAGTTTCCCGAGTTTGTATTGATACCAACGCTGTGCCAACCCCGAGTTTCCCGAGTTTGGGCCGTTTTTGAAAAAAAAAGAAAAAAAAACATTTCAAGATTTTTTTTTTCAAAAAAAAATTTTGGACCTCCAGAAATGTATTAGGCATGATCGCGATCGCGAAATTGCATGTTTAACCCCCATACCAACCCATTCTTTCAAACATGGCAGCCATGTTTGTTTACATCTGAAGAAAACATAATGGCCCATAAATCATGAATGCCTGAACGGATTTCCAAGCGGATTTTTTTGTTTGAAAGCTGTGAACAGCATCTACACACGTGGTGCATCATCTAGGCATGGGCGTGCTCTTTTTACACAATTGCACAATTACATGGAAGTCTATGGTAACCATGGCAACGCGAGACATTGAAGAGAAAAAATCATTGCAACATAAGTGTTAACTACAACACAACGTTATGAGCTTGTTGATCTGCCATTTCCTCTATTTTCAAAGCCTTTCAAAAGATCTCAGGGGTTTTCTAGTCTGCACCACAGAGGATCTCAGAGTGGGACCCCGGGGGTCCTTGAGGGGGTTCCAGGGGGTCCCCCAGTATAATTACTTATTGCGACCATAGGTCGCAGTTAACTATGAAAACCAGCACATCTTGTCCACGTATCCGCGTATCTCTGTAGGTCACGCCTGACAAAGTGGTTCCCCTGACACATCACTGTGACATCACAGGTCTATGGGTTTGCTGTGATGTCAGGGGAACCACTCTTAACAGAATGGGTTTGCCACTCTGACATCACCCTCTGGCTTCACTGTGATGGCACACTAACAGAATCCCTTTTATGCTCATATATGGACTTCCCTGATGTCATCAATATTAATCACATATCATATCTAACAGGACTTCATATGGGAATGCCCATATATGGAGGCCACATCGGCCACATACCACACTAACAGAATCCATATATCCATAAGACAGATGGCCAAGACAGCCCATATCTATGTGGCTGGTTCTACAGACAGGGATCTCCATGTATGGGCATGAAAGGGATTGTGTTCATGATGTCAGATGTCATAGGACTTTCACATAATGAATAACTGAGTAAGCATGTTTGGGCTCTCACAGCATATCATAGTTTATTATTACAGACTATAGCCTATAATAGTCCAAGGAGGGAAATACAACAGCACTTCGTTAGCATTGTTGGCATGTTACTAGTTATTTAACATAACAATTAACGTGTTTGTAGTCATGGCATTTTAGCCAGTACAGTGTATTCATATTTGATATTTCAATTGATCTGAGTCGTGTAAATAGTGTAAACCGGCTCTGTATAGCAGCCAGGTCCAGGGAATGGAATCGTTCAGCAGCCAGAGATATCAAATGATAAAACACTGTTGTTTTGTTTTAGTCATGCACATATTTGTCCAATGCATGCAGTTTCGTAAATTAATGCCCCATACTTGATCACACTACAACATCACACAATAGTATCAAAAGTAGCAGATCTACAAGCTTGAAATGTGGCGCGAAGCAAACTCATTTTGAACTTTTTTTTTTAATCCTGTCATACAGTTGGACATACGAGGTTTCAACCCGACAGAGATGATAGTATAGTAAATGCATTTCTGCTTTTCTTTTCTCCCTTCCTCAGATACCTCATTGTCTCCATATTTCAACCTTTTGGTAACATTTGGTAATCAATTAATGCTCAATTAACGCGTAATTTAACGTAATCATTAATTCATCATGAAATCCTTGTCTTCATCAATTAATGTTGGAGTAGCTATTAGTTAACTCACATGAATGCATATGCAACCATATAATGGGTGTTTTTCTAAAAAAAAAAAAAAAAAAAGTCGTTAATCTTGCCCACCTTATGAGCACTCATCCTTGGCATAGAACTGACCGGATAAAACAGAACTACAAACACACCACGTGTGGCCCATATATGGTTCATACAGTATGAAGTCATGTGAACTAACAGGCTTAACTAATGATAGTTACTTGCATTAATTGAACATTAATGATGAAGATAAAGACTGTGTGATGAATTAAAGGAGTAGTTCACCCCAAAATTACTTTTTTTCTATTGATTACTCAGGCCATGGAGAGTAGAGTTCAATAATATTTTTTGTTTTTTGTCACATTCCTAAGACAAAATTTTGATTCGAGTACATTTACCCCCATTGATTCCGGATGGTGACCCGTTTCGAAACGGGTCACCATCCGGAATCAATGGGGGTAAATTTATTGTTATCACATTTTTGTCTTAGGAATGCGACAAAAACCAAAAAATATTATTGAACTCTACTCTCCATGGCCTGAGTAATCAATAGAAAAAAAGTCATTTTGGGGGTGAACTACTCCTTTAAGAGGAATTTGTGATAAATGTATTATTAATAAATGCATTAATTCACCATGAATTGCATGTTAATTGTGTGTATGATTTTACCCCTTATCATTGTAAAGTGTTACAACTCGGTTATGTCATGTTTTGTTTTGTAAATGAATGACGTAGTAAAATTAGCCTATTTGTTGTAGAACAGCTAGTTTCAATATTAAAAGAAAGATAAAATAATATTTAAAAAAGGTACTGTTTTGGACTTACAAGGTTTCCACCTGACAGTGATGCTTCTCCATATCTCTGCGTGTTTGTCTTGGTGTCATGCCAGTTCTCTTATCCACAGCGCCGTAACAAACAAACGGCACAACACGTCAGCGTTTGTAAATCCCTGTTATCACTGGCAGACAAATAACAGATATATATTTAATGGATAACAATACAGTCCTAAAAAACAGACAAACAACAGATATACATAATGGATAACAAAAAAAAAAAAAAAAAAAATGGGGGGCATTTGGCAGGAGAAATAATTTACGAACAGGGAGTGTGCGAGTAAAGAATAGGACGACAACCTACCTATACCGTATATCTCCTCAATCCATGCAGAGCAACGTCATTTGAATTTACTGAGGGAGTGACAGAGAGAGAGAGAAGCAGACAGCAATGGAGGCACTTCACAAACACACTTCTTTTTTTTTGTATACCAGCGAAAGTGCTGGTATCAAACGCGACACACGTGCATATCTCCTTGTGTGGGCTGTTCTGTCTGTGACATCAGCCAGGGGTCGGCAACCCCATGAAAAAAAACTAGAAGAAGTGCTCTTCCGAGCACAGGTCTCCACCAGGCCACGCGTCCATTTTGTAGTGTAATTTCTTCCTTGGCCTTTTGCGAATGTGCGTGCACAATTTCATTAAAATTGCACGCTGTGTTTGATTTGAGGCATTTTGTTCAAAACGGATTAATCCTGCAAAGTTTGGAGGCCAATCTTAGGCTCAGGATGGAATATTTAATATGGGACAGATCCGTCTTGACCATATGACATGTAGAGATACTGTGTACTGATTTGTGTTAATTTTGGGTAGAATCTGAAGGAGTAATATCCAAAAATGTGTCTTACATAAGTCGGCCTCCTGGTGGCGCTATAAAAGGCTGATGTGAAAAATGCAAGGAAAGGGTTTTTCCTTGGCCTATCGGGAGTGCGCTTACAAAGTTTGAAACTGATCGGTGGAGTTATAGGTAAAACCACGAATCTTATCTAGTTATAGCGCCACCATGTGGCTGATTTCAAAAATTTGAATCTCAGCTAATCAGGATGGAATATGAACAATCAGACAGATCCATGTCGATCACATGACTGTAGAGATACTGTCTACCGATTTGCGTGATTTTTGGACAAAATCTGTAGGAGTACTGTCCAAAAGGTAGTTTTGCACAAATTGGCCTCCTGGTGGCGCTAGAACAGCCCCATGTGAGAAATGTGGGGCAGAGGTTATGAATTGGCATCCAGGAAGTGCGCTTACAAAGTTTGAAACTGATCGGTGGAGTTATAGGTAAAACCACGAATCTAGCGCCACCATGTGCTGATTTCAAAAATTTGAAGTGGCATTTCTTCCTCGGCCTAGTGGGAACGTGTGTGCGCGATTTCATGTTAATTGCACTCTGCGTTTGTGATTTGAGGCATTTTGTCCAAAATGGACCAATCTTACAACCTTTGAAAGCCAATATCAGCCAATCAGGATGGAATATGGACAATCAGTGTTGATCACATGACTGTAAGGATACTGTCTACCGATTTGCGTGATTTTTGGACAAAATCTGTAGGAGTAGTGTACAGAAATGTGTTTTGCAAACATCTGCCTCACGGTGGCGCTAGAATAGGGCTATTTGAAAAATGTGGGGCAGAGGTTCTGAATTGGCATCCAGGGAGTGTGTGTGCTCATTTTGGCAGCGACCGGGCCAACGGCGCCGGAGATTAGATGTTAACAAACTCGGAGGACGGACGGAGCAGTGGTCGTCCAGTGGTTCCCAGGGCAGCTGACCGGCCTCCTGGGCCCCCGAGCAGTGGAACTGATCGAGGAGAACAAGGCTCTGACCAGTGGTGGTCAGAGCTCTGGAGGTGTCGGCGCCAGATGGGCTCGCTTGCCTTATTTTCTCGCCTCCAGCTCTGCACATCCGGCGGTTGCAACTGATGGTACACAATATGATGTTGTGATTGGCTTTTCCTATTCAAACCTTTATTGAACAAGGAAACTAACATCCCCAAAAGTAACTTTTAATAATAAATAACAGTACTGCATTAATTCTTATTGCCTTTAATAATAAATAACAGTATTGCATTAATTCTTATTGCCGAAAATTCCTCTTCAATATTCAACACTGGAAAATAACATTACAAAAAAACAAAACGTTTATTAATAATGAAGAATAACTTAATAATAAATATTAGCGGCGATATTAACCCCCGTCCCCCCGTGGACCGGTGGTCCGCGAGAGACCCCAGTGTGAGTCAGCCGTCCTGCACCACCACTCACGGACCACCGCAGCGGAGGTCCGTGAGTGGTGGTGTCCCGGTGGAGGGTCGACGGATCCCCACACGGTAGCCATGAGTCAGCCGCCCTGCGGGGGTCTCTCGCCGACCACGGGGTGACCGCAGCGGAGGTCCGTGAGAGGTGCGGGGGTCTCGCCGCTGACCACGGGGCCGCTGACCCCCGCACCTCTCACGGACCTCCGCTGCGGTCACCCCGTGGTCGGTGGGAGACCCCCGCAGGGCGGCTCCGTGGCTGACTCACAGCTACCGTGCGGGGATCCGTCGACCCTCCACCGGGAGACCACCACTCACGGACCTCCGCTGCGGTCACCCCGTGGTCGGCGGCGAGAGCCGAGAGACCCCCGCAGGGCGGCTGACTCAAGGCTTCCTGTGCGGGGATCCGTCGACCCTCGACCCGATGCGTTAACATCAACGGAGACCAATTCACTTCCTTGTTGATTTCTCTGGCCCTGTGGCTTTGTGGCGAGTGACTGGTCTCAATGGATGGCAACTCAGAATGGCCAAATTCACATTAATTCTTGCATGACGCCGCCCTCTGCTGCCAGGTCTGCCAAAGTGCATGTTGCGCAATCAAAACAAATAAAAATAATAAATAAAAATAAAAAACATCTATCTATCTACTATAACATCGCAAAGGTAAGCCGCTTTTTGCTGGCAAAAGACCCAATAAATAAATAAAACATCTGGCAGTAAAACTGTTAAAGGGGATTTATAATGGGCCTAAGTCAAGTTTCCTTACTTCCTATCTATCTATCTATCTATCTATCTATCTATCTATCTATCTAAAATCCGGTCAGGACCGCCTTGGGGGAGAAACATTGCTTCTAACTTTTTTTCTGCGTTCCTCCACAATGTGCGAAAACTCCGTCTCATCCAAGACTGGATACAATATTATACCAGTCCAGATGTGGGAATAGACATTGTAGGACATAATATACACTCTCTGCAGGGGAGGCACTGCAGCCGCAATACTTTTATGAAGTGTGTGTGTGTGTGTGTGTGTGTGTGTGTGTGTGTGTGTGTGTGTGTGTGTGTGTGTGTGTGTGTGGACAGGGAATTACTACTTTGTGGGGACCTCATGTCCCCACAAAGATAGTGCAATCGGAGGAAAAAACCTTGTGGGGACAAATTAATAGGTCCCCACAAGGTGTTTAGGGGTTAGGGTTAGGGTTAGGGTTAGGGTTAGGGTTAGCAGGGGTTAGAGACTAAGGTCTCAGAGGCACTTGCCCGTCGGGCAAGTACAGGTCATGTTCTACTTGCCCAAATGTCATGTTCACTTGCCCGAAAAGTAAATCATCCATAATAAAATAATGGCCAAGATTTTAATTACCGCTCAATTTAACATACATTTCTTTACTTTCTGGGTCTGTGCGATTAAAAAAGTCATACTGTACCTCAATACTTCCAAATCTCTACATAGCTATTAGCTATGATTGAATATGTCTATGGTTTCACACTAGCAGCAACTCTTATTTTACATTCCACAGACCAGAAGACAGAGCGCTCTGGCCACATTCAGGTGTTGTTTAGACAGATATCTGGTGTTGTGTTTATTGACAGTTGCGTCCCCTCTCAAATGAGCACTTGCCCGGTCGGGCAACCTGAAAGCAAACTTCACCTGCCCGAACATTTTATTTACCTGCCGAGGGCAGGTGGGCAAGCCTTAGTGTCAATCCCTGGGTTAGGGTTAAAAATGAATGGAATGTCCCAAAGTAGTAATTGCAAACCTGTGTGTGTGTGTGTGTGTGTGTGTGTGTGTGTGTGTGTGTGTGTGTGTGTGTGTGTGTGTGTGTGTGTGTGTGTGTGTGTGTGTGTGTGTGTGCACGTGTGTGTGCGTGCACGTGTGTGTGCGTGCACGTGTGTGTGCGTGCACGTGCGTGTGTGTTAACCTTTGCCCACTTTATGCCCATCTATGGCAGATGTCCTCAGACACAGATCTGGTGAATCATATTTCTAAATCTGTATCGAGTCAGGTTTAGCCTTGTGACAGATCAAGATGGTGTCTAACAACATTGTGGCTTCAGGAGGCCAGTGTGTGACATCATGATGCCATCCATGACTTCATATTTGGGCAAGGTTTTAGCCATCATTAATTGTGGGCTCGCTGAAAGCGAACACACAACCCAAGTATGTTATCTTCATTATTTATCTATCAAATTCTCCTCCAAACAGTACAAAGGCAGGGCCCTTAGCCAATGAGGTGCAGCCAAAGGGTAGATCTTCATGCCCATACATGGTGTTACATACAAACCCACACTGTTTCGTAGGAACAGTATGTCTAGTTGTGGGCTCACTGAAAGTGAGCACACGTATGTTATCTTCATTATTTAGCTATCAAGTTCTCCTCAAAAATGATGTAATCTATCAGTCAAGTTCCCCTCAAAATGACGAAAGACACTGCCTTTGTACCGACAGTACAAAGGCCAATGAGGTGCAGCCAAAGGGTAGATCTTTGTGCCCATACATGGTGTTACATGTACATGTGAGCCCACACTGGTTCGTAGGAACAGTATTTCTAGTTTCATCATAAGATTACGACGGAGACACTTCCTTGGCCGATAGGCAGAAGTGCACTAATGTCCCTCCTACTCAGGGAGTGGGGGTTACTGGTGTCATCATACTACACCACAATGATCTTTATATATAATATCCGACAAGGACACACCACATCATCATCTGTGTCCAGAAGCAGAGACTGTGTGGGAAGCAGTTCAAACTAAGGAATCAATCTACGTGCTTCACAGTAAGAATCAACTGAAGTGCTTCCACAGGTCTCACCTGCAACAGAGAAGACAAGAATAGAAACACCAAACCACTTCAGTAGAAGCGGCACCGAAGATGAAATTCTTCGATTTACTCCTCAAGGTCATGATGGCCGCCTTCAGCGGCATCATCTTGGTGGCGGGTGTGGCCGGCCTGGTCGGGGGCCTCTGGATGAAGGTGTCTCCCGCCACCGTCCTGGGGGTCCTCAGTCAAAGCGGCAGTGGCGTGACGCCAGAGGATCTCGAGACTCTCCTGAACTTGAACTACCTGCTGATGGCCGTGGGGGCTCTCCTGGTCGTCATGGGTGCCCTGGGCTGCTACGGAGCCATCAAGGAACGCCGGACCATGCTGCTCGTACACTTTGTCATGGCGTTGGTCCTGTTCGTGGCGGAGCTGGCCGGAGCGGTGGCCGTCATCGGGTTCACGGACCAGCTGGCCGAAAGAGCGGTGGGCGACATCCGGGACGGCTACGGGGACAAGTCGGGTCTTCTCACGCAGTTCTGGATGGTGACCATGGACGTGATGGGTTGCTGCGGAGTCCACGGCTACGCAGACTTCATCGGGTCCCCGCATCACGCCGAGCTGAACACCTTCCCGCCTCAGTGTTGTCCCGACGTGGATCCGGAGGTCTACTGCGATTTGCACCAGGTTCACAACGCATCCAGCACCGGCTGCCTCCCGAAGTTCCGAGAACTGATCGCAGATAACCAGCGTCTGGTCGCCCTCGTGATCCTGGCCGTCGTGTATGTGGAGATCTGCACCGTGGTTCTCTCCGTGATCCTCTACTGCAAGCTTAGAATGAACAGAATGGTACCAGTGTAGACGTAGTTCAACCCAGTCCACTGTGTCAGGCAAGGACGTGCAGAGAATGTTAGAGAGGCAGGGGCTGAAATTTCTAAAAGACCCTCGAAAATAGCAAACCTCCAAGCTCACAACGCGTCGCAGCCTTGATACCACACTGAACTAAGCATAATCAAGTCAATAATGTAGATGTGGCATAACAGCATGGATTTCTACACACATAGGGCAATTCTTTCAACATGAGATGCTGCATTCAAGTTCAGGAGAGTTTGGACGAGGCAATTCTCTTGAATGCTGCCTTCAGGCATGGCATGGAAAGAGGGCTTTTGTATTTATTTCGCCAAACTGCATTCATGGTCTGGAGAGGGCACTTTTCACAGATGGATAAAAGGGCAGGGGCTCAAGCCCCCTTTGATGTCTATGTGTGCACATGCCTGGTGTCAGGGGCCTCCGGGGCCACACAGCTGGTCCAATCAGCAAGCCCATGAACAGTGTATGGCACAGACACTGTTCAGGGGTCTGTAGTGTGTCTAGCCATCAGAAGAAGGCAGGTCTTTACCTGTAAGGCCAGGGCTCCACCAAAAAGATGTCGTCGTGCCGGCGTTGGACGCCGTAAAAAAAATGAGCTGGGGCGAATTTGAGCGTCCGACGTTGACGTTGACATTGGCAGTGGGGCACCCTTAATTAATTAAAACGGGAGCGTTCCCAGCGTTGACATTGACGCGACGCTCGATGCGCCCGGTGGAGCCGGGGGGTATGAGTTCAAGTGACTCTTGGTTATTGGCCGATGCTGCTCCTTTTTCTTTTCTGTTCTTTTCTGTCTTTTTGTTTGTTTTTTGTTCATGCTCTTTCTTGAAATATTTTCTTTTTTTTAAACATTGGCCCTTTTTTTTATAATCTGGACTACAAACTAGGAGTTTGTGAGAAAATGATTGGAACTGGTATCTTCCACCTTCCATGGGGGAAATCCGGTATTTCAAACCTATTTTTTCCCCGAATACTGGCTTATATTATTTTATTTGTGTGAAAACATGATCTCTCCGGGGATATCTGGGAGATCTGCTTGCTGGGTTCTGGGCGGATTGAGCCCTGTTTCTCAAAAGTAGCACGGTTTGTTTCCAAACTCATGTCGGAATATTCACCGGAGTTTGAGCGTATGAGGAATTAGCTTTTGAAAAGATTGCTGTCCCTAGAAGTGATTTGAGCCTGAGAGCCATCCTGCTACAGAGATTCAACAGGCAGAGAGACAGGACTTTTTTCGTGATTGTTGTGTAGCATTGTGTCATATAGGCCAGGGGTCTTCAACGTTTTCAGGCCAAGGATCCCTTAGCTGAGAGAGACATGAAGCAGGGACCCCCACTACATAGTGTATAAATGTGTGATACAGATTTTCATCGATTTCATAGATAGATTCATAGACGTGTTTGACAGCACTGTCATCAGTCTGTTAGATTCTTGTTGACTTTAAACTTAAATCGTTGTTACTTACTAAACTTGACCTTTCACTCGGGGACTTGGTCTGCTCTTTTTGAACGGTGGTAAACCGCTCCATAGAGTGGCTGTGCGTGTGTCTGTAGCCTTTTTCCTCAGCGTGTTGCCATAGTAAAATGTGTGTACGAAGCATCATGTTTGTCTAGTGATGTCATATGTCGTATGTCTAGCCTTTTTCCTCAGCGTTTTGCCATAGCAAAACATGTGTGTGTAGCATAGCCTGTACATCCTAGACTCAAATCCTAGTCTGAAGACGTTATGCAAGCACGACCACCGCTCACTTCACATTTGGTGTGATTTTTTTTACCTCTACACCAAACCTATTTGCCAAAAATAGCCGATCTACAAGATCTCAGCGCCTCGTGTTGCGAGGCGTTGAGAGCTTGTAGATCTGCTATTTTTGGCTTAAGTTCTCCTCGGAGTAGGGATGCGAGGGTTCAAAATGTTCATTTTAAAAGAATATCCTATCACACAAAGATTTGGTGGTCCCCCTGTAGTAACTCTGAGGACCCCCTAGGGGTCTCGGACCCCCTGTTGTAGAAGACCCCAAGTATAGGCTATATTGTTTAATACAAAGACCAGAAAGAACAATCTTGCACATTTCTAAAGTGCACCAACGCTTTTAAGCAGTGTGGGATCATAGTGTTAAAAGGTAGCGTGAAAGATGATATCTCCATATTTTATTTATTTTTGAAGCGGTGAAAGGAGTGGCTTTGTCTGTCCCTTACAGTCTGTCCCATAGGCTTCCAAGGAGTCCCGTGTCCGTGTCATGTCCCGTGCATGCAGTATTGAGGATTGGTCAAGCTTCACATGACAATTTGGCCCTCCAGACAAAATCATTCATGCATTAAGAATTCATAAAAATATAGAACTAAAACACATAGGAAGTATAGATCTAGAACACAGAATGTATAGATCTAGAACACAGATTTCATTGCTCTAGAACACATAGAATAAAAAAAATCACCGCTTCACTTCGAACCGAGGTTTGATTTTTTTCTTTTCCTACTTGATCATGCTACAGCGTCACACGAAATGATCAAAAGTACGCAAGCTCCGAGTGCGACGCAAGGGCTTGTCGATCTGCTCCCTTTTGCTACTTTAGAATTCTACGTTTTGGACATAATGAGGTTACCACCCGACAGAGAAGATGTAAAGCATCGCTCTCAACTGTCTTGTTGTTGAAATGTGCTTCGGTACAAATGAACGTTCCTTGCGTTGCCTCGGCTAACGTAGTACACAGACCTGTTGGGGTAAGTACAGTGTGTTTGAAGATGTTTATTTATTTGTTTATTTGTGTTGTCAAGCCTAGCCTTGGATCCAATTGTTGAGTGTTGCTGAGAGCTCCTACATCTGGCTTTGTCTGCTTGTATCCATGTACGTATGTATGTCCCCAGCCCGTTCTCACCCCCCTGCTTCACCCCCCTGCGGCGCTTCGGACTCGCTTACAGCGTCATCAAATTATTGAAAAGAAAAAGAAGCTCAGTGGCCTTGTGGTTAGAGTGTCCGCCCTGAGACTGGTAGATCGGGGGTTTGATTCCCCGGCCGGGTCATACCAAAGACTGTAAAAATGGGACCCAATGCCTCCCTGCTTGGCACTCAGCATCAAGGGTTGGATTGGGGGGGCTGATCACCATTACTGATTCCCGAGCGTGGCACGGCTGCAGCTCACCGCTCCAAGAGATGGGTCAATTGGCGGAGAACAAATTTCAAATCACAGCAATGTGTCTGACTAATAAATACATTATTATTATCATCCCTGCAGACGTGTTGGGATGCTTTCGGCATCATACTCGCAGACGCAGAGGGAGAGTCTTAGTGCGCATGCGCCGACACATGTTTACTCGAATATGTATCTACCGTTAGTGGGAACCGAACCGGGCCTTAAAGGTAAAGTCTGTTTGAGCCGCATTCGGAGTCGCAGAAGCAGTCCCCTGGTCATAATGTACTATACTGTCCATAACGGCACATAACTCTGTAACGCACCGATCGTAGCGGCGACTCGCTCGCTACCGCTCGCTCGGCGGTGACTCCCGGGGCTCATCGGTGGCTCAGATGGCGCGGCTCCGTCATGGATAGTGGCGTGGTCGGTAGCGTCGGGTGGCTGGTAAACCATATATAGTGGTTGAGAATCCCACAAGGGGAATGACACAGGTTTTACCTACTTGAAGCAGTAGGCATACCCGTGGTGTACCCAAGTCAAAAGGGGTAAGCCGAACTGATAAGCCGACGAACGTGAATCAGTCTGGATCCTCGGCTATGTCAAACCATCTTCTCCACCATGGCTTTATGTTGCCCCAGGGCACTGTTTGGAGCAGGGGTATCGCACCAAATTCTGGGCCCTGGGTACAAGGATTCACTGTAGGCACCCCATGAATGTTCTTCATAGGTGGAGGGGGTTTAATTAACCCATTTAGACTGGGAACGCATTATTACCCATTATTTTGTGCTTTAACTATTGAAAAATAGATATACAAGCTCGCAGCGTGGCACCGAGTGCCACGCTGCAAGCTTATATATCTGTAGATCTATGTGTCTTTGAATATTTTTGACCCGTTTTTTTAAAAACCTATATTTCTATGTCATTGGTGCTCAAACCTTTTCATGTGAAGGACCCCCAAAAGGATATGTATCTCAAAATATTTCGTTCCAGGGACCCCCCCCCCCACATATATTATATATATAGCAGATCTTACAAGCTCGCAGCGCGGCACTCGGTGCCACGCTTTGAGCTTGTATTTTCAATAGCTAAAGTATTTTTTTATTAATAAGGCCCCTCCACCTTGGGCCCTAGTAACTCAGTCCCACTCCCCCCCCCCCCCCCCCCCCCCCCCTTGTGACGCCCCTGGTTTGGAGTGCTGTGAGTGACTAAAGGCATTTGAAAAGGTAGGGTAAGTGATTTCATTTGAAGGTGGGGTGCCATGACTTTTATTCCCCCCCTCTTGTTCTGTAGAGTTGTTCCAACCTCTGATTGCAGCGTTGGCCCTGATGCCAAGTGTCGAACCGTTATTGTTGTGATTCAGCGCGTTGGCTCTGATGCCAGGCTGTTGATTGGCCTGTTAAAGTGTGTGATTGACCCATATATTCCCCTCTCTGAGCCTGCAGACAACAGTAAGTGGACGTGGAGGCTATAGCGCAGCAGGCCAGCTGGGGCCTCTGTGTGTCTGGGGCAGGGGCGTCACAAGGGGTAGGAAAGTGGGACTGAGTTACCAGGGCCCAAGGTGGAGGGGCCCTAGTAATTTTATCTATTGAAAAATAGCAGATATACAAGCTCGCGAGCTTGTAGATCTGCTATTTTTGAAAAGTCGTGAAAATGTGCGCAAATCTTTGAATATATGTATTTTTTAATGAACATTTGTAACTAAAATGTTGCTTCTGGGGGGTCCCTGGAACTAAATATTTTGAGATGGGGGGGTCCTTCACGTGAAAAAGTTTGAGCATCACTGACATGGAAACATAGGTTTCTTGGCACACATTTTCACGATTTTTCAAAAATAGCAGATCTACAAGCTCGCAGCGCGGCACTCGGTGCCGCGCTGTGAGCTTGTATATCTGCTATTTTTCAATAGTTAACATTCATGGGGGGCCCCAGCAGTGAATCCTTGTACCCAGGGCCCAGAATTTGGTGTGACGCCCCTGGTCTGGGGGACGTGTTGAAATGTCCTCTGACACTGATTGTTTACCTTTTGAATTCTCAATGAACTGCCAAACGACAACAGTTCTTGCCATTTTTATCCACGGCTCAGACGAGAGTCTCGTCATGTGGTGTTTTCAGCGGTTTACGATAGAGGACGCTTGTCCGCTGTCTGAACTCTCAGACTTTTGTCTGAGAGTGAAAACAAGCAACATTCAACTGCCTATAAGTCTGATTATCCCGGCCGAACCATTCTTTCGCCCCTGTGGCGTCAGTTCAGAAAAAGCTAAGGTATGGCAACATGACTGGTGTCTTGCGCGTGCGTGAAAGACACCAGTCATGTTGCCATATCTTAGCAACAGGCATGATATATTTATTTTAAGAAGAAGTACATATAATATATAATTATATATACACCCTACCTATAATTATAAAAACTTGTTAAAGTGACCATTTTGTTAAATTTTGCATTTGTAGGGTTAGGGTTAGACAAAAAAAAGATAGACAAAGAGACATTCATGGATTCATATTTAGAAATAACTTTTATCTTCCCCCCTTGACCCAGGGTATGGCAGCTGCATACCCCTTCCATACCCAATTGACGCCCCTGTTTCGCCCAACTCTAGGAAACCCCCTTGCGTCTTTTTGGAGCACCCGCATCTTGGCGAATTATATTCTATATGATTTTTCAAACGTACGTGAAAACATTTGGATTTGCGGGTAAGGGAAGCTATAGACTTAGATGTTTTTAAGGACCGCCAGTTCGATAGTGTCGCTGTCAGACAACGCCGAACTTGATTATAATAGTTTAACTATTTAGACCCTCAGTATTTAGTAAACCTGTCACTCTCTTGGCTCTGTACTTGGTCTGCTCTTTTCCTCCGCCAACACAGACTGTCGGAAAATAGCCGCTGTGAGCTCAGAGATTGGCTATTTTCGGCCAATGTTCCCCATCACACAAATGTACCCACTGGAGTTACTCTGAGGACCCCCTATTGCAGGGGTTTTCAAAGTGGGTGACGGGGCACCCTGGGGTGCCGTGACAGCATTCCAGGGGTGCCGCGAGATAACTTGATAATATTTGGAATTTATTTGGACACTTGAAAAAAAAAATTAGTATCATTTTAAACTTGAAATACAACGTTATTTTCAGTCAGTTCTAACCAAAATGGCTATTATCTCAACGTTTTCCTTGCAACATAATCACTAAAATATCGTCACAGTCGGGCAGAAACCTCGTATCTCCAAGTTGCAAATGTGATCGTCTTTTGGTAAAGCCTGCGATGCGAGGCGTTGTGCACTTGTAGACCTGCTGTTTTCACTAGTTTAGTACATTTTATAGATGATAAATACAAGACGAACGGTTTTGGACGTACAAGGTTTCCACCCGACAACGACGATATGCTATAAATATAAGGTGCTGGGAGTGGAAAATTATAATGTAGGGGTGCCTCGGATTAAAAATATTCATGGGGAGCCCTGAGACAAAAAAGTTTGACCCTATTGAACACCCCTGCCCTACTTCATCATACAAGTGTCTCGGCTATTTTCCCGATTTTAAAAGGTTTTAAAATGTATAAGAGGAACAACGTTGGACATACTAGCTTTGCACCCAACAGTAACAATATGCTACACAAGTATATTTCAACCTCTGCTGCGAGACATCATTAGAATGCTCTCCCTGACAAGTGTTTTCCTATATACCGCAGGCCCAGTGGCACTGGCAGCCCAGACATAATAAACTGTGGATAAAAGACAATGAACTAACAGACAGTAAGGCTGTTTTTAAGTGCCTGGCAATTGTTTGTGACTCTCAGATACGCTTTGACAAACACATAAAAAAGATTGGTGGAGGCTTTATAAGAGCCAAGCTTCAAACCTTTAGGCAAGTCACACACTGCTTACTATTTACTATAGGATTGTGCTTTTCTCTCTCAATCTTCAAACTGCATTCAATAGGCTCCTGGTGTCTACCTTTAAACCTACCAACATTCAAGTTCTGGACATTTTTTTTTCCTTTATCATTTTTATCCCACGATTTTGCAACCCATTTTCACCCAGTGCCAATTGCCTATGTAATCCTGGGCTCTGCTCTCCCTCTGCCGCGCCTGGGGAGACAACAGACTGACCTCATGCTTCCTTCAATGCATGAGTAGTCCAAGTTGTTTCTTTTCACCTAACAGGGGGGATTTCCCCGGGATGGACGTAGCGCGTGGAAGGAACACATTATTCCAACCAGTTCCTTTCCCCTCCATCAAGCGCCCCGGCTGGCCAGGGGGAGGCATTATTGAGACCAGGATTACTGCATGTTTTTGTGAGGGTATCAACCCTAGGAGACACGGGGAGAACATGCAAACTCCACACTATTGCCGACCCCACCAAGGGTGTGGGCCCTGATGACGCGGAGGGAGAAACACGGCCCCAGCACCCACAGCTTCCCCCGGCGGGAATCGAACCTAGGACCTTCTAGCTGTTAGGCGAAGCGCTAACCACTGCGCCACCGTGCCCCCAAGTTCTGGACATTTTGTCATCAGTCTCTCTCGGACAGAAAACCTGTATCTTCACTCGCGCCAGCAGAGCGTGCAAGTACTGTGTTCGGCTGTGTATGAACTGTATGTAATTAGAGGTAGGTAGCTGTGTGTGTGTTTAAGCCCGTAGCCCAATCAAGGACCAGCATTTCTGGCAACGTCGTCATTAACAGGCAATGAGGGACCAGCATTCCTGGTGATGCCAGTGGCAATGTCACTAGCATCGCCAGTCGTGAGCACACCTCATGGCGCGCTTTGCTGGCACACAAGTAGGTCATACTACTTGTGCATGAGGCGCAAGTTGGCATCTCGACAGAGAGTAGTTCTAGTTCAATATATATTTTTTTGTTTTTGTTTTTTTGAGCGGTGGTTAACCGCTCCATATAGTGGCTGTGCGTGTGTCTGTAGCCACTTTTCCTCAGCGTTTTGCCATAGCAATGTGTTTTCCTCAGTGTTTTGCCATGGAAATATGTGTGTGTGTGTGTGTGTGTGTGTGTGTGTAGCCATATTACATCATATTACATAACCAATTACATCCTAGACCTATCTGTAGCCACTTTTCCTTAGCGTTTTGCCATAGCAATGTGTTTTCCTCAGCGTTTTGCCATAGCAATATGTGTGTGTGTGTGTGTGTGTGTGTGTAGCCATATTACATCACCAATTACATCCTAGACCTATATCCTAGTCTTTTTCCTCCGTGTTTTGCCATAGCTATGTGTGTGTGTGTGTGTAGCCTGTATTAAATCACCAATTACCAATTGAAGACTTTATGCAAGCACGACCACCGCTCACTTCACATTGGGTGTGATTTTTTTTTTCATTAATGCCCTACGCATGGCCTTGTGAGTGGCGAGCTAGCCAGGAGGATGGAGATGTAGAGTAGTGGCGAGCTGGCTACAATGTATGGAGGATGATTGGATGATTGGAGACGCCGATGTTAGAGGGCTTGATTGAGGGTCGACCTAGAGAGGGTAAAAATGGAGAGTGAAAATTGGGGACACCATTTTGACATGCTGACCCTAATTGCCTGGTTTCGTGTACATTTGTCCCCAAAATTGGCCTATTTCAGGAACGCATGCACGCTGCACACGCACGCACACACACGCGCACACACACACACACACACACACACACACACACACACACACACACACACACACACACACACACACACACACGCACACACACACACAAACACACACACACACACACACACACACACACACACAAAGGCAAGACCTTTTTTTAATCAAATATCAAGGCTCATATTTGGGCATATTAATTGTATTAGTGATTATTCCATTGATTACTTTTTCAGATTAATCAAACAATCAATTCAAATCAACGCATTGTGATGCAACGTCTGTGACAAGGCTTGGACAATTCACAGATGTTTCTCTGAAGTGCCAATGGCAGGCTCTCTGAAACTCCGGAATCCGAATGACACACCTGTATTACGCTTTAGGGTTGAGGCAGGGGGGTTGGTATAGTTATGTAGTATGGGAGGTATGGATTGCATGTCGTCACTGTCGGGCAGAAACCTCGCATCTATCATATTTGTATGTTTTTTTTCCTAAAATGAAATAGCAGAAAATAGCAGATCTACAAGCAGAAAATAGCAGATCGTCTATTTTCACTGTTTTAAATCATTTTTTTTTAATGATGAATACAAAACGAACGGTTTTGGACTTACAAGGTTTCCACCTGACAACACCGATTCAAATCAATGCAATGTCCTCAAAGGAGTGCATGTGCGTGCCTTCCTGACGGTGCTAATTTGGGAGCCTGCCCCGTCCCGGCGAGGACCTCAGTGTCATCGTCACCAGCGTCCAGGCACTCTCAGCACTCATTTTAATGAACTTCTTGCTTGTTTGGAGCTCATGACTGTCAAACGTGGCCTGCTTTCGATCTCAAGGGTGCCTTATATTAGAAAGCTCTCCCTTACGCCCATGTGTCTGTGTGTGTGTGTGCCGTTTAGGCTCTTTGTAACTGGCTGTTCTTTCATATTGTCTGACTGCATTGTCATTGTTTATGATCTTTGTACGAGGCATCCTTGTACTTCTGTTCATGTGGTCATAAATAAACATTTCAAATGTGTGTGTGTGTGTGTGTGTGTGTGTGTGTGTGTGTGTGTGTGTGTGTGTGTGTGTGTGTGTGTGTGTGTGTGCGCGCTTTCATTAATGATACGTAGCCAGCGAAGTTAGTTCAGGCAGGTATACTCGAGAGGGTGCATTGCATTGCAGTTGTATAAGGACACTAATACTCACTATTGTGCCAGACCCTACACCATTGGCCGACGTGGCAGTCAGCTGATCATTTGCCAACTACTTAAGCCCGCCCAGTCTGTCATTCTCCCTGCTGCTCTTGCCCGGACTGTTGCTTGTGTTTGCTTGCCCCCACCGCCTCCCCAGCACCACCAGTAGGCTCTGCAAACTCTGTTCCCCATGGGGGGGGGGTTGTTTATATATCTATATATCACCCTGCTCATTATGGTTAATTAAACTCTTCTTCTTACATCATTAACATCATTACACTTCAGGAGTCAGCTAAGGTGGTTCGGGCATCTAGTACGGATGCCCCCCGAGCACCTTCCTAGGTAGGTCCTCGATGCGCGTCCCACTGGGAGGAGACCCCGTGGCAGACCAAAGACCAGATGGAGGGATTATATCTCCAAACTGGCTTGGGAATGCCTCGGTATACTCCCTGAGGGAGTGGAGGGAAGTTGCTCAGGATAAGGAAATCTGGAGATCTCAGTTGGAACCATTACCGCCGTGACCCGATTCCAGATAAGCGGGTGAAGATGGATGGATGGATGGATGTTCTTCTTCTGTGCTGCTTGCTGCTGAGCAGGGAGAAAATCTAGCAGAGCCAAACGCCAAATTAAATGTGTCATACACACTTGTATACTCATTAATAATAAACATAAACATTGTTCAATATATCGTGAGTTACCTGACTGAATTATATTTGTGAGGGTCCGACTTTCCCCAGGAGCAGTGGTGGAAAAAGCCAGTATTCACATTATTTACTTAAAGGAGTAGTTCACCCCCAAAATGACTTTTTTTCTATTGATTACTCATGCCATGGAGAGTAGAGTTCAATAATATTTTTTGGTTTTTGTCACATTCCTAAGACAAAAAATTGATTCGAGTAAATTTACCCCCATTGATTCCGGATGGGGACCCGTTTCGACCCGTTTCGTACCCCCATTCGGAACGAATGGGGGTACATTTATTGTTATCACATTTTTGTCTTAGGAATGCAACAAAACATTAAAAATATTATTGAACTCTAGTCTCCATGGCGTGACTAATCAATAGAAACAAGTCATTTTGGGGGTGAACTACTCCTTTAAAGGACACTTCCGCACTAAACAAGATCTAGGCTCTTTGTCTTTTTAACCACTTGAGCCGTCATTACCTAATAAACGTGTCCTTTTACTCTGTACTTAGTCTGCTCTTTTTCCCCTCTACACCAAACCTCGAAAATAGCTCATCTACAAGCTCACAACCTGCTATTTTTGGCTACAGTTCTCAGAATATGGACACTGGGTTCAGGTTGTTTGGAGGACCCCCTGTAGTAACTCTGATGAAGCACATTTCCCTGTCACGGTGAAAAGCCTGTGCTCTGTCGCTAACTTGCGTGCCTCTCTCTTGTTAACCTCTCGGTAATTGAAAGGAGCGTGTGGCGGCTTCATTGCTGACTTTGCGTAAAAAGAAAAACTCTGAGCATAAAGCTGGGTAAACAACTATACTCCCAGCGTTAATTAGCTAATCAGGGGGCCAGTGGCGTCGGTTCAGAAAGAGCTAAGGTATGGCAACATGACTGGTGTTGATATGGCAGCTGACCTGCGGAACCTGGGAATATACCATATTGTCAAGATGGGGAGAATAAGTGTGGAAAATAACCTTGTTAAAGTGACATTTTTGTTACATTTTGAATTTGTAGTTATTTTACTGTAATTTAACAACATAATAACCAGCACAGATAGACAAAGAGACATTCATGGATTTATATTTAAAACAAACTTTTATTTCCCCTCCCTTGACTTGAACCAGGGTATGGCAGCTGCATACCCCTGCCATACCCAATGGACGCCCCTGCAGGGGGCCGTTGTGATGTTTGGTGAAAAACCTTATCTGCTCCCCTCTCCCCTTACCTGGGACTGTGGTGGCGGGTTGATCTTTATTTATTTATTTATTTATGTATTTGTGTGTGAAATGATGACTTGCCCTAATTTCCCCCACAGGGACCAATAAAGTTAATCTAGTATGAAATGGGTCACAGCTAAGTGGGTTTCTCAGGTGGGTCCCCCTCCCTCCCACTCCCCACATGACAGGATGTGGTTAACCACTTAATCCCCATACGGTTAAATGGAGTCCCTCAGGGTTCTACGCTAGTGTAGCCTCCTTTCACTGCCTTTCCTCAGGGCCGGTTCCTGGCATAAGCAATATGAGCGGTCGCAGGGACGTGCTGGCCATTGGGAAAAGCGGGACAACTCCCGAACGGCCGGTTCATTCCCGGCTGGTCCAGGCCGACCATTAGGAAACAAAGTAAACTGTCACTGTCGGGCAGAAATCTCCAAGTTTCACATTTGTAAATGTTTCCGCAAAGTAAAGCCCTGCTTCATCATACAAGGCCGTCGCACAAAAGTAGTGAAAACAGCTACAAAGCTAGTGAAAACAGCCGATCTACAAGCACACAACGCCTCGCACCGCGAGGCGTTGTGTGCTTGTAGATCTGCTGTTTTCACTACTTTTGTGCGACGGCCTTGTATGATTTGCGAAAGAACGAACAAATTTGGAGATACGAGATTTCCACCCGACAACGACGATAGGTAGTGTTGTTGCTGCTCTTATACCACCATTATTGCTGGGGTTGGTGTGGGCCAGACAGTAGCCCCCCGCGGGCCGCAAATGGCCCGCGGGCCGCCTATTGGGGAACCCTGGGATAGACCCTCAACGGGCTATAGGTCTTGCACAGCGTGATGATACTAAATGTCTTTTCAGTTTTCTGTTATTGCGGGGAAAGCTTTGGCTGAAAATAGCAGATCAAAAAGCGCGCCGCGTTGTGACGCGTTGTGGTCTGGTAGATTGGCTATTTTCAGCAAAAGCCTTCCCCGCCACGAGGATGATGCTGAGGTTTCAGTGATTCATGCAGCGGTTCTCAATGCGGGGTCCAGGGACCACCTAGGTGGGCCAAATGGAGCCTTATACAGGTCTGTAACTCTGACAGTGTAAATTTCTCAAATGGGGGTATGTGTACCCCTATAGGTACGCAGAGGTACAACAGGGAGAAAATGGAAATATTTATTTTACTGTCATGTTTAATGATAAAACATGGGCACATGTATGTGAACGTACACATTTGGACTAGCACGACTGTTACTGAATAGAAAACAATAGGCTACTTTTATTTTCAACATATTGACATAAAGCTGGACTTTTGTAGTCAGTATGTTCTAATCAAAATGTTGTTGTCGATTAAAGGGGTTACTTGGATTCAGCAATCAGGAAAAGGGGGTGCTGAAGCCCAACAAGTTTGAGAACCACTGCCTTACAGTATGGAACTACTCTGAGAGTGTGCATATGGAACCAAATGGACCCTTATGGGTCTGTAACTCTGAGAGTGTACATGTGGAACCAAATGGACCCTTACAGGTCTCTTTTCACGGGCCATCTGCCTTTATGGCTGCTGAGGACAGTGAATTCTCTGTCCTCACGTGGAAACGATAGTAACATCAGAAGGACGAACACGTCGTTGAATTATGTCGCTGTTGGGCAGAAACCTGGTAAGTCCAAGACTCGTCAGGAAATGGAAAAGAGAACCTGCGTTGCAATAGATCCTGTGTGGCGGTTATTTGGTCGCGAGCTCCGGTTAAAAGTATGTGATTTTAGGGGCCGGGGGTTAAAATTTTTGTTTTGTTAATAGGTTAAATATCTATATTGTGATATAGAAATCATGGTAGTGTTTGTTCAGTCTCCCTGTCCCTCCAGCTCTATAATAAACTGAAAATGCATGATCGTCACCTTACCTTTACTAAAAGTAAAAGTACTCATTATGCAGACTGTCCCTTTTCAGGTTTTCAAACACACATATATATATCTTTTGAAAATAGCAGATCTACAAGCTCACAGGGCTCGTAGATCGGCTATTTTCAAACGGCCAAAATGTATAGGCCTATAAGGTTAAAGTGGTTAATGTATATTGTGTAACAATAATACAAATCTGCAAAGTAACTAAAGTTCTCAAATAAATGTAGTTGAGTAAAAAGTACAATGTTTGGTTTCAAGATGTAGTGGAGTAAAGTATTGGAAATTGGAACTCAATACTCAAGTAAAGTACAAATACCTCAAAATGATACTTGAGTAAATATACTTAGTTACTTTACACTACTGGATACAGTACATGGTTTCTGGCTGACAGCCACAATTTGATGAAGTTCGTCAGGAGGGCTAAATCTGGTTGGCTAATAATAGACCCTGATATCAGGTCATATTTGCTTTGTGTGATCATTTGTTTGAAGTGTTATGACTGTATGTTGTGGTGTGTAGTGCAAGCGGGGATGTATTACATAAGCACCGAATAAATCAAGCAAATCATGTTGGTAGGTAGATGGATAGATGGGTATATAGGTAGTAGCCAGTCAACCTGAGGTTTGACCCAAAATAAATTGCAATAGTAATGGTTCAAGGTTTAAGTTTCCCATTATATTCTTAGTGGATCAAGGTAAATTCAGGGGATTCACGTTTGGGTCCCTTCACTTACTATACAGGAAAAAAGACCACCCAAAAAATCTTAAGTAGCATGTGAGGGGCTTTTCATGATTCTGAATCCATTGCAAGCATTTGTTTTGCACAAAAAAGAAAAAAAAAAAAAAACATTCCTCTGGCTAAAAACAGACTACACAAAACTGAGCTGATTCCAGAAAATGATGATAGTTTTGTGGGTCCGTTTTTTGCCCGAGGAATGTTTTTCGTGCAAAACAAAAGCTTGCAATGGATTCCTCCTCTAATTAGACCCATCACATGCTATTTAAAGAAGTTTTTTGGGCGGTCAGTTTTCTGTTATTGCGGGGAAAGCTTTCGCTGAAAATAGCTGATCAACAAGCTCACAACAGTCAGTAAGTGAAGGGACAAAAACTTTTTTAGCTTAGATTAACTGGCCTATAGGTACAGGGTCGTGCAGAGAATGTTAGAGAGGCAGGGGCAGAAATGTCTAAAGGGGCCTTTTGGTGAAACTATCGAAAATAGCAGACCTCCAAACTCACGGCTATTTTCGGTACGGTATGGATTTCTACACAGAGAGCGCAATTCTTTCAACGATAAGATGCTACATTCAAGTTCAGGAGAGTTTGGACAAGGCAATTCTCTTCAATGCTGCCTTCAGGTATGACATGGAAAGATGGCATTTGAATTTCTTTCACCATAGAAAAAACTGCATTCATGGTCTGGAGAAGACACGTTATACCGACAGGTAAAAGGGCAGGGGCTCAAGCCCCCTTTTGATATCTCTGTGTGCATGTGCCTAGGTAGGTAGGTAGGTAGGTAGGTAGGTAGAGTAGGTAGGTAGTTAGGTAGTTAGGTAGAGTAGGTAGAGTAGGTAGAGTAGGTAGGTAGGTAGGTAGGTAGGTAGGTAGGTAGGTAGGTAGGTAGGTAGAGTAGGTAGGTAGGTAGGTAGGTAGGTAGGTAGGTGGGTGGGTGGGTGGGTAGGTAGGTAGGTAGGTAGGTAGGTAGACAGGTAGACAGGTAGATAGGTAGATTGAAGTCTGACTGACTAAGGGGCCCTTAACCCTCTAAGGCCTGCATTATGAAATACTTGAAAAAAAATTGTTTGACCTGTCAGATGGTGTTGTAGGAGGTATTTGGAGATATTTATGAAGTGTTTGCAAAATTTTAATTTTTTAGTAAGGTTTTATGGAAATGTTGTAATATTACAACGTTGGGCTCTAAGGGTAGCAGAATTAGGCCATTTGTACACATTGTCTGAACAACATGGTTAACATGTTGAGACTACAACTAAGGGTTCATTTGCATGCTGATTGTTTATCACCTAGACCCAGACAAATATATAATATGGATAATAATAACATTAGTCATATTTTTATGATTAGTTGATTTTATTAAAAAAAAAAAGAAAAACAAGCATTTTCAACATCTTCACAGGGTGGGCTATATACAGTAGGTGGCTTTGCATATGACATTAGCACTTTAGAAATAGATGTGCATACAATTGCTCAAGTGAAATGTGTACAACAGTGTTTGTGAACTGTGAATGTGTTCTTCGTTGTCGTCTTCTGGCAACCAGCTCGCAGGTTCTGTGTTCACTTGCAGTGAAAGTCAGAGAAACAGTTCTTGATCTCTGAAAAGCAGAGACGCGCATCACACTTGCGGCATTGCGTTGTGGTGAACCCATTGGGGCAATGCCTGCAACGTCCCCTCGTTGTTTTCATTGGCATATGCCCCATCTGGTCCTGGCGTACATCCGGTGGCAGGTGACCAAATGCTCTCTTGTGTGGGGTGCTGGTTGGATCAGAGGATGGTCTCTTCCCAGTGACAGGGCTGCTTGACGCTGGGCTTCCCTTGCCTGAAGGTCGTCCTCTCTTTGGGGTGGTTTTGACAGTGTCCACCTGATAAGAACAAAACCAATTAATATACATGTCAAAGAAACTTTTAAAAACTTTTAGAAAATTAAGATACAACACTGAGATATTGCATAAATCTAAATATTACAAAGTATGACAAATGGTAAATAACAGATATTGATTCTTACCAGAATGAGAGCTGTTGCTAGCTGTCCCTGGAACTTTCTCAGGTTCAGTTCAGGTTTCTCCCCGAGAGCTGTGCAGTCCCGCTTGTAGAGGAGCCAGGCGTTGACCACAGCAAGGGTGATGGTGTGCCAGAAGATGTACATGTACCAGCGGCGGGATTTCAGGTGGAACTTGTATTTTGCTGTGAGCGAGTCGAGCAAATCCACACCTCCCATGTACTGATTGTAGTTACCCACAATGTACGGCCTTTCAACTTCAATGTAGATCTTGTTGGCTTTGTCCCAGCGTCTAACCGTCTGCACAGGTTCTGTTCCAGCAAAGGATGACATGAGTGTGACCGCCCTGCTGTCATACCATTTGACAGCAGAGATGTTGTGGTTCACCTCCACTCTGTGGTCAAAAGTTCCTCTCCCTTTCTTCTTCAAGCTCTTGTCCTCTTCAAGATCGCAGTTGCGTATGCGAACCTGCCTTGCTGTTCCCACATAATGGATGCCACGCTCAAGGAGCTTCTCGATCAGTGGAACAGATGTGAAGAAGTTGTCTGCATAGATCTTGTAGTTCTGACCCTCTGGCAGTGTTGAGGCGAGCTTCATCACAACATCTCCTGACAAGCCAAGTTCAGATTTGGCTCGGATTCCGTTGCTTCCTTGATAGACATCAGACTGAATCATGTCCTTGGTCACAAACTGACGGAAGTATTCCAGTGGTGTGTGTAGGGAAGCCACATTGTTAGTGAGAGGTGGTCCAGAAAAATCAGTATTGGGGCTGGTGAAATCCTTCTTCTGCCAGCGATATCTGTCCCGGGGGTTGGCAGAGGTGGCCAGGGGAGGCTCAATGTCCTCCAATGCATTGGCTGGGCAGGCAGTGGGTGGTTGGTTTTCTTTGTCCAATTCTCCACAGGGTTCTTCATCTGACTCTTCATCAGTGTCACCATCAATGTCTATGTCCACATCACTCTCTCCATTCTGGACAGCATCTAGGGCATCCTGCACACTGTAGCGAAGTGGCCTTCTTTGCATACTGAAATGAAAAAAAGAAAATACAAATGGATTAGCTTTAGTATGGGTGGTGAGCAAATTGATTCCATATTCCCTAAAGTACCACAAATCAAACAATACTGTCTGTCTGTCTGTCTGTCTGTCTGTCTGTCTGTCTGTCTGTCTGTCTGTCTGTCTGTCTGACTGACCACTCTATTACAAAACTAGAAAAATATTGTTCCTTCGAAACAATTGTGGGCTCGCTTCAAGCCAGAAAACAATGGCTATAAAAGCACAAAATGTCAAGATCGCAGGCAGTGCTCTCTTTGACGTTACTGACGTCAAAGATTGGTCTATTTTGTTCCAAAAATGTGTTGTGCAAAAGTTGACCCGCTGGTGGCGCTATAACAGGCCAATGTGAGAAGGTTGGTATCTGTTCCTTGACCTATTGGGAATGTGCTTGCAAGATTTCACGCACATCCCAGGCTGTGTTCATGATTTGAGGTGTTTTTGGCTTTGGCCACTTTATCGCTGCTTGCAGCTATATTTATTATTATTATTTTATAATTTTTGTTGTGTGCACTTCATAGGCATGTTAGATAAAGGTCCTTAGATTGCGTGTAGAATGTTTCATGCAAATTGCAAAAAAAATCCTAGAATAAAAACGGGTTTAAGCGTTTTACAAACTGCTCAAAATTATATAGCGCCCCCCTTTGGCCATTTGGGGTAAGATTGGTTTCAGTGATATTTGAACTAACCCTCTACACTATTTTGTCATGAAAATGTGACTTTGCATGTATGTTTTAGAGGCAGAAGAATAATTTGCATAAAAATGCAATATTGTTTGAATTATTTAAAAAAGCATGTTTCAATGTTAAAGAAATCCGATCTGACAGATCTTTAGATATCGGTCCAAAGTTCACGTAAAAAAAGTTTTGTGCACGTGACGCGAAAATTCCAGAATAAAAGCGGGTTTACGCGTTTTACAAACTGCTCAAAATGGCGGAAAATTGAAGGGCGGAGCTTACTTAACAACGACACAGATGTCTTCCGCTTGAGTCAAAGCACGCGTGTAACAAGTTGCATGTCTTCAAATGAAACGAGTCATGACTTATGCCCGTTTGAAGTTTGAATTTTCAAACGCTTCGTATAGCGCCCCCCTTTGGCCGATTGGAATAAAATTGGTTTCAGTGATACTTTGACTAACCCTCCACATCTTTGCCAAATGCCATGAACGTGTAACTTTGCATGTATGATTTAGAGGCCGAAGAATAATTTGCATAAAACCGCAATATTGATTGAATTATTAAAAAATTATATTTCACTTTAAAAAAAATCTGGTTGATCAATCTCACCGTATTGGTCCAAAGTTCATGTGAAAAAAGTTTCGTGCGCGTAACAAAAAAAACCCAGGAGGAGATAGATTTTTACTGTTTTTCATATTATTCCGAATTGTGGGAGACCTAAAGGTCAGAGGTCAAAAGTCAGAGCGTAAAAGTTGTTCGGCATGAGGAGACGCATACGTGTATACAGGTTTCATGGCTGTAACTCAAACACAGCATGAGCTATACCTGTTCAAAGATCGCACTTTCGAAGGCTTCCTACAGCGCCACCATTTGGCCGATTGCTATAAAAAATAATAGCGCACTTCGCCACTGTAAACTGAACACATTGATGTTTTTATTTTCATTTTCTCACTAAGTATGTAGGAGTAGAAAGGAACCGAAGTTCCCGTCTACTGTCTGTCTGTCTGACTGACTGACTGACTGACTGATAGATAAATAATGACAATATCTAAAGTGTGCTCGCCTTATAGGCGAGCCCACAATAACAGGTTCTTCTGACCACTCTATTACAAAAGAACAGGTTCTTTTGTTATTCTGGGAAGACATTGGTGCTAGATGCCGCCAATAGCTTCCCAGAATAACTAAAGAACAGGTTCTTTTGTTATTCTGGGAAGACATTGGTGCTAGACGCCGCCAATAGCTTCCCAGAATAACAAAAGAACAGGTTATTTTGTTATTCTGGGAATACATTGGTGCTTGCTAAACAGGTTATTTTGTCTAATGCAGAAGACCTCTTACCCAGCTATAATCTACAGCTACATACCAGTACCAAGATCTTCCATGAACTAACAGATTTTAGTTTTAGTTTGCAAAAGTAATGTGCAGAAGTGCACAAACAAAATAAGAACTTGGAACTCAGCTCAACTCAGTATTATTGGATTAGAAATTAAAGTAACAATACATATATTAGATTTAGATTTTCATCACAAAACGTACACTAACCACTTCTGCCCTCATGCATTTCAGCCATTTGAAAATAGCCGATCTACAAGTTCACAATGTGTCACAGATCTGCTATTACTGCTATAATCTACAGCTACAGCTACACCTACAGCTACAAAACAGTTCCAAATCTTCCATGAACAAACATGATTTTAGTATTAGTTTGCAAAAGTAATGTGCAGAAGTGCACAAACAGAAGAAGAACTTGGAACTCAGCTTCGAGTACAATATTGTACAAGTATTATTGGATTTGAAATTGAAGTAACAATACATATATTTCCTACATTATGTAATAATATATCTATAATATGGTATGGAATGTGTAGAAAGTGTGTGTAATTTAAAATATATTGTAGATCCCTGACAAAACATGTCTTTTTAGACTACAGAATATCCAGGCATGTAAACTGGCAAAATGGCTATTTGCTGCCACAAAGACCCAACGTTGTAATATTACAACATGTATAAAACATCATCTAATTCATATTTTGGTGGATATATTTCACAATAACAACATCTGTACATGTTCTAGACATTTTAAAGTACACAAGAAAAAATCTTAAAGTCATTTTACTTACTTTGGTCTGATCAGTTTGGTCCAGTGAAAGAAAGCGTTGTCACTCTGCGAAGTTCTGCCAGTTGTGGTAACTTCAAGACCTTGTAGGCGGTACTTATATACACATGTCCTATCTATTAGCATTGTGAGAATGAACAATAGGACCCTATGACTATGTTAATGTGGTGGGGGGAGCCAAAATAAAATCATTTTAACCTTTTTTTGGATATTTTACAAATGTTGTAATATTACAACAGTGGGCCTTAGAGGGTTAAGATGAGTGGTTGAGCGAGCATGCTCACAGGGATTTCTACGGGACTGCGGCCGCTCGCCTCGCCTCCTCTACACTTCGGGAACCCTTCATGCTCTAATAACGGTTTCTCTATCCCTGAGCTGTGCCGCGGTGAAACACAAACACACACGCTCAGTGAGTAAACGCTGCACGGTATTTAACAAAGATGAACACGTCTCTCACTGCCCGCGTGCGCATGCACGAACGAGCACGCTCGCGGGGATTTTCACAGGACTGCCTCGCAGCCCTCTAAACTTCTCCGCACGGCCGAAATGGGGTCTGCTCAATATGCCGACGGACCGCTGTTCCGACAAGCGTCGGCAGGTTAGTTACTCGTCACGGTTACTGAGGTTCGGTTTAGGGTTAGGGTTAGAGTTAGGGTTAGTTTTAGTGTCGGAATACCGGCCCGTCGGCATATTGATGCGGACCCGGCCGAAATATCCGCCCGCCTCCCATTGAAAATGAATTACTAGGAGGCGGTGACCGCATATCGTCTGGAGGGCCCTTAACTCTGTCTGTCTGTCTGTCTGTCTGTCTGTCTGTCTGTCTGTCTGTCTGTCTGTCTGTCTGTCTGTCTGTCTGTCTGTCTGTCTGTCTGTCTGTCTGACTGACTGACTGACTGACTGACAGACCTGTATGGATTGATCCTGAGGGCTAATAACTACTAGCAGTCACAGCATCAGGGCAGTAAGGATGAAACAACGATAGAGACAGAGAACATTAAGATACAGAGACAGAGAACGAGAACAGAATGAGTAACACTGGTAGTAACACTGGTAGAAACACACTAAGAAGGAGTATAAAACAGAGATGGTGTGAGGCTTATCTTATCAACAGTCTCACACACCTTGTTTTTACTGCATGTCCAGCATGCAGATCACTTAACAGGCTGCTGGGAGTTTTCAACTATTATAGTCATAGTCAGGTTCCGAAATGCCCAAAAGGTGAATTGTGTAGGCATGTTTTGAGGAAAAGTCGGCATTCAGCATTTTTTGAAAGTTCAATGTTTCCGGAATAAGAATCCTCCGTATGCCGGTGAAAAAAGGGTCCAGTTTTTTTTTTATTCCTCTGCCAACATGCCATAAAACATGAATTTGAGGCACCGTTACGATTTTCATGTAGATTTGTCTGTGTTAACAGGCAAACCTTTTTGAGGAAAAGTTACTTTTGTCTCGAATAAGAATGCACTTTATGCTGGTGAAAAAGGGTCCCGTTTTTGAATAATTCCTCTGCCAACATGGCCTAAAACATGATCAGATATAGATAGAGTGAACTATAGTGTCACACTAGTTATACTGTGTGGCTTCAAGTTCAAGGCCTCTTGGATGAGCTGTACCATAACAAGATAGGCTTTACCAAAACAATAGCTACTGAGGCCTTATGAAGGCCTCTCGACTCCTAACTATCAAGTATCAGTATCATTATGTTTCATAAAGAACTAGATATCCCATCCCAACTACTAATTGTGGGCTCGCCTATAAGGCGAGCACACTTTAGATATTGTCATTATTTCTATACTAGGCAGGCAGTCAGTGCAAGTATCAAAAAACTTCGGTTCCTTTCTACTCCTACATACTTAGTGAGAAAATGAAAATAAAAACATCAATGTGTTCAGTTTACAGTGGCGAAGTGTGCTATTATTTTCTATAGCAATCGGCCAAATGGTGGCGCTGTAGGAAGCCTTCGAAAGTGCAAACTTTGAACAGGTATAGCTCATGCTGTGTTTGAGGTACAGGCATGAAACCTGTATACACGTATGCGTCTCCTCATGCCGAACAACTTTTAGCCTCTGACTTTTGACCTCTGACCTTTAGGTCTCCCACAATTCGGAATTATATGAAAAACAGTAAAAATCTATCTCCTCCTGGGTTTTTTTTCGTTACGCGCACAAAACTTTTTTCACATGAACTTTGGACCAATACGGTCAGATTGATCAACCAGATTTTTTTTAAAGTGAAATATAATTTTTTAATAATTCAATCAATATTGCGCTTTTATGCAAATTATTCTTCGGCCTCTAAATCATACATGCAAAGTTACACGTTCATGGCATTTGGCAAAGATGTGGAAGGTTAGTCAAAGTATCACTGAAACCAATTTTATTCCAATCGGCCAAAGGGGGGCGCTATACGAAGCGTCTGAAAATTCAAACTTCAAACGGGCATAAGTCATGACTCGTTTCGTTTGAAGACATGCAACTTGTTACACGCGTGCTTTGACTCAAGCGGAAGACATATGTGTCGTTGTTAAGTAAGCTCCGCCCTTCAATTTTCCGCCATTTTGAGCAGTTTGTAAAACGCGTAAACCCGCTTTTATTCTGGAATTTTCGCGTCACGTGCACAAAACCTTTTTTACGTGAACTTTGGACCGATATCTAAAGATCTGTCAGATCGGATTTCTTTAACATTGAAACATGCTTTTTTTAAATAATTCAAACAATATTGCATTTTTATGCAAATTATTCTTCTGCCTCTAAAACATACATGCAAAGTCACATTTTCATGACAAAATAGTGTAGAGGGTTAGTTCAAATATCACTGAAACCAATCTTACCCCAAATGGCCAAAGGGGGGCGCTATATAATTTTGAGCAGTTTGTAAAACGCTTAAACCCATTTTTATTCTAGGATTTTTTTTGCAATTTGCATGAAACATTCTACACGCAATCTAAGGACCTTTATCTAACATGCCTATGAAGTGCACACAAAAAAATTATAAAATAATAATAATAAATATAGCTGCAAGCAGCGATAAAGTGTCCAAAGCCAAAAACACCTCAAATCATGAACACAGCCTGGGATGTGCGTGAAATCTTGCAAGCACATTCCCAATAGGTCAAGGAACAGATACCAACCTTCTCACATTGGCCTGTTATAGCGCCACCAGCTGGTCAACTTTTGCATAACACATTTTTGGAACAAAATGGACCAATCTTTGACGTCAGTAACGTCAAAGAGAGCACTGCCTGCGATCTTGACATTTTGTGCTTTTATAGCCATTGTTTTCTGGCTTGAAGCGAGCCCACAATTGTTTCGAAGGAACAATAATTTTCTAGTTGAAACTGAGGCCGAGTCGCATGAACAGGGTCTCACAGCACAGGGTTGGTTCTACAGACTCGAACTTTCTTACACAGATAGAACTTTGCCTATGTTCTTAGCTACTTTCCCTGCCATTAATGTACTTGCATGATGTTGCCTGGTTAATAAACCAGACTCTATCACACACTTCGTTTTGGGAAGAGAGTCTGGAATTTCGGGGAGAGATTCTTTTTCTGGGGGGGCGCGCTAAAGCCTATTGACGTAATGTTAGGGGCGGTTTAAAAAAATGTCAAGGTGACTTGCTCTTAATTGCTCCCTTTGAACTTCAAAGGGGTTGTAAACCGCAGTAATTGATTGAGCCATACAAGTGTCAATAGCTCGTTAGTGTTCTCTCTAATCAATGAAACATCAAAGACAACTACCTCTTTGATGCCTGTCATAGAGGGGAGGGGGAGCGGAGAATGTTTTTGTGTCCACACAGCCTACAGCCCTGATTGGCTAACCCTTTCTGGTGGCTGGTGGAAATGGATTCTCAATTGTGAGGCTCCAGACCACACTACACCACGGGGTGGTGTTGTGCGGTCTGTACAACATTTTTTCAGTAGAACCGCCGATCCAACATGCCCATGTTAAAATGGGCACTAATAACGTCACACATAAACAATCATGATTGTGACCGAAGGTCGCAGTTTACCATGAGAAATGTCACAGCTTGTCTCCGTCTTTCTGTCTGTCTGTCTGTGTGTGTGTGTGTGTGTGTGTGTGTGTGTGTGTACACATTTGTACAGTCTATTGGTTGGTTCCTACAGCCACCCTCTAGACCAGGGTTCCCCAATAGGCGGCCCGCGGGGGGCTACTGTCTGGCCCACACCAACCCCAGTAATAATGGTGGTATAAGAGCAGCAACAACACTAGTATATATCGTCTTTGTCGGGTGGAAAGCTTGTATCTCCAAATTTGTACGTTCTTTTTCAAATCATACAAGGCCATCGCACTAAAGTAGTGAAAACAGCAGATCTACGAGGTGTTGTGTGCTTGTAGATCGGCAGTTTTCACTAGTTTAAATCATTTTTAAAATGACAAATGCAAAACGAACGGTTTTGGACATACAAGATTTTTACCCGACAACGACGATATCTGAACTGTCGCTGGAGTAGCGGGAACGCCACTGTCGCCCCCTGCAATGGTGTGGCCCTGATCGGCTTGGTACCCTAGACATAATCGGCCCTTGGGGAAAACTAATTGGGGAACCCTGCTCTATACAGTGCTTGGCTGTGTGCTGGTGACATCAAAGACACCAAGCGCTGCCAGCCAGCAAACTGGTGCTGTGGGAACCAACACATGGGCACCGATCACAAGGACGTCCCATACTAACATATGTGTCCCAATCTCACTGAGAGCCAGTCATTGCAATTTTTTTCATTTTCATTTCTTCATTTCATTTGAAAGCTGGGGATCATAGCTACAAAATGATATATTGGTTGTGGAGATTGACCCAACAGTTTTGAAGATATGGCTTATAGAATGATGCCATGCTAAAATACTACTTCTGAGATATTTACCTTTTAAATATAATTCTAACCTGCAATGACGTGACTCCGCCACATGGGGAAGTAGAGAGGCACAATTCAATTCAAAAAGCTTTATTGGCATGAGAACACAAACGTTTACATACACTCTAACTTAGAGAACTTGGCTATTTCTACTTTACTTTAGTAAATCCAATTTCCAATACTTTTACTTCTACTCCACTACATCTCGGTTCCAAATATTGTACTTTTACTCCACTACAATTTTTGAAAACTTTAGTTACTAATTACTTTGCAGATATAAATTATAATATTATAAAACATGCACGGCAGCACGGACCACTTTAGCCCTATTTTATACCTTGGTAATTTGAAAATAGCAGATCTACATGCTCACAACGTTGTGTCCACCACTGGTTACTGTGTGTGAATTATTTCGTAACCGTAGCCCTTTGTAGCCAAATGCGGTAATATCGGAACTCCATTACTTAGCGATGCAAACCACAGTATTTATCCCGTTCATTCAATGCCACGTGTGTTCCAAATGGACAATTATTAACCACGTAATGTTGTTATACATCTAACATCTAACAATAGATAACTGTAGCTATGCTAATTGCTAATAGCTAACTAAGTGCTTCATGTTACATGAGTGTTTGTGTAACTTCAGTCAGAAGGATAATCTGACCTGATAATAAAACACAATCTACAGGCTTAACCGCCTCGCGTTGTGAGCTTGTAGAAGAGAGCAACAATAGAGTTGGGTCACGTTTTATTTGTTTATACGATGCCTGCGTTAGCCTGCAGCTAGCGCTAGCTAACGCTAGCTAGCGTTAGCCGTTAGCCACTCATAGCCAGTCAACCAGAATAGTCTACTCTAAAGTCAACTTTCCGACGGCGAGTGAACGATTGCATTCCATCCATGTTTTCTTGGCTGTCAATTTATTGTCCAAAAAAACAAACGCTCTGAACGTTAAAACTAGATAGTTTACGACGACACTGTACTATTCAATGCTAAGCTAACTCAGTGACTTCACGGAAGACAAACACACACGTCACAGACGCCTCCAGGTAGGAACGGATCATTTTCACCCGCGTAGAAGAAGAAACAGCGGAAGTGAATGGCGGAAAAATAATAAATAAAATAATACACTAAATCATTATAACAACATTACGTGGTTAATAATTGTTCATTTGGAACACACATGGCATTAAATTAATGGGATAAATACTGTGGGTTGTATCGCTAAGTAATGGAGTCCCGATATTACCGCATTTGGCTACAAACGGCTAACAAAGGCATATTTTGTTAGCATTAGTTAGCATTTTAGCTAATATCAACTGGGAGGACTAACAGAATTATGTACCGTGTCTCTCACATTAATTAAAAAAAGTCTTATTTACATGCAGAGTTAAGCTCTGGCGTTTAAGTGAAATGTAGCCTGAAATTTATGAAATGCTTTAGTGTAAAAAATGTATTTTCAGTCCCTGTCTAAAGCTGTACTTGCCAAAATGACTGGCTCTCAATGAGATTGGGACACATATGTGGATGTACTCAAGAAAGACGCAGGAGCGCAAAGCACCAACGAACTGGCCGGATGTATGGAGAAACGGGATGACTGGAAGCGACGATGGAAGGCTCGTCTGAGGACGACCTAGAGAGACTTAACACAGGGTGGGTATTTTTGTTTTGTTTTTGTGTGTGAATTAACGCCCTACTTCGTCCGCACAGTGTCACGCAGGAAAGTAGCGAAAATAGCGATCTACAAGCTCACATTGCATCGCGATGAGAAGTGTTGTGAGTGTGCAGAGCGGCAGTTTGGGACCCCTTTTGGATCCTGTTTGGACACCCGGTGGTCCCCAGACCCATTATTGAGAAACAGTGACTTTTTTAGCAACAGGCTAGAAACCTGCAGTGTTGCAGGTTTCTGTCCACAGGGGGCACTAGTTCACCTTTTCTCCTTTTCCACATTCAGAGGTAATTATCCAACACTGTTATTAGGGGTGCAACGATACACAAAATTCACGGTTCGGTTCGGTTCGATATTTTGGTGTCACGGTTCGATACTTTTTCAATACAAAAAATAGACAGAAATGTCCTTGATTTATAAATGTATTTTTATAAATATGTATTTTTTTGTTTTAACTTTGAACATTACTGTACCCAACCTATAGGGTAGTGGTTCTCTAAGTGGGCTCTGCAGACTCCTAGGGGTCCTTGAGGGGGATCCAGGGGAATGTGGATGTGGAGTGGTATTGTATTGTTCTGTTCGGTACAGGGTCATCCCATCCACTAGCTGGGCTGAGCAAACAAGTGGTCTGATTGGCTTCTTCTCCCATTGCATGCACGCGCAGCGGTTTGTTGTGTGTTGGTTGGTGCACCGGTATGATCGGTATGCCTGAAACTCGTCCAGTGAGAAAGGTTCCGTGGTGCAAACACTAAGCGTGATTAAAATGTGTTATTTTTTTTATCGCATTAATTTTCTGTAATTTCTATATTTATTTTATATACTGCATTGATATCGATATTGCTCACGATATTAGTAAAAAAAAGTCATTAAGCCTATATAGTTTTAATGTTTCTCTGCTTTAGGTCCACTGCCTGCATGCCTAACCCAGATAATGAATAGCATATCCATGCATGGACAATGCACTGTACACATAGAATACATAGAGACACACCTGTGAAGGTATAAACTGTCCAATTAGTCAGCATTATGTTAGTGAAACCTACACTAGAGGTCGCTGTCGAGCAGAAAGCTGGTATGTCCATTATTCCATATTTTTTCTTTTTTATGTTTTCACTATAGTTTGTGTGTTATTTTTTACTTTTGTTTTCATAATATCCTACTTTTATTTTATAATGTGTTTCCTTTGCCAATTGCCTTGCTGAAATGTCTACAAATTAACTTCCCTTCATTGGATTTTTCCATTTCCTGAAGAGTAATGACTTGGACATACATGTTTTCCACCCGACAGCAGCTACAGTAGACAGACGGTGTATTTATTTGTATTTTATTTATTTTTGACGTATTTCTGAAAACAATATGAACTCGTGACTCTCTCTCTCCCTCTGCGTGCATGCGTGCGTGCGTGCATGTGTGTGTTGATGGTTGATAATGCACAGTATTGCTTTTTCGTCACACTTCTTCACATGGAGGGATCAGCCATTGGGCCGGTGGGGGCGGGGGGGAACTGGGCCGCACGGTCATCGACAAATTCACTAAAATGAAATGTACATGTTAATCAAATCTCAAATGTGTGGGCTCCTGTATCTGTATTTAGAGCATTGATTGTCATTGGGTTTGAGGCCCTGACTAGAGCTCCTGGGCCCTTCAGCCCTGGCCTTACTGTGCACAGAATTCCACAGAGCCCAGTCACAAGCTGGACCCTGGTGTCAGATGGTCAGTTAGTCATCAATATGAAATGATAAAAAGATGATAACAAAATATTTCCTATCAGTTGCCAACTAAAATGCTTCAAAGTTTGATACAACCATCCTTCCTTCATGTTTATGTTGCACTATGGATTTTCCTGAGTTACAAACTGTGAGGCTTAATTATCTATGCTGATTTTGCTTATTAGATTTTTACCGGACAGACTGGATTGTGTATTTCAATATTGAGTACCTGAGACGAAAGTTTTTCTGATTTACTAGACTGTAAACCACAAACTAGAAAAGACATTTTAAAATCTAAGACATTTTAAGTGTGCCTGCAGCTCGCTAAGTGTGTGCGACCTTGTGTAACGGTTGGTGTTAGCATTAGCATTTTTTGCATTAACATTAACCTCAGCATTAGCATTTTTATCATTAGCATTTTAGCATTAGCATTTTTATCATTGGATTTTTAACATTATCATTAGAATAAACATTTTTATCATTAGCATTTGTATCATTAGCTAACATTAGCGTTAGCATTTTAGCATGTGTTAGCATTTTTTTGCATTAGTGGAAGTAGCGGTTAGCATTAGCGGTTAGCCGTTGGGACCGTGGGACCACCCACCGAGTTTGAGACCAGTAACGTGTTGGGAAGTGGAGTTATGGCTGTTTAAAGCCCAGCCAATATGAAGATAGGGGCAGGGCCCAAGAGGGGCGTGGCTCAAGTAATAAGTCCCTATTGGCTGTTTAAGTCCAGACACCAAGTTTCAAGATGGTACGATGCTGTGAACTGGAATTATGGCTGTTAAAGCCCAGCCAATAGGAATACAGAGGGGGCAGGGCTTAATACAATACTGCTTGTCCCTATTGGCCGGAAAAAGTCCAAATGAAATTTTCACAATAGAACCAACCGTGTTGTACAAAATGTAATCCCTCGACGCTTAGTGCTGGTCAGGGTGGGGGGTCCCCAGTTAAAATATGATTATTTGGAGGAAAAAAGTAGCCTACCTCAAAATGAATACTTTCAATACAGTAATACATGAATATTGGTTGTTGTTAAGAACGTTTCAGTGTTCAGCTCAACGTTAGGCATTTTGGTCCATACATGGAAAATTGGAGATCCCGTTTGTCCTAAACATGGAGACTTGGAGAACCCTATGTATGGAGATATATGGAGAGGATCCCTCATGTCACAGGGACTGTCGTCATAGATGGCATGTCACATGAGACTAGCGTCAAAGACAGCATGCGTTGCCGAGCCGACATCATAAACCGTACAATGACAATGACCGTATAAGGAGTGGTTGCTGAGAGAACGTGTCATGCCACGTCACACGTAGAAACCTTGTGTATATAGCCCAGCGTGTCAGTTGGGCCTGGCAGAATCCAGTTGACGTAAGCTAAGCATAGCACTCACTAAGCACTCTCGACAGTCCTCAGTAGAGAAATATAACCAAAGGGTTAGACCGGGCTAGGTATTGGAAGCGTCCCACAAGACATTCGTCAGAGGTTCTGCCGGCTAGAAACGAGCCTACGTCAGAGCCCAAGTTCGAGCTCTATTCAGTCATTATGGCAAGGTAGACTCTGTCCAATTTATCATGAGTCATGGCTAGGGTTGGGTATCGTCGGCGATACTTTTAATGGTATTGATTCACTGACGTCGATACTATCGAGTATCGGTTCACGTAAAAACGAACGATACCTTGTTTCGATACTTTTGAATGCACCCCTTGCCGGTCGCATCTGTAACAGTTGGGCTACTGAAGGTTTAATGACGGCTTTAGTAGGCTACACTCGTTACTGTGAAAATAGCCGAGAATAGCCTATAATGTTTATTATTATGATAATGATCCAATGTCTATAAAATAGCCCATAGAAAAAGGCAAATAATAATAATAAAAAGAAATAAAAAGTATCGAAAAAGGTATCGTATCGATTCCCAGGTATCAAAAAAGGTATCGTATCGATTAAAAGGTGAACGATACCCATCCCTAGTCATGGCTACCAGTTCCCACCTGATGTCATGTGGGAGTTCTGACTGTTCCAGGTCATACTGAATAACTGCTAGCTTGCAGAGCATCTTAAGACTAGGGCTCAAGTATAGGATGTACAGTTCATCGTCGTGTGTGTGATAATTAACTGTTCGTCCTCCAAAGATGATTACACGACCTCCCACCATGCAACAGCAGCAATCTGTCCTCCAAAATGAGTCATCCACCTTGGGCTTAACCTCCTTCCAGGAGAAGGTCTCTGGACTGAATTTCCACATATCATGGCAGGTTTCAAAATAATCAAGTTCTGCGTTATAACCACCAAATATGTACAGCTCTCCATTGTAGGCAAAGGCTGAATGATCAGAGCGTGTGTCTGTCAGAAGCTGTGCAGAAGGCGTGTTCAGCCAGCAGTCGGTCTCCGTGTCAAACACACTGATGTTGGTGCAGTCCTCCTGGTCATCTTCGAACCCAAATACAAACATCTTTGTCCCAATGATGGTGGCAGAGTGACATGATGAAACTGTAGGCAGTGTGCCTCTGGTGTTAATTAAGGACCAGACCATCGTGGTGGTGTCCAGCTTGTAGATGTCACGAGTGGATCGACCCTTTGTCTCTCCTCCATGGATATACATGACTTTACCCAAGGCACAGGCTGAGTGGAAGCTCCTCCCCTCTGGAACGGTCGCAGAAACCCTAGTCATGATCCATCTGTGGGCGTCAACATCAAATGCATAAACAATGTTGTTGCAATGCATATTATTCCTTCCTCCCCAGATGTAGATGATATCTTCAATGAGCACAGCTGTGTTGCCATAGCGACTACAGGGAACCTCAGGAGGTCGTTCTCCTGTTGTAGTCGTCACTGTGGGCAACGTCCTCCATCTCAAAGATACTGTGTTGAAGACGTACACTTTGATCCGATCCTCTGAAGGTGTCCTAGCGTACCTATCGTAACCTGCAAATGCGTACACTTTGTGTCCCACCGATACAGCAACACCATCAGGGATATTTGGGGCTCCTTGCAGCTTCACTGCACAGTGCATTATTTGACAGACCAACAGCAACAACACTGTTTGAAACAATACGTTTACCTACTTGCTCAATTATTTCACCAGCTTGCTCTGTAAGACATTCTTATTGAACATGAGACCGTTTATATAGGTGGCCAGTCTATGATGTCAATACTATGATGTCATTTAGTGTGCCATCATAGAATTTCCATATTTGGTCCAAGTTGGAGCCCACATATTACGCCTCTCAGCGTGACATGTAGGTTCCAAAAAGCAATGGAGTTCATGAGTATATTCACATCAATCCTATATTAAAACTGGCTAATGGGAGGGCGGACCGTCAGAGTGTCGTAGGTATGAGAACTAGTTTCTATCTATCTATCTATCTATCTATCTATCTATCTATCTATCATTTGGCATTCTCATAATAAACATGTTTTATGAGCACCAAATGTGCATCAACCTTATTTTCATATCATTGGTCCTCACTAACGCTTATTACCGTATAATACCGAATATAGGACGATATTTTATTCTAATAAACATATCCTCAAAATAGGGAGTCGTCCTATAATTGGGGTTTAGACTTTTCACCGGGGAGATACGTTATGTGTCTTTCAGGACCTTTCCCTGCTGTCTCACAGCCCCCGCGAGCTCCTACAGTAATTACCGTACACTACATGATTAATGCGCAGCGAACTTTGGACCTCGCGGCTCATTTCACCTCCCGTTTGGCAAAGTCGGATGGCTTTGGCATTGGACTTACTGGGCCGCGCACATATGCGTTGTTCTCGCGAACATCGGCGTGGATGACGGGCGCGGTTACACGGCGGCACTCCGACGTGTCGGGTTTCCGACAATTGACTTCAATGGGTCGGAATGGGGGTGTGCCTCCACTTTTCTATAGACATTGCCACTCCGAATTGGTGACACGTCGGCAATATTGACTTCACCTTTGAAGCACAGATAGGCTTTTTGAGGTCATCGAATCTATCTGCGCAAATTAATTATCCATTATCCAACCACACTAATTATATCAATCCCATGTATATACATCCGCACCATCACATCTTCCGTCAAATTATTATTTTCTTTAATAGGATTCACAGAAATGCGTCTTTTTTCTGCTGCGGCGCGTTGATTCAGACAGAGACAGATGGATAGACACGGAGAGAGAGAGAGAGAGAGAGAGAGAGAGAGAGAGAGAAAATAATAATGCCTCCTCATCTCCCTGTGTTTATTAATTCTTCAAGTTCAACCCACGGTTAGTGTAACCAGGCGGACCATGCAGGCGGTAGCCTATTACTGAGGTTTAGGTAGGAAACGGGCGATCAAAAAATAAAACCAGGCAGCCGGCGGGACTCTCAAAATCTTGCAATAAACCAGGCAGCAAAAATAGCCTACTTTAGCAAGATATTATTATATATGAATAGGAGAACGTCAACGTCTCTCTCTCGCTGGCTCCTCTCTGCGCTCAGCTCATAAAGCTCTAGAGCCGCGTCTGCGTCATGTGACGCGGCATCGGCCCCGTCATTTGACGCGTCAGTGCATAAATAGCGGTCAGGACGCAGCTTTGCGTCTCTGGACGCAGCTTTGCGTCTTCTAGACGCGAAACCGCGGCTCTGGTAGACTTACCGCGTTTACAGACGCGATCATCACGGCTCTGTGAGACACACCGCGGCTCCAGACGCGATTAGCAGTTTCAATCGCGGCTCTGAATTCCGAGACGCGACTCAAAGACACGGCTTGGAGGTTACCGCGTCTGGCTGGAACTCGGAGCGGAGTCAAGTTCATTGAAAATAACGGGGCCGTATGTTTTGACGCGGCGCCTCCGCGTGGCCTCTGCGTCTAGTGTGTGTTCCCCTTCAGACGTCTGCTGTCTGCTCTCTTTGTATCTAATCACACCTTGATTCCAAGACGCGACTCAGAGACGCGGCTCGGAGTCACCCAGAGACGCGTGGACGCAAACGGCCGGCCGTGGACGCAAACGGCCGGCCGTGGACGCGTCCATGGACGAGGCCGTGAAAAAAAAAAAAAAAAAAGGGTGTCTATTGTATGTATTTTTTGATGGAGAATTCAAATATGACCTTCTTTTTTGCAACTCTAAGCTGCATCAATTGTAGGGATGAGACCGAATATTCGGCACCGAAAATTTTCGGCCGAAAATGGAGAAAAATGCATTTTCGGTTTTCGGCTGGATAGCTTTCAAAACCGAATAGTTATGCACCGAATAGTGTGAAGGACAGGGGTCTAGTATATTATACATTAAATGTATCAAAAAGAAAAGCAGAGGGCGCTGTTTTTCCCTTTAGTAACAGTAACTTAACGTCCTGTTGTGATGACGGTTGTGATGACGTAATCAAAACGCAGCTAGAAGCCACATGCATGTTTGGCTGACCTCCAAACAACACCACGATACATGCGCCTGGCGCACAGCCATAGCCCACAGCCAACATGTCTGCTGTTTGGAAATATTTCCACATATCAGAGCAAGATGCTCGGATGGCGATTTGTGAAACCTGTTCTGCTGAAGTGTCGCGAGGGGGAAAAACGGCAAAGAGCTTTTCCACTTCAGGATTACTCAACCACTTGTGCCACAAACACACGGACAAATACGATGAGTATAAGAAACTCACTGCACAGAAAAAAAACATTGCTCCCCCTGCCTTCACACCGACTCCCTCTGTGGCGGATGCTTTCGAGAAGGTGAAAAAGTTTCCACTTGATAGTGCCAAGACTAAGGCCTTTAATATGAAAATAATGGAATTCATCGCCTTGGATGATCAACCATTTACTGTCGTAGAGAACGTTGGATTTCGTAGGCTTATTGATCACATTGAGCCTCGTTATACCATGCCCAGCAGAAAGCTTTTAGCAGACGTGTGCTTACCCGAACTCTACAACATTGTTTCAAATAACATCTTTGAGCTCTTGGCTACAGATATTACAGCCATCAGCTTCACGTCAGACATATGGAGCTCGGACGTAAGCATCACCAGTATGCTGAGTCTAACTGCACAATGGATTGACAAGGATTTCAATCTGAAAAAGATTCTGCTCCACTCACAAGAGTTTAGGGGGTCTCATACAGCACAAAGCATCTCCGCGGCATTCGCCAATATGTTTGAGACCTGGCGCATCGACCAACCTAAAGTGCATGCAATTGTCACTGACAACGCAAGAAATATGACCAAAGCTATCCAAGACGGCAACTGGAGTGGAATCCGGTGCATGGCGCACACGCTACAGTTGGCTGTGAACGAGGGGGCATTGGCTCAACGCAGCGTAATCGATCTGTTGGCCACAGCCAGAAAGATAGTTGGACACTTCAAGCATTCTCAAGTGGCCTATTCTCGCTTGAAGAAAATACAAGAGGATCTTGGCGTACCAATTAAACGGTTCCAACAAGATGTGAGTACACGGTGGAATAGTTCCTATTATATGCTTGAAAGCCTCTTAGAGCAGAAGCGAGTCTTGGCTACATACCTGGCAGACCATGATCTCCCCGCATCGTTCACTGCAAACCAGTGGGTGTTAACAGAGAACATCATCTCCATTCTCCGTCCATTTGAACAGCTTACTAAAGCTATTAGCTCATCTGATGCAACTGTGGCAGAAGTCATTCCCAGTGTCGTGGCTCTAAAGCGTCTTCTAAGTAAAGAGGTTGAAACGGACCATGGAGTAAAAACTATGAAACGTACACTCTTGGAGTCTGTCAACACACGTTTTGCTGCTATATTCTCAGATCCCCTGTACTGCATCGCGACTGTACTTGACCCACGGTACAAAGTTTGTTATTTTGAGACGGGGAAAAAGCAAAGCATACGTGACATGATGCAGGCTGTTTTGGATAAGGAAGCCCCTCTCGGAGAGGAGGCTGCTGCGCATAGCACAGGAGACGCGACTCACAACGTGGGAGACGGGACACACAGCACAGGAGACACGACGGGGACACACAGCACAGGAGACACGACGGGGACACACAGCACAGGAGACACGACGGGGACACACAGCACAGGAGACACGACGGGGACACACAGCGCGGAAGACGAGACACACAGTGACAACAGTGACGGTAAAAACAAACCTAGCCTAGCCCTACCCTAATTTGTATTTACTTACTGTATATTTGTTTATTTATATATTTTCCTGACTATCTAGTACTGCATAGTACTGTGTTCTATCTGTCTGTCATTCAATGTTATATGAGATACTATACTTCAATGGTTTCCTATGGAAATAAGTGTATAGTCTTTTCTAAGAACTCCTTTTAGTAGACCTTGTACCAGTGAACTGTACCGTCATGAAATTGTACCCTTTTCTAATTTTTACGTTTTTCTCAATCAAGCAGGCCCAGGGCCAAGCAAGAGGCCTCGTCTGTCTAGAGCAGAGGAAGAAGATGACGAGGAGGAGGAGGCGCAGCAACCACCCTCGCTGTTTGATATGTTCGACGAGATCCTGGAAGAGAACTGTACCCCTAATAGGTAAGCTACTCGGTTCTGACTTGATTACTGTAGGCTACTATTTACTACTGAAAGATATTTTGTACTGTATCTTCTATGTAATATGCTCTTAGTCTCTTAATCTTGTACATTTTTATTTTTGACATGTCAGATTGTTTGAATTTATTTTATTTTACAGTCAAGTGATCTGGCATGCTTACATAAAATGTTCAGACATTATGCACTGTTTCCCATTTTTAATTAAATCTCAAATCCTTCTCTTAAACCTCTCAAATGCCAGACCAGTGACAAGCTCAACCGCTCAACAGTTGGATGATTATCTCTCAGAAGCCCTCATCCGAAAAAGCAAGAAAAACAACCCTGATGACAAAGAAGAGGAGAAGGAGGAGACCCCTCTCGGATACTGGTTGAGAAAAAGAGAGCGCTTTCCTGACCTGGCCAAGGTGGCACGCAAGTATTTGAGTGCTCCATCCACAAGCACTGACAGCGAGAGACTGTTCAGCTCTGCCGCTCATGTGCTTGATGCGAAGAGGAACAGACTTGCATGTGATAAAGCAGAGAAGCTGCTGTTCATTAAAAAGAACCTTCCACTTTTCCTTCCTCCCAAAAAGTAGGCTTATATCATAAGCTTATTTAGACCTAGATATGTAGAACTAGTTTCCTTGTGAGCTAAAATCACCATCTCAGGTCATCATTTTGGGGAAACCCTGCAGCACAGAGTTCAATATATTGCACCTTTGGTATCTAAATGATACAATTTTTATACTTTGCTCATGAGGACATAGCACCTTATCTGCACATACTTGAAATGTAACACTTCATTTGAAATGGATTGTGGATTTTTATATCCAGTTTGTCTACTTTATGTATCTAAATGATACAATGTTTGTACTTTGCTTATGAGGACCACCTTATTTGCTAATTCTTGAAATTGTAATCGTCTCGAATTTCATTTGTAAATAGTTACTTTACTTTCATGTGGATTTATCCAGTTTGCACATTAGTATGCATGCATGCACGTCGTATGTGCATTTGTTGTTGAAGGCCTAGCTGTTACAGCCCTTTTGTTTACACTAGTATTTTGTTGTAGGCCTAGATCATTTTGCAACATACAGTATGTGCATTTGTTGTTGAAGGCCTGGCTGTTACAGCCCTTGTGACTGTTTACATTACAATAGTATTTTGTTGTAGGCCTAGATCATTCTGCAGTTTTAAGCACCTTGTTCTGATGCACTTTTATCTCTGTAAGATACTACAGAAATAGTTGCACTATTTTGACTTTGTTTTATGCTTTTATTGCAAAGAGAAAATATTTTATTTTGTTATGTGTGCATTCAAAAGTGAGAAATAAATGTTTTATGGAACCATATGGTGATTATTATTTAAGTTAGGTTTTGCCATAATCAGGTAGCTTTACAACAAAGGTACAGCAATGGTACAAACATTTATTATACAAAGTAAATACATGTATTATTCGGCTATTCGGTATTCGGTATTCGGTGGAATGTTTCCAGTATTCGGTATTCGGTTTCGGCCAAGAATTTTGCTTTCGGCACATCCCTAATCAATTGGTATTTTATAATTGCCAATTGTACCCTATCCATCTAAAAAACAAATTGGATGTCTAGTGTATGTATTTTTTGATGGAGAATTCAAATATTACCTTCTTTTTTGCATAGGACAACTCTAACCTGCATCAATTGGTATTTTATAATTGCCAATTGTACCCTATCCATCTAAAAAACAAATTGGATGTCTATTGTAGGTATTTTTTGATGGAGAATTCAAATATTACCTTCTTTTTTAGATAGGACAACTCTAACCTGCATCAATTGGTGCATCAACCTGCTATCTATCTATCTATCTATCTATCTATCTATCTATCTATCTATCTATCTATCTATTTATTTATACTTCACCTTTGGTCCAGAAGAGAGTTCAGCCTCAGGAACTTGCACACCTGGAACTGTGTCATGGAGCTAAGCAGAACTATGTTAAATACTCACAATGAGTCTGATGGACCAATCAGAGTGGTGGTGGGGGGAGGGATCAACAATAGACAGGAACTGGATAATGCTTTGTTAACTGTCCCACCTAAGTCCCTGCTAGTCTGAACAAATCACCTTCCCTCTCATAACACTACTACTACTACTACTACTACTACTACTACTACTACTACTACTACTACATTTATATAAAGCTGCTCTTGCATTTGAATTCAAGTCTGACACAAGTTAAGGTTAACTTAGGTAGTAGTTCATTTTGCTGGCTTTTAGTGTGTGAGTGTGTAGGCCCACAAATTATTATAATTGTCTGTCATTAAGTGACTCAAAGGGAGACGTCTAATGGGTGTTTATTATTTTAATATTAACTGTGGGAAGATTATATATTTTTTATTTTGCACTTACAGTGTTGTGATATTATTCCTGAAGGAAGAGGGGTATTTTCACAGCCCAGGCTTTGAACCTAAATGCTGTTTACATGCTCTATAAATATTTATTTCTATATAAAACTCAGTTGTTAATTAAGTCAAGGTTACTATTTTGAGTTGAAGCCAAGTGTTTTATTACTTTGTGGTTTAACATTATTTAAAAGGCAAATTCATTGTTATGGTTACTTTAGAAGACTGCTTTTGCATTCATGAGTTAAAAAGAGAGCCAAGCTAATTCAAAGAGTTACGTTAAAGGAACACAAAACGTGACTTAACTCACAGCTGCCATTGGACAGACAGTTATAACATATTCTTATCTTTCACAGAACAGACAATTATCATTTATTTTATCTATTTGAGACATGTAGCTGCTCTAGGTGAAATAGAGCATTAATTTGGGATCAGCCTATTCAATTGATAATGACCAATGGGTGCCAGTTTCTAAGTAGTCAAGCATATTAACATAACAATATGTGTGGCCTAGACATGGATATTGCCCACTCAACTCGTAATCTACAGAAATGTCCACCACATCACACAGTATACAACCTAGTAGAGAAATCTGCCTTCTCCTGTATTGTATTAGTGACATTCATTATAAATAGTAAAATAACAGGACAGAGCAGAAAAGGCCTCTGCTGTGTCTTTATTATGGGTGCATTCCAATGCAAATGGATACTCTGGAACAATCTGAAACAATGTATCTTTCCTGTGGCTGTTATAATGAACACAAACAGATCAGAACGTAATTTAACATTAACCAGTTACATTTATCATACAACAATGTAAGGGATGGATTCCTTTCTATTAAAAGCAAAATCATCACCGGGTCAAAGTTGTTGCTTGGTTCTCCCCATATAAAGGCATGTAGGTAACAGTAACATGATATTATGTCATGAATGATAAAAGTAATGTTTAAACACTTTGATGTGTGTGAGTTACTTAAATGCTGATCAATATGTGAATCTGGCTCTTATCAGGTGGGTGTTTTCTCTCCCTGTCCTGTGCTGTCCTCAGTTAAACCAAGACAGTGCTGTTGTGACCAATGTGGAAAAAGCTTCAGCTCAATTTATTATCTCAAAGTAGACCAGAAAATACACACCGGAGAGAAGCCATTCAGCTGTGAACAATGTGGGAAGTATTTTGCTCGGTCTGGACAATTAAATGATCATAAGCGTTCACATACTGGAGAGAAACCTTATTGTTGTGACCAGTGTGGGAAAAGATTTGTTCAAAAGGGGATTTTAAAAGAACACCAGAGAATTCACACTAGAGAGAAGCCCTATTGCTGTGACCAGTGTGGGAAAAGCTTTATTCGATTGTCTTATCTCAAAATACATGAACGAATTCACACAGGAGAGAAACCATACGGCTGTCACCAATGTGGGGAAAAGTTCAGTTTAATGTCTGCTCCGAAAGTGTACTTCTGTGTCCAGTGTGAGAAAATGTTCAGTGATATGCATCATGTTCGGTGTGAAATCTCTGGTGCACTTTCATGGCTTCTCACCAGTGTAGATTTTCAGGTGTCTTTTCAGAGCCGTCTTCAGAGTGAACCTTTTCCCACATTGGTGACAGCAGTAAGGTCTCTCTCCAGAGTGAATCTTCTTGTGTTGTACGAGGCTAGATTTTACAGTGAAACGTTTGCCACAGTGTTCACAGCAGTAAGGCTTTTCTTCGGTGTGAAATCTCTGGTGCACTTTCGGAGCAGCCATTAAACTGAACTTTTCCCCACATTGGTGACAGCCGTATGGTTTCTCTCCTGTGTGAATTCGTTCATGTATTTTGAGATAAGACAATCGAATAAAGCTTTTCCCACACTGGTCACAGCAATAGGGCTTCTCTCTAGTGTGAATTCTCTGGTGTTCTTTTAAAATCCCCTTTTGAACAAATCTTTTCCCACACTGGTCACAACAATAAGGTTTCTCTCCAGTATGTGAACGCTTATGATCTTTTAATTGTCCAGACCGAGCAAAATACTTCCCACATTGTTCACAGCTGAATGGCTTCTCTCCGGTGTGTATTTTCTGGTTTACTTTGAGATAATAAATTGAGCTGAAGCTTTTTCCACATTGGTCACAACAGCACTGTCTTGGTTTAACTGAGGACAGCACAGGACAGGGAGAGAAAACACCCACCTGATAAGAGCCAGATTCACATATTGATCAGCATTTAAGTAACTCACACACATCAAAGTGTTTAAACATTACTTTTATCATTCATGACATAATATCATGTTACTGTTACCTACATGCTGTGGCGTCTGAGCCAAACCCAGCAGAGAATACAGAGACAGTTCAATGCTCAAACGCCGTTTATTAGGGATAAAGGCAACAAAAGTTCAAGGAGGGGGCTTGGCTGCACATTGTGCACAAAACGTTAACTCAAGTTCTTCCCAAGTCAGGGGTATGTAGCTCAGGGGTTAAGGGAAGCCTTCATTCTCAGTCGTAAGTTGCCTAAAATACAAAAGAAAGACAACATGAGAGTCTAATTCAAAGACAGCAGAGCAAGGTTGAGACATGAGTGGAGTGTATCGCTTACCGCCGGACGGTGTTTCCCCAGGGAGAGTCAGAGCAAGAGTGACAAAGAGTGAGCACCTTTTATCACCTCTGCCCAGGTGTCTTCGGTTTGCTCGTCACACAGGTGCCCTCACTTCCCACTGATTGAGGAGGAAGAGTGGCACGTACCGCCCCTCCACTAGTTGCCCTAGGCAACGGGGCTGTTTGAGGTGCTGCACTCTAGGCCTCTCACCCTGGCTCTCACTGTAAAACTCACCTGACCGGTGGGACTGGAGCGAGACCCCACACATCCCCCCCCTAAGCTCACGGCTCGTGCCGGGGGCTTCAGGTCCTTCTTCCTCAAAAAGGCGCGATATGGCATCGGCGTGTTGTATGGCTTTCCCGGGCCGATGCTCCACTTTAAACCGATAGTTCTGTAGTTCCAGGAACCAGCGGGTGATACGGTCATTGCGGTCTTTGTTATTGGCCATCCACTTTAGTGGGGCGTGGTCAGTGACCAGGGTGAACTCTCTGCCCCAGAGGTAGTAGCGAAGATGGTGGATGGCCCATTTCACAGCAAGGGCCTCTTTCTCGACCGTTGAATAGTTTTTCTCATGCTTTAGTAGCTTCCTACTGATGTATGTGATGGGGTGTTCGTCCCCGTCAATAAGCTGGGACAGGATGGCTCCCAGACCTGTCCCTGACGCATCAGTGTGGAGCACGAAAGGCTTCTTGAAGTCAGGTGCCACGAGCACCGGCTCCTCACAAAGAGCCCTCTTTAATGTCTGAAAAGCCTGCTCGCTTTCCTCCGTCCACTTCACATGGTGTGGTAGGGTCTTCCGGGTTAAGTCGTAAAGCGGGGCTGCAACAGTAGCAAAGTGGTTAACAAATTTTTGATAATATGATATCAAGCCAATGAACGACTTTACCTGTTTTTTGGTGACCGGCCGAGGCCAACACCGGATCCTTTCAACCTTCTTCACTTGTGGTTTTATGCAGCCCCGCCCTATGGTATACCCCAGGTAGTCTGTTTCCGTCAAGCCCAAACGGCACTTTCTTGCATTGGCCGTCAGCCCCGCTCGTCTCAAGGCTCCCAGGACAGCTTCAAGGTGCAGCAGATGGTCGGCCCAGGTAGCGCTGTGTATGACGATGTCGTCTAGATAAGCAGCGGCGTAGGCCTGGTGGGGGCGGAGCACTCTGTCCATCAGGCGTTGGAATGTAGCAGGGGCTCCGTGGACACCAAAGGGGAGGACTGTATATTGGAACAGGCCATCTGGGGTGGCGAAGGCTGTTTTGGCTTTTGTACTTTCAGTCAGGGGGTGGTACACAGAGGTGCGTATACGTTTAACGTTCAACCACTTGTACAACGTTGTCATTACTCTTGACATAAAACACGTCCCCTGGTCAGTTAACACCTCCTCAGCTATTCCCACCCGGCTAAACAGTAAAAACAGTTCCCTCGCAACCGCTTTAGCTGTGGCGGAGCGTAAAGGTATGGCCTCTGGGTAGCGGGTGGCGTAATCAAGAATAACCAGAATAAACCGGTGTCCCCGACCAGATTTCGGTAGGGGGCCAACAATGTCCATGGCCAGGCGAGCAAACGGGGTGCCAATGATGGGTAGGGGGACTAGCGGGTTACGCTGGTTAGGCCGTGGTGCCGACTTCTGGCACTCGGGGCACGCTTTGCAGAAGTCCTCAACAGCTCGTTTGACCCCTGGCCAATAGAAGCGAGCCAGGATACGGTCATAGGTCTTTTGGACGCCCAGGTGTGCACCCAACTGATGAGTGTGTGCTAGATAGAGGACTCTAGAGACATAAGCCTTTGGCACTAGCAACTGTTCTACCGGGTCCCCCCCCTTAGCTTTCACCCCCCTATACAGTAAGTCATTTTTAACACAAAAATAAGGTGTGTTGAGATCACTCACCCCCTCGCATAGTTGGCCGTCTATGGCGGACACCGTCTGACGTGCAGCCTCTAAGTTGGGGTCGGACCACTGGGCCGTAGCGAATTCACCCTTCCGGCCGGAGGCAGAGGTCTCGTCTACTGGTAAGCCCGCAAAGGGATCACCCTCATCTGGTGTGGTGTATCTCTCTCCCTCTCCACCAGTGGCACCGCCATCATCCCCAGAGCTCCCGCTCGCTGGCACGGCAGACGTAGGGCGAAAGGTAGGACCAGCGGCCAGCGCGGCCCTGGGAGTTGGGTGACGAGTTCGGCGTCGTCCTCGTCGAGGTGGACCCGTACGCAGGCCAGGCGACCAGTACCGTTCGAAGATGACGCAGTCAGTCCCGATAAGTAGTGGTACCGGGAGGTTCGGGACGACGCCCACTGAAATGACAGCATCACCTCTGGGAGTCTGGACGCGGACGCTGCTTACTGGATAATGCCGCATGTCTCCATGCACGCAGGTGACAGGTACGGTGGTGTCGCCGACGGGCCCCGCCAGGTCAGCTCGGACCAGGGTGACAACGCTCCCTGAGTCGATGAGGGCGTGGGTGTCGACACCATCCACCTTCACCGGCAGGGTGGCGTGTTGTCGGCCGACGCTTCCGGAATGGAGACAGGGACGTGGAGCTTCTGAGCTCGCTGCTGACGGCATAGACACATCTCTGTCTCGCTCTGGGCAGGCCCAGGATATGTGGTCCTGCTGTCCACATACATAGCACCTCCGCTGTGTCTGGGGCGCCCGAGGGGCCCTCTCAGGCGGCGTGGCCGACCTCTGCAGCGGCGGTGGTTGTGCGGTCGGAGTTCCTCTCCGACGGTCTCGGTTGGGTCTCTCCTCTGGGGAAGGTCTCTGTGTCTCCATCCTTGTAGACCTCAGCATCTCTAGGCTAACTTGATAATTCTCGAGCAGCGCCATGAGGTCATTGACTGAGGCAGGACTAACTTGGGACACGTACTTACGAGCATCCGGCGGCAACGAACGAGTACAACGGTCAATTACAAGTCTTTCAATCCACGGGGGCCCAGTACCACTGGTGAGCCAGCTGTGAGAGAGTCGCACTAGGGCCGCGATCTGTGGACGTGGGGGTTGGGCGGACTGGTAGTTCCAGTTATGGAAACGCTGAGCCCTGGCAGGCAGGCTGTAGCCGTGGCTGGAAAGTATAGCTGCTTTTAGTTTGTTGTAATCACGGGCATCTGCAATTGACAAATCGCGGCAGGCACGCTGGGCTTCCCCTGTTAGGAACGGGGCAAGAATGCTAGCCCAGTCTACCACTTGCCACTGCTCGCGAGTAGCAGTACGTTCAAACAGCTCGAGGTAGGCCTCAATGTCATCCTCGGGGCCTAATTTGGTCAGCACGTTACTGGGGGGGCGAAGAGTTGAAGCATCTTTATCCATCTTCTTAAGCAATTCTTGCATAGCATTCTGTAAGTCTGTTTGGCTTTTGAGCAAAGCTTCAATTGCCTGTGCGTGTTCGCCCATTTTTGGAATTTGGGGTCCAGACTATTTTCTGAGTTTGGAGTCCAGACTATTTTTCAGAGTTTGGGTCCAGACTATTTTTTGGGAGTTAAGGGTCCAGACTATTTTTCAGAGTTTGGGGTCCAGACTATTTTTCTGAGTTTGGGGTCCAGACTACCCGTATTCTCCACCAAGATGTGGCGTCTGAGCCAAACCCAGCAGAGAATACAGAGACAGTTCAATGCTCAAACGCCGTTTATTAGGGATAAAGGCAACAAAAGTTCAAGGAGGGGGCTTGGCTGCACATTGTGCACAAAACGTTAACTCAAGTTCTTCCCAAGTCAGGGGTATGTAGCTCAGGGGTTAAGGGAAGCCTTCATTCTCAATCGTAAGTTGCCTAAAATACAAAAGAAAGACAACATGAGAGTCTAATTCAAAGACAGCAGAGCAAGGTTGAGACATGAGTGGAGTGTATCGCTTACCGCCGGACGGTGTTTCCCCAGGGAGAGTCAGAGCAAGAGTGACAAAGAGTGAGCACCTTTTATCACCTCTGCCCAGGTGTCTTCGGTTTGCTCGTCACTAAGGTGCCCTCACTTCCCACTGATTGAGGAGGAAGAGTGGCACGTACCGCCCCTCCACTAGTTGCCCTAGGCAACGGGGCTGTTTGAGGTGCTGCACTCTAGGCCTCTCACCCTGGCTCTCACTGTAAAACTCACCTGACCGGTGGGACTGGAGCGAGACCCCACAATGCCTTTATATGGGGAGAACCAAGCAACAACTTTGACCCGGTGATGATTTTGCTTTTAATAGAAAGGAATCCATCCCTTACATTGTTGTATGATAAATGTAACTGGTTAATGTTAAATTACGTTCTGATCTGTTTGTGTTCATTATAACAGCCACAGGAAAGATACATTGTTTCAGATTGTTCCAGAGTAACCATTTGCATTGGAATGCACCCATAATAAAGACACAGCAGAGGCCTTTTCTGCTCTGTCCTGTTATTTTACTATTTATAATGAATGTCACTAATACAATACAGGAGAAGGCAGATTTCTCTACTAGGTTTTATACTGTGTGATGTGGTGGACATTTCTGTAGATTACGAGTTGAGTGGGCAATATCCATGTCTAGGCCACATATATTGTTATGTTAATATGCTTGACTACTTAGAAACTGGCACCCATTGGTCATTATCAATTGAATAGGCTGATCCCAAATTAATGCTCTATTTCACCTAGAGCAGCTACATGTCTCAAATAGATAAAATAAATGATAATTGTCTGTTCTGTGAAAGATAAGAGTATGTTATAACTGTCTGTCCAATGGCAGCTGTGAGTTAAGTCACGTTTTGTGTTCCTTTAACTTAACTCTTTGAATTAGCTTGGCTCTCTTTTTAACTCATGAATGCAAAAGCAGTCAAGTAACCATAACAATGAATTTGCCTTTTAAATAATGTTAAACCACAAAGTAATAAAACACTTGGCTTCAACTCAAAATAGTAACCTTGACTTAATTAACAACTGAGTTTTATATAGAAATAAATATTTATAGAGCATGTAAACAGCATTTAGGTTCAAAGCCTGGGCTGTGAAAATACCCCTCTTCCTTCAGGAATAATATCACAACACTGTAAGTGCAAAATAAAAAATATATAATCTTCCCACAGTTAATATTAAAATAATAAACACCCATTAGACGTCTCCCTTTGAGTCACTTAATGACAGACAATTATAATAATTTGTGGGCCTACACACTCACACACTAAAAGCCAGCAAAATGAACTACTACCTAAGTTAACCTTAACTTGTGTCAGACTTGAATTCAAATGCAAGAGCAGCTTTATATAAATGTAGTAGTAGTAGTAGTAGTAGTAGTAGTAGTAGTAGTAGTAGTAGTGTTATGAGAGGGAAGGTGATTTGTTCAGACTAGCAGGGACTTAGGTGGGACAGTTAACAAAGCAATATCCAGTTTCTGTCTATTGTTGATCCCTCCCCCCACCACCACTCTGATTGGTCCATCAGACTCATTGTGAGTATTTAACATAGTTCTGCTTAGCTCCATGACACAGTCATGACACAGTTCCAGGTGTGCAAGTTCCTGAGGCTGAACTCTCTTCTGGAATAAAGGTGAAGTATAAATAAATAGATAGATAGATAGATAGATAGATAGATAGATAGATAGATAGATAGATAGATAGATAGATAGATAGATAGCAGGTTGATGCACCAATTGATGCAGGTTAGAGTTGTCCTATCTAAAAAAGAAGGTAATATTTGAATTTTCCATCAAAAAATACATACAATAGAGATCCAATTTGTTTTTTTAGATGGATAGGGTACAATTGGCAATTATAAAATACCAATTGATGCAGGTTAGAGTTGTCCTATCTAAAAAAGAAGGTAATATTTGAATTTTCCATCAAAAAATACATACAATAGAGATCCAATTTGTTTTTTTAGATGGATAGGGTACAAGTGGCAATTATAAAATACCAATTGATGCAGGTTAGAGTTGGCCTATGCAAAAAAGAAGGTCATATTTGAATTCTCCATCAAAAAATACCTACAATAGACATCCAATTTGTTTTTTAGATGGATAGGGTACAATTGGCAATTATAAAATACCAATTGATGCAGCTTAGAGTTGTCCTATGCAAAAAAGAAGGTCATATTTGAATTCTCCATCAAAAAATACATACAATAGACACCCTTTTTTTTTTTTTTTTTTCACGGCCGTTTGCGTCCACGCGTCTCTGGGTGACTCCGAGCCGCGTCTCTGAGTCGCGTCTTGGAATCAAGGTGTGATTAGATACAAAGAGAGCAGACAGCAGACGTCTGAAAGGGAACACACACTAGACGCAGAGGCCACACGGAGGCGCCGCGTCAAAACATACGGCCCCGTTATTTTCAATGAACTTGACTCCGCTCCGAGTTCCAGCCAGACGCGGTAGCCTCCAAGCCGTGTCTTTGAGTCGCGTCTCGGAATTCAGAGCCGCGATTGAAACTGCTAATCGCGTCTGGAGCCGCGGTGTGTCTCACAGAGCCGTGATGATCGCGTCTGTAAACGCGGTAAGTCTACCAGAGCCGCGGTTTCACGTCTAGAAGACGCAAAGCTGCGTCCAGAGACGCAAAGCTGCGTCTTGACCACTATTTAAGCACTGACGCGTCATCAGACGGGTCTGAGGTCGCGTCACATGACGGAGACGCGGTCCTCCACGGCGCATGATGCTCCATTTGGCAATAGGCCTATGCATGAAGTTTCTATGAAAGAGATTGAACTTGCGCACCGCTACCAGCCTACCATAGAGGTAATTAAGGTGGGTCAGTGCGACCAGGCATGCCGTGATGCTGATCCGACTCGAGTCAAGTGGTGGTCACAGCTGTTTCGTGCATTAGTGTGGAAAAATTAACAAATGATACAAAATAGGCTAAGTTAGGCTATTTTGTATCATTTGTTATTTTTTGAGTGTCTGTTAGGCTGCCTAACACACACTCACACACAGACACAAGCATTCAGAGATTTAGGTTTTTGCTGATAGATTGTGCCATAATTTATTTCCTCCATTATTTCATCCACGATTATCCAAAAATGATTAATAATTACCTATATTTGATTGATCCATTCGCCTGCACCGCGGTAATTTGTTAAAGGACAGGGGAAATCATGATTGAAAGCCATGGCCAGTTGGCCACTAACAGACACTTGTCTGTCTGCGGTGAAGTTCACCACTTCACCCACTTCAGTCACTTTCTCTGATGGTCCGTGCAGGTCCGTGTAGTAATCTCTACTCCTTTGAAGTTCCAATTGGCCATTTAGGTACATTGTGTAGCTTAATTGATGGGCCATCATCAACTCTGTTTGATCTATCTACCAGCTGGGAGTTGAACAACTTCGACGCACGGCGCGCCCCGTATACAATGCGCCTGGCGCCTGGCGTTTCGCACGCACAAGTAGGCCTATTTTCACGACTGCAGGTATAGAAAACATGCTTTACATTTCAAGTAGGCTATAATATAGGCCTACAGTATATGCCCATAAATACAGCCAGACCGTTTTTGGAGACAATATAGGCCTACGTGCGCAACTGCGCATATGGGCAGGCACAGGCGTATGACAACATAGAACCAACCAATTTGACATTGTGTGACAGTCTGTGATGCGCTGAGAGCTTTTGTTTTCGATGACTGATCAGCTATAAAAGGGACTTTGTACGATTTAAATTGCTTGAGTTCTGGGACTGGGTAAAACTGATTCCAAATGTGCAGAAGTATTGGAGACATAAAAAAAGAAAGCAGTGCTGTTTGGTTTCATGACAGAACATCACATATAGGCCTACCTACATATCATATGACAGAGAGAGAGAGAGAGAGAGAGAGAGAGAGAGAGAGAGAGAGAGAGAGAGAATCAAATTGATTTGACAAATCTCTCCTCCCTCTCCCTCTCTCCCCAACTTGCTCGGCCGTCAGTCAGTCAGTCGTTTCGTTCTGTCGTTTCTTTCTTTTTTTTTTTTTTTTGACCAACTCTGATGGTTGAGAGAGAGAGAGAGAGAGAGAGAGAGAGAGAGAGAGAGGGACGAGAGACGAGAGAGTGAGTGAGAGGTGAGAGCAAATCCATTGTGTCGCTCTCTCCCCAACTTGCTCGGCCGTCAGTCAGTCAGTCAGTTGTTTCGTTCGGTCGTTTTTTTTCTTTTTTTTTTTTGACCAACTCTGATGGTTGAGAGAGAGGGAGAGAGAGAGAGAGAGAGAGAGAGAGAGAGAGAGAGAGAGAGAGACGAGAGAGTGAGTGAGAGGTGAGAGCAAATCCATTGTGTCGTAAAGGGGGGGTGGCGGAGTAGCGGGGGGGCGGAGTAGCGGGGAGGCGGAGTAGCGATATTTCGAAATGGGAATGCGTCGAAATGGGGGTCTGTTCCCGACGGGCGCATGTGATCTTTAGCGTGGAAGTTTAATCCCAACAGCAACTGAATAGCCTAGGCTATAACTCTGGCTGCAATGGTTCCTGTTTACAATGGACCGTCGCATCTGAATGATGAAACGGGCCGCAAAGCTTGATGGGAAATGTAGTGTGAATGTTGTTTTTGACTTTAATGGTTAATGCAATACAATACAGCAGAATGTTATCTCTGTATGAGCTTTTCTATAATAATTTTACAATAATAACGTTTTTCTTTTTAAATAACGTAATATAATATAATATATAATATTTTGTCTTCAACATATTTTTTTTCCCAAAATGATAATTGAAAAATAGGGGTCGTCTTATAATCAGAGTCGTACTAAATTCGGGCTAATTTTGTTATCAACCTCACTAATCGTCACTTTCAGGCAGAAACCTCATATCTCCAAGTTTCAAATTTGTATGTTTTTTCGCCAAATGAAGCCCTGCTTCATCAGACAAGGCTGTCGCACAAAAGTAGTGAAAACAGCTTGTAGGCTGTTTTCACTAGTTTAGTTCATTTTTTTAATTGATAAAAACGTTTTGGGCATACACCCGAGGTTTCCACCCAATAACGACGTAATGCTCATTATAAGGTGGCACAATTGTCCTGGCCTCGCTCTGTATAATGGGAAGTGTTATGTGCCCGCTACAAGCTCGCCTTGTAGATCTGCTATTTTTCCATAGTTAAAGCACAAAATAATTGAAGTGAATCCTTGTACCCAGGGCCCAGAATTTGGTGAGACGCTGTCACTTATCCACACGTGGGGTCAATATACTGTGGCAAAGAGTTCATTGTAATCCAAGATTACAATGAACATTGTAATGTCAGCGAAGCCTTATAAACCAAAACAATTCTGATTGTTTAGGTACAGGCTCCAGACAGTTCATAAGGCCTCGTTTCTACCAGACAGTGACCTGGCCTTACTGTGCACAAAAGTCCACAGAGCCAAGGTTGTAATCTGGTCAGTGTTGCCCAGTCACAAGCTGGGCCCTTGTGTCAGATGGTCAGTTAGTCATCAATATGAAATGATAAAAAAGATGATAACAAAATATTTCCTATCAGTTGCCAACTAAAATGCTTCAAAGTTTGATACAGCCATCCTTCCTTCATGTTTATGTTGCACTATGGATTTTCCTGTATTACTAACTGTGAGGTAAGAAAAAAAGCTTAATTATCTATGCTGATTTTGCTTATTAGATTTTTACCGAACAGACTGGATTGTGTATTTCAATATTGAGGACCTGAGATGAAAAACGGTCTAAGTCCATATTTAACAATTTTTAATATAGATATTTTTCTGATTTACCAGACTGTAAACCACAAACTAGAAAAGAAAATCAAAAATCTAAGACATTTTAAGTGTGCCGGCAGCTCGCTAAGTGTGTGAAACCTTGTGTAACGGTTGGTGTTAGCATTAGAATTTTTTGCATTAACATTAACCTCAGCATTAGCATTAGCATTTTAGCATTAGCATTTTTATCATTAGATTTTTAACTTTATCATTGACATTTTTAGCATTAGCATTAACATTTTTATCATTAGCATTTGTATCATTAGCTAACATTAGCATTAGCATTTTAGCATTTTTCACATTAGCATTTGTTAGCATTAGCATTTTTTCACATTAGCATTTGTTAGCATTAGCATTTTTCACATTAACATTTTTTAGCATTAGCGGAAGTAGCGGTTAGCATTAGCGGTTAGCCATTGGGTCCGTGGGAACACCCACCGAGTTTGAGACCAGTAAAGTGTTGGGAAGTGGAGTTATGGCTGTTTAAAGCCCAGCCAATAGACCATATTCACACCGCGGCCATCTTGAATCACATGACTTCCTGGCATAGCAGCCAGCCTGCATTACAAACGATTGTGAACAATGGAGCAATGGTCCCAAAATATGAGTTCAATTTCTTTTGACCAAATTGACAAATGGGCAGATGACAACATCCCCACAAGGATTAAATATAAGGGTATATCCACAATATTCATGGTAGTTAGGTTGCAGTGTTACCCCGTACAAAGACTTGCTACAATATCTGTGCAGACTAGTGCTTGCTCTGCCATCATATAGTTAATATTACTGTATTGTGATTTTTGCATATTAATCAGGAACAATCTAACAACAAATAGTTAACATGATGGTGGAGCAAGCATTGCACAGATAGCTTTGTACACAGTTGCAACCTAACTTACCTTGAATATCGTTACCATGGATGTAATCAATCCAATTACTGTAGCCCTTCTATTTACTCATTTCGGGGATGTTGAAGTTATCATCTGCCCATTTGTCAATTTGGTCAAAAGAAATTGGTTGAACAGAACTCATATTTTGGGACCATCACTCCATTGTTCACAATGGTTTGTAATGCAGGCTGCTATCCCAGGAAGTCATGTGATCCAAGACGGCCGCGGTGTGAATATGGTCTAGCCACCTGTTTCCGCGGGAATTTACTGGAGAATGTTTTGCACCACACTGCACCACACTTCCGGTTAACAGCAGACATACAAGCTCACGTCGCGTCGCAGATGCAGCCGTTGTGAGCTTGTAGATCACACTCGGCTGCGGCGCCGGAAGCTCCGTCCAATTTCTGCGCAATGCACGATGGGGTGTTGGAAACTTGTGGATAGGAAGCTTAAGCAATTGACCCTTTGTCAGCCTTCTGATTGGTCCCTGACTGGCCAACCAGAAAAATCTTTCTCTTTTGCTACCGGGGGCAGAGTTATGCAGTGGGACAAAGGCCACATTCTTCCATGAATATTAATGGCGAGAGTGTAGTTTAAATTGATATTTATTCATATTGTTACTTTATTTTTTGCTTTGTCATGATAAATAGGACATTTTGGAACAAAATGGAGTGCATACACAGTGAATCTTTGTTGAAATGATAAAAAAAAAATCGCTATTTGGATTACTAGTCTTGCATAGACGTCTCCTGCTAGACACTGCATTGTGCGGTACGGCGCAGTCAGCGATTTCGATGAGTAATATGAATAAGTTTCAACGAACTAGTTCACATGAACAATATCGATGTAACTAAGAGATTCGATAGGGTACATAATTTTAAAAGGGCAGAATTACAAAAAATAAATTTTATGTTGAGGGCGATATTATAGTTCCACAACTTCCTGGTAATTGCAAGGTACCCGAGATGCACTGCGCTCTCTCTCTCTCTGTACTTTTGTGTTCCTCTTTTTTTATTAATATCACGTAGATGTTTTTCTTTTGGTACTTTAAATAGCAATAATGAAAAATCTTTTTTTCCCCCATTCACTTCCATTATAAAAATATGCTTCCCTGGCTTTGTTGTCCCACTTAGCAACAGAACGACATGGGGTGGGATTTGACAAAGAGTGAATTACAGATCATTCCTACTGGCCGTGTAAGTACACCTACCAAATTATGAGACAGTACAATACTGCAAACTGGAGTTATGGATGTTTAAAGCTCAGCCAATAGGAAGAGAGGGGCAGGGCTTCAGCAATTACAGCTAATTCCTATTGGCTGTCTAAGTAGACACAGCGAGTTTTGAGACGGTACCATGCTGCAAACTGGAGTTATAGCTGTTTAAAGCTCAGCCAATATGAAGATAGGGGCGGGGCCTAAGAGGGGCGGGGCTTAAGTAATGAGTCCCTTTTGGCTGTTTAAAGGTGATACACCATGCATTTTAAAAGGATTTATGTCATATTGTTTATGTCCCAAAAACGTTTTTCAAAAGGTTTGAGGCTAAATTACCACTCCTGAATAGAGAGCCTCTCTCATTTTTGAATGGATCTCAGAGCATTTCAGCTGCAGTACCACCTTTGGGTTAGGGTTTGAAACATACCCAAAGGGTTAGACCGGGCTAGGTATTGGAAGCGTCCCACAAGACATTCGTCAGAGGTTCTGCCGGCTAGAAACGAGCCTACGTCAGAGCCCAGGTTCGAGCTCTATTTCAGTCATTATGGCAATGTAGACTCTGTCCAATAGACCGTTTGTCCCTGAGACTCCCTGACTGGCCAACCAGAAAAAAACATTCACTTTTTGCTACCGGCGGGGGGGGGGGGGGGAGTTATGCAGTGGAAGAAAGTCACTTCAGTCTTCACCGCGGTGCCGTGAAGCGGAGCACGGCCAGCGTGCAGTACGGCGCTGCGCAGTCATAGCGATTTAGATCATTATAATGAATAAGCTTCAACAGACTAGTTCACATGAATCTTAACAATGTAACTAAGAGTTTCGATTGGGTACATATATGTTAAATGGGCAGAATTACGACAGCCAGCCTATTATGCAGTGGAATTATAGGCTGGCTGTCAGCTTCCTACCCAAGATGCACTGCACTTTCTCTCTCGTTTCTGTCCTCTGCCTGTTCCAGAGAATTAAACTAATTAGCAATGTTTTCTTACCTTTTTATTAATATCACGTAGATGTGTTTCTTTTGGTACTTTGAATAGCTATAATGAGGCTATGAAAAATCCTTTTTCCCTATTCATTTCCAATATAAAAACAACCTGCCCTGGTTTTTCTATCCCACTGGGATTAAACTAATTAAAACATTTATTTTCGGAGGAAAACTCCTGTTTTGCAATGTAACTACTGTACTTTTTTCTTCCCTTTGTATTAACACTTTCCATGCTACTGATTACTGGCCTGCACTATTCCGATGCCACCATTATAAACTACTATTTTCACTTTCTAGTGAAAATGTCTTTCTAGCTCTACTGAGAATTATCGAAAAGACAAAAAAAATTCACCCAGTATCTCAAATAAAGTGCAACTCGAGCACTTTCACCAGAAGTTAACCAGAGGTTTCAACGATGTTTCGTTGTTGAGCTATATTAGTTTTAAAAATGTCTGTTTTTCCCCAGAGGAAAACAAAACGGAAACCTGAGAAATTGGCCCTTTTGTGAATGACACTTATTCAAACATTTCTCTCTCTTGAACCTTTTATTTGTTGGCTTCTGTGACATCATACATGTATAAAGTATTGTTGTCAGTCAAATCAAAACAAAAAAATATGTAAAAAATGATTTTCTTTGGGTTTTTTATAAAGACATAACGTTTAGTGTGAAAATCTATAGGCCTAGTTGTTTTACAGTAGACCTATGTACTCTATGCCCCTCCCCTGCGGATGACAACACAGTCGCGTGCACACCATAGGTCCACACACCGCACGCACACACCGCACGCGCACGGACCACACACGCACGGACCACACGCACACACGACGCGCACGCACACAGAAGAAACACCGCTTGTTTGTTTGCTAAAAATGCCAAGCGAATCTAACACAGGATTAGGGTGAGCCTTCCGTAACGTATGTACACCGCACGGCGCACGCACACACACACACACACAAACGACCGCACGCACGCTCAGGCACGCGCACGCGAGGCTCGTGCAGAAGTGAAAACAAGTTAGCTCAGCTGTTTGATTGCTAGCATGGCAGCTAAAGTGTGATTCAGTGCGAATACAGTAAATCTGACTCAAAGGCAGATGGATTATACTTTCGTCGGTGACACAGCCTGGTGAGTGGCCCTAAAACTACAACTACAACCACTGGATTGGATTATAAACTTTGGACACGTGGAGTAGCAACCGAGACCACGAGCTCCTCTCTTTATCAGACTGCTGGGAGAACGCCCGCCTCTTCGCCACTTTTTACCTTTTTTGAACATTCGATCAAGAAAGCAAAGGTCCCATGACAGTCCCCCATCTGTCCACTCTCCAAGCGTGGAAGAAAGTCGAAGCAGCGTGTTGAAATAAAAGGTTTAAATCACTAATTTATTCAGACAGTCCCCTGCGTTTTAGCATTCCGGGGAAGGTTGTCACATGGTATAGACACGATGCTACTGGTGGGGAAAATAATGGACTGGCTGACACCATGAGCGATATAAACTCTTTATTTCAACACGATGCTTGGACCTTCTTCCACGGTTGAGAAGCAAACAGATGACAGACAGGACCCCCACTCTCCGGGTAGGATGTTCACAAAATGCAAGAAGCGTTCCTGACGGCGGAGCCTCCCCGGTAGGGTCCGATTGTGGATGACATGAATGAGGAACTTCATTTATGAGCGTGCATGAGCTAAATACATCGGTGCATTCACCGCACTGGACATTACACGATTCTCCTGGTGTTTTTTTCCCCTCGTCTATATACATCTTCTCCTGCCAAGCAAGGTAAGGGGTGTGTGTGTGTGTGTGTGTGTGTGTGTGTGTGTGTGTGTGTGTGTGTGTGTGTGTGTGTGTGTGTGTGTGTGTGCGCGCGCGCACGCGTCTCTTTTTCTCTCTCCGTAGCTCTCTGCCGTACAGAGCGTCTTTCTATCTCTGCTGTAGAGAGAGTGCAGTTTGTAGTTGGAAGGAACAGCTGCTGTTTTTGTGATGTGAAAATGTTAGATTTTGAGATGGTGTGAATATATTTGGTAATATTTTTTTTTCTAAATAAGTTAGAAGTCCCAAACTTTGTCACAGGGTGGGGAAGAGTGTCAGCTAGGGGTACTTGCTGTTAAGTGCTTTTCTCGTCAATCTTCGTCTGTGGCCTGGCTGCCTAATTAATGATTCTCGTCAATCTACCTCTGTGGCATGGAAACTGTTAATATCAGGTAGATGTGTTTCTTTTGGCACTTTAAATAGCTAATGAGGCTATGAAAAATCTTTTTCCCCATCCACTTCTATTATAAAAGAATCTGCCCTGGTTCTTTCGTCCCACCTAGTAACAAGAACAAAATGGGGCGGGATTTGACATAGGGTCTATTCATAATGAGTCATGGCTACCAGTTCCCACCTGATGTTATGTGGGAGTTCTGACTGTTCCAGGTCATACTGAATAACTGCTAGCTTGCAGAGCGTCTTAAGACTAGGACTCAAGTCTAGGATGTACAGTTCATCGTCGTGTGTGTGATAATCCATGCCTCCTGTACGTCCTCCAAAGATGATTACTCGACTTCCCACCATGCAACAGCAGCAATCTGTCCTCCAAAATGAGTCATCCACCTTGGGCTTAACCTCCTTCCAGGAGAAGGTATCTGGACTGAATTTCCACATATCATGGCAGGTTTCAAAATAATCAAGTTCTGCGTTATAACCACCAAATATGTACAGCTCTCCATTGTAGGCAAAGGCTGAATGATCAGAGCGTGCGTCTGTCAGAAGCTGTGCAGAAGGCGTGTTCAGCCAGCAGTCGGTCTCCGTGTCAAACACATTGATGTTGGTGCCAGTCATCTCCCAGTCATCTTCGAGCCCAAATAGAAACATCTTTGTCCCGATGATGGTGGCAGAGTGACATGATGAAACTGTAGGCAGTGTGCCTCTGGTGTTAATTAAGGACCAGACCATCGTGGTGGTGTCCAGCTTGTAGATGTCACGAGTGGATCCACCCTTTGTCTCTCCTCCATGGATATACATGACTTTACCCAAGGCACAGGCTGAGTGGAAGCTCCTCCCCTCTGGAACGGTCGCAGAAACCCTAGTCGTGATCCATCTGTGGGCGTCAACATCAAATGCATAAATAATGTTGTTGCAAATCTTATGCATATTATTCCTTCCTCCCCAGATGTAGATGATATCTTCAATGAGCACAGCTGTGTGGTGATAGCGACTACAGGGAACCTCAGGGGGTCGTTCTCCTGTTGTAGTCGTCACTGTGGGCAACGTCCTCCATCTCAGAGACACTGTGTTGAAGACGTACACTTTGATCCGATCCTCTGAAGGTGTCCTAGCGTTGCTATTGTAACCTCCAAATGCGTACACTTTGTGTCCCACCGATACAGCAACACCATAGGTGATATGTGGGGCTCCTTGCAGCTTCACTGCACAGTGCATTAGTTGACAGACCAACAGCAACAACACTGTTTGAAACAATACGTTTACCTGCTTGCTCAACTCTTTCACCAGCTTGCTCTGTAAGACAGTCTTATTGAACATGAGACCGTTTATATAGGTGGCCACTCTATGATGTCAATGCTATGATGTCATTTAGTGTGCCGTCATAGAATTTCCATATTTGGTCCAAGTTGGAGCCCACATATTACGCTTCTCAGTGTGAAATGTAGGTTCCAAAAAGCAATGGAGTTCATGAGTATTTTCACATCAATCCTATATTAAAACTGGCGGGGAGGGCGGACCGTCAGAGTGACGTAGGTATGAGAACTAGTTCGGTGAGTTTATATGCAACGTTTCTGTTTGTGTTTACACCCGTAACCTGCAATCAGGGAAAAGCATTCTTGGTGAGGTCACCATCAACAGCCAATGAGGGACCAGCATTCTTGGTGACGTCACCATCGACCTGATATAAATAACAAGTTGGCACCCGACAGAGTGCAGTCTAGTGTTTGTTTATAAATATAAACTAGATGTGTTCCTGCAGCTCGCTAAGTGTGTGCAACCTTGTGTAGCGGTTGGTGTTAGCATTAGCATTAGAATGTTTTACATTAGCATTTTTAGCATTTTTATTAGCATTAGCATTAGCTAGCATTAGCATTTTAGCAATAGTATTTTTAGCATTAGCATTTCTAACATTAGCATTTTAGCATTAGCATTTTTAGCATTCGCTTTAGCATTTCTAACATTAGTGTTATTGGCCTCCCTCTAAGGGAGGTACATCAAGAGGGGGAAAAAAATCCTCCAGGGCAGGGACCGACACAACTTTGCTTGTTATACCCCCAGACGAGCGTTCATCTGTCGGCCTTTCTGAACCACCGCGACTCGCTGGAAGAGCGCCCCCTGGCTAGGCTTGCTTTTCTTTTTCTTTTTTTTTACTATGATACGGAAAAAAGGGCTGGTTGATTCTTTATAAAAAATTGCAAGTTTATAGCAGTCACGTTGTTGTTCATGTCAGTTAAGAAAGTTATGAGTTCACTTCATTAGAAAGAGTGTAAAATACTGTAATTCCCAAGGCATGTTCCCCATTCTTTTCAATGGGATCACGTGTTGGTAGCTCTGAGCTCTGAGACGTCATGATTTTGCTCGGCCATTCCCGAGCTCGTGGAGGAGGAGTTTTGAAAAAGTAGGATGTTGGAATCTCCGTCTGAATACAAGTCTGAAAACAGGCAAGACAACTATAAGGTTGCAGTGATGTCATTACGTGCGCATCCCGCATCAAAAACTCATTCAAGTCGCCCAGGGACTCATTCATGTCATGGTCCTGGGGTCCCGGGGATGCGCCTCGATTGGAGTCCATGTTAAAATAATTTACCGGGTTGCGGTAAAAGAAAAACATTTTAAAATTCCACAGACACCACCATTGTTCATGGGTGAAAGCATCCTACTTTACCCTACGTTAACACAAATAAAATCCACGTAGAAAGTCTTAAACAGGCGATAGAAACGTCAATGTTTTGATTCCACCGACGTCCGACGCCATTTTGCGCGACCGAATTCATTAGGGGCACATGTTTTAGTAGTTTTAGTAGTTCTAAGTTCAAACATTAGCCAAATTGTAAAATAAATATAAGAAATAGGCAAACATTTTGAAAATAGCCGATCTACAAGCTCACAGCGCTCGAAAACATTGTATTGAGGACTCATAAAACTTTTCTGGGACCCATTTGAATGACCACCTGTGGGTCCCGGGACCCATTACATTGAAAACCTAGTAACATTACTGCAGGTTGCATTGGCAAATATTTTCACAACTACCTAACAATTAAATTGGGACAAAGTAGAGGTTATTCTGCTACTCTGTCTTTAAAGGGGGAAAAATAAAAAATGGCCAACATGAACGTATGAGGTGTGTAATTTGGTTATTTTTGGGCTGTTGAATCCATTCCAACCATTCGTTTTCAATTAAAATTACTCCTTAGCCATAAAATAGGCCGCCCACACCTCGATTGACATGATTGGTTAAGCCTTAGCCAATTAGGCCTTTTTTATGACCAAGGAGTCATTTTCACTACCACTGACATAGAAACATGGGTTTTTCAAAAAGGATTTAGAAGGATTTGAAATATTCAGACTTCTTTTCACGATTTCCAAAAATAGCAGATCTACAAGCTCGCTGCGCTGTGAGCTTGTATATGTGCTATTTTTCAATAGTTAAAGCACAAAATAATTGAAGTGAATCCTTGTACCCAGGGCCCAGAATTTGGTGAGACGCTGTCACTTATCCAGACCTGGGGTCAATATACTGTGGCAAAGAGTTCTTTCTAATCCAAGACAAGATGTCAGCGAAGCCTTATAAACCAAAACAATTCTCATTGTTAAGGTACAGGCTCCAGACAGTTCATAAGGCCTCGTTTCTACCAGACAGTGACCTGGCCTTGTGGGTACTGTGCACAGAATTCCATAGAGCCAAGGTTGTAATCTGGTCAGTGTTGCCCTGGTGTCAGATGGTCAGTTAGTCATCAATATGAATTGATAAAAAGATGATAACAAAATATTTCCTATCAGTTGCCAACTAAAATGCTTCAAAGTTTGATACAACCATCCTTCCTTCATGTTTATGTTGGATTTTCTTGAGTTACAAACTGTGAGGTAAGAAAAAAAGCTTAATTATCTATGCTGATTTTGCTTATTAGATTTTAACCTGACAGACTGGATTGTGTATTTCAATATTGAGTACCTGAGATGAAAAACGGTCTAAGTCCATATTTTACAATTTTTAATATAGATATTTTTCTGATTTACCAGACTGTAAACCACAAACTAGAAAAGAAAATTAAAAATCTAAGACATTTTAAAGGGCAAGGTCACCCCTGAGACAAAAACCCTGATATTCAAGTTGTTTGGGAGTTTTGGAACACCATACTGGTGTCATTTTTATGTTTAAACTCTGTTTTTAGAAAATTGCATATAACACCTTGCCACAACGCGTCAAATGATGTGTTGTAGCAAGGTCTCTTTTCCTTTCCGGACTACATGCTCTGTGGACTGAAAAAGCAGAGGGTTGTCCCAAAGATTTCGTTCAGTCTATGGTTCCACCCAGAACGTTATACGACCCCACCCCCACTTGCACTCTGCTGAGTTTGTTTGTTATGTTGGCTGCAGGCACACTTTGACTGGAAGAAAATTAGTATTTCCAGGTTATATAGTTAGAGAGACACAGCCCAAATACACAGGAATAATTCCGAGCAGAAGGCAGATGGACGGCGTTGGTTATCCTCTCGACTTGAGTAAGTAAATAACGTTGTGAACTAATAGCCCTGAATACGTTGGTCGCTGACGACCGTAATAAATTCACTTCAACCTGGTGTTGAGCAGTTAAACCTATTTGCTACGTACGTCTACAAAAAACGTTAATATTTCAAAGATAAAGTGCTTACTGAAGTCTCACAGATGTCACAGTATGGTACGCTCAAGCAGAATTACCCGTATCTTTCGTATTGTTTAATAAACAGCATTTTAATCCGATCAGACGCCATTTTCTGTTGTTTTTTAGCCATGCGACCCCGTCGGTTGCGAGGTGTACTGCACTTAGATACATTAATACCTTTTTAAGGAAACGACGACCGATCGGATTAAAATGCTCCTCGTTAAATAATACGATCATTACGGGACATTCTGCTGGAGCGTACCCTATGGTGACATCCGTGAGCCTTCATTAAGCAATTTATCTTTGTAATCTGACCGTTTGTGTAGACGTACGTAGCAAATTGGTTAAACTGCTCAACAGCAGATTGTGTTGAATTCACGGTTGGCGCAGCGTAGCGTCTTTACATTTAGCCCAATAATGCTATGCTAAAATAGGTGCCTACCGATCTATTAAACTAATGTTACTACTTGTTGTTTCATTCTTTTTTCAGACAACAGCGTCGCCTTTGTCTAGCCACTGACAGAAAATGATTCAACAGCTGCAGTGTAATGGATTAACATGATCAAATAATAGGCTACTGTGCTAATAATAATTTGTAATTGCCAATCCTTTGTGTAAATAAACTGTTATTCATACTATTGTACGACTATTTCTTTATCATGTTGGTTGCACAAACATTTGGTTGGATGTGAGATCATTTGGTCTATGCCAGTGGTGTAAACGTAACTAAATACATTTACTCAAGTACTGTACTATCCTTTGTAGAGCCTACAATTTTGAGGTATTTTATACTTTATTTGTATTTCTAGTTTTCAATACTTTACTTCTAGACTACTCCACTACATAATCACAACGTGTCGCAACGCATTGCTTGGAGATCTGCTATTTTCATTTCATTCCATTTTGTACTTTACTTTTGGTACTTTGAGTATATTTTGATGCCAATACCTTTGTAGGCTATTTTTATTCAAGTACATTATTTTATTCCTGAACTTTTACTTGTAACAGAGTATATTTATATTGCAGTATTGATACTTCCACTCAAGTAAGACATGTTAGTACTTTTTAATTCTTTTTATTTCTTTTTTTTTGGGGGGGGCGGGGGGGGGGGGGGGTGAAATGAATTTACATCTGAGCAAACAATAGCCTATTTAACACAACAATAAGGTAGGCCTATATATCTCAGTTGTAAAACTAAGGTTTGATGTGAATACTTTGCAATCCAATCCATAACAACACACTTCGACACCATGTGACTACTACATGTGTGTTTGTTTATGTTTTGTGTGGGCAGAGTCTAGAGCAGGGGTCTTCAACGTTTTCAGGCCGGGGACCCCCAAACTGATGGGGAGATGGAGCAGGGACCCCCTACCACCTCGTAGGGTGGGGGGGGGTCGGGGCTACGACATATTTTTTATTTTAAACATGTACAAGTTACAGCGAGCAGGGTGGGCCGTACCACTACCATTTCTAAACATACTACTTATTAACTGAGAACCAATGTCAATAATATCAACAATCTGTCAATTGCATAGTAATCATGTATTCAAGCTATTCAAAATGGATAGAATCATGATTTATTTCTTAACACATATGGTGCCAACCCCGAGTTTCCCGAGTTTGTATTGGTACTAGTGCTGTGCCAACCCCGAGTTTCCCGAGTTTGGGCCGTTTTTGAAAAAAAAAAAAAAAATTCAATTTTTTTTTTGGACCTCCAGAAATGTATTAGGCATGATCGCGATCGCGAAATTGCATGTTTAACCCCCATACCAACCCATTCTTTCAAACATGGCAGCCATGTTTGTTTACATCTGAAGAAAACATAATGGCTGATAAATCATGAATGCCTGAACGGATTTCCAAGCGGATTTTTTTGTTTGAAAGCTGTGAACAGCATCTACACACGTGGTGCATCATCTAGGCATGGGCGTGCACTTTTTACACACTTGCACAATTACATGGAAGTCTATGGTAACCATGGCAACGTGGGACATTGGCCGGAAAAAATCATTGCAACATAAGTGTTAACATAAATGTGAAAAATGAAAAAAAAAAAAAAAGAAAAAAAAACATTTTTTGAAATCTTTTTTTTTTTTTTTTATCAATAATTTCGCGGACCCCCTGCAGTACCTCCGCGGACCCCCTAGGGGTCGCGGACCCCCTGTTGAAGACCCCTGGTCTAGAGGGAAGGACATCCTATATGGGTGGGAATTTAGGAGGAGTCGAGGAATGGTAATATGCAAAGCAATCTGGGAGTTGGAGTTATTCAGTCAAACACAGAATATCATGAAATACTAAGATTTCTAAAGACACATTTTGAACACATAAGAACCCCTAGAGTGTGTTTATTGTCTCACAAACAACATTAAAATACGATTTGGTTGTCCCAGGGGTGGCATTTCCCTTTAAGTGAAATGCCACACACTAGTGAGTGAGTGACGGAGGCTGCATTGACGTCGCTACCGGCAGCTCCTTTTTAAATCTTTGTTTTATACACGTTTTTAGCTACTTTTTAACAGTCTTGCTGGATAACAACACATCGCAGCAACCGAATGTATAGTTCTCACGCTTTTATATAGTTATATATCGCATGTCACGGACACAGTCTGGAATGATACTGACATTAGCCCTGGGGCAATGTTGACAGCTAGCCTACCGGTTGCTAGCCGACTGCTAAGCCGACAGCCAGCCAACACCTTCACCCTCAGTCACTGAGAGGAGACCCCAAATACGAGGCCGACTCAACGCAACAGGCCCAGTCTTCTGGGCCTTGCCGGTGAGTTTCGTTCCCAGCCGGGACCACCTGAACTGTACCTGAGCTGTTTATTGTGTGTCTACTTCTCGCTGGGCTACTATATGTAGCCCGTGCCGGTGAGTTTCGTTCCCAGCCGGGACCACCTGAACTGTACCTGAGCTGTATATTGTGTGTCTACTTCTCGCTGGGCTACTGTATGTAGCCCGTGCCGGTACGGATCATTCATGAGCTGCCTGACTGCCAACTGATCATCTCACCTGCTACTTCATATAATACATTACTGTTACACCTTTACTGGCCATAGTCAATTTTCTGTTCACAGCACCACGATGGCCTCACTCACCTTATTGACATCGGATTGCGACAGCTGCCACCGCCTGTCCCAGATAGTGGAAGAACTCCAGGGAAGAATCTCCATATTACACCAGATAAAAGACGACGAGACGCTCTTCGACTTCCTATGTCCTGACATCACCTCAGCCCCGGAGACAGCACCGTCCGACACCAACAACTGTCCAGTCCTGGCTCCATCACCACCAGCAGTGGCCGACCTGGACCTCACCGTTCCCGCAGTAATGCGCACCAGTCCTCCCGTTGGCTTGGTCAAGCTGACGCGGGACCTAGACGATACTGTCCCAATGGAGCCCAGGTCCCGTCCCCAATCGTGCTCCACCCCTGTCCAATCACTGCCCTGGTCAAAAATATGTCAGGGAAAGGGTGGGAAAACAGTGCCTCCGTGTCTAGATGTTCCTCCAATCATCACTAGTAATAGATATTCCCTGCTGGACTTTCCCACGCTCCCGGGGCTCCATACTGCTCCTGTGGTATTGGAACCGGGGGCCTCGTCCCCTCATTCTCCGCCCCAATCCGCAGAATTGCGCCGGGCATCTGGCACGGTGCGCCGCCCCCCGGTGCGCACCTCGTCCCCGCGACCCGCTTCCACGACAGTCCCAGTGGCTGCTCAAGCAAAGGATCGCCGCAGGATGTTATTGTCAGCTGTAAAGTTAAACAGTCAGACTGCCCCCCCCCCTGTCCCGTCCCAAGCCCACCGGGCTCACTCAGCAAGCCTCTCGGCTGTCCTCTGTCCCCCCTGTGTCCAGTGGAGCCACACAGCAATCCGCCGTCCCCTCCACGTCGCTGCCGTCCGCTTCCATCGAGTCCCTGGTCCCGTCCACATCCACACAGCCACGCTCTCCCCCACGTCCACTCTTTTCTCCCACCACACTTATAATTGGTGATAGTATAGTTAGGAACGTACGCTTCTTTAACGCAACCACTGTATGCCTCCCCGGTGCCACCGTGAATATCCTCTCCAAATCACTCCAACAGTTGATACCATCTCTCCCATCCACGATTGAACATATGATAATCCACATTGGTTTTAACGAAACATCGCGGCAGGAGTCCGAAACGACCAAAACAGACTTCGAGGCCCTCTTCAAACAAATTAAACAATATAAGATCCCAGCCGTCATCTCTGGCCCCATCCCCCCACTTCCCCGCGGCGGAGGTGGCCGTTTCACTAGAATCCTCCAGCTCCACAGCTGGTTGAAATTGGCATGCAATGTCCATAATCTCCGTTACATCGACAATTTCGATCTCTTTTGGAATCGATTCCATTTCTTTAAAAACGATGGCCTTCACCCTAACCATACAGGATCACAAGCCCTCGCTAACAACATTCACTACGCTGTCCATGCTGCTCAATGTTGACGCTCTGCCCCCACTTCCTCGGTCACCTCTGGTCATTCAGCTCACTCCTCCCCATCTAAACGCCCCATCGCCCCCTGCTGGCCGGGAGTGGAACTGCATCCCCAAATCCCATCACCAATGCTTTCAATCCAAGTTAGGACTGTTCCTAGGTTAAATAATCCATCCATCAAGCGCTCTGTAATATTATCACACTTAATTTCAATTCCCCTATGCCCCCTACTCACCACTGGCTTCTCCAACCAGCTTTCAGACATTAAGTTTGGATTATTTAATGTCCGTTCCCTGACAGACAAGGGCCAATTAGTCCAGGACCAAATCCGTGATCACATGTATGATTTTCTCTGTCTGACTGAGACATGGCAACATATTAATGATTTCTCTCAGCTGAACGAGGCTGTTCCTCCTGGGTTTGTTTACACCTCACTTCCTCGTAGCAACGGCAGAGGGGGAGGTGGTCTCGCCATACTACACCGCGAGACTTGGAAGGTCTCAACTGTTACACTCCCTGTGTCCCTCTCATTTGAGTCCATGGCCCTACAACTCAACGGACCCACACCAACTGTTCTGGTCAACATTTACCGCCCACCCAAACCAAATAAGGACTTCACAGATGAATTTACTACACTACTCACCCACATCTGTTCACTCTCACCTAATATAATTCTGGTCGGCGACATAAATATTCACATGGACAATACTAAGCATGCTCTCACTAATGACTTCAACTCCTGCCTGGACAGCTTTGGTCTTAAACAATATATTGATTTTCCCACACACGATAAATGCCATACTCTGGACATAGTCTGTTGCTCTGGTGTAACTCCTCTCAACTGTTCTGGTATCAAACTCTCCATCTCCGACCACAAACTTATTTCATTTAATGTAAATCTCACCTTGTCCAAATCCAAACAGCCACGTACCATGTCCTTCCGCAATACCAGAAACATTAATTTAGCAGAACTCACAACAGGTATTGACAGTCTCTCCATCATCACCCACCCATGCAACCCGGATCAGCTTGTTTCCACATATACTGACGGCCTCCAAATTCTGTTAAATTCACTCGCCCCCCTCAAAACCCGGACTGTTTCATTTCACCACTCAGCTCCGTGGTTCTCCCCTCACTTACGCCAATTGAAAGCCAAAGGACGCCAGCTGGAGCGGCTTTCCAATAAAACTGGACTCACTATTCACAAGCAGATCCATCATGCCCACATTCTACAATATAAAAACGCCATCTCCTCAGCCAAATCACAATATTTTGCAGACAAAATCACCGCTGGTGCAGGGAACACCAGGGCCCTGTTCTCAGTGGTCAACAACTCACTCCGCCCCCCTGATTCACTCCCCCCACACTTCTACTCCACTGACCACTGTAACACCCTGATGTCATTCTTCAACACAAAAATAGACACTATTCACCAGCAACTGACCCCCCACACATCCAGCTCCCCACCTCCTTTCATTCCCTGCCCTCCCATCTCTGTACCCTTCTCCTGTTTCGAACTCCCCTCTGCCACAGAATTATCAAAACTCATCCGTAAATCCAAGCCATCCACCTGCCAACTTGACCCAATGCCAACCTCCCTCGTTTTAGCCTCCCTCCCCTCTCTGCTGCCCCTGATAACTGCCATCATCCATTCTTCCCTCACCTCTGGCTCCGTCCCATCATCACTCAAAACCGCAGCTGTTACCCCATCACTGAAAAAACCTGGTCTAGATCCCAACATTTTCAATAATCTTCGTCCCATCTCCAACCTGCCATTTCTCTCAAAAATTCTGGAAAAAGCAGTAGCATCACAACTCCAGGCCCACCTCTCCAACAATAACCTCTATGAACAGTTCCAGTCCGGTTTCCGCCCCCACCACAGCACAGAAACAGCTCTTATTAAAATTACAAATGACCTCCTGGTAGCAGCAAATTCTGGTCTTGTATCCATCCTCATCCTCCTCGATCTGAGTGCCGCATTTGACACCATCTCACATTCCACCCTCCTTAACCGACTAGCTTCCATTGGACTCTCAGATACACCCCTAGACTGGTTCCATTCATATCTCTCTGGCCGTACTCAGTTCATTCAGTTAAAATCATTCACATCCCATCCATCCCCCATCTCCTCCGGTGTTCCCCAGGGCTCTGTCCTCGGCCCCATCCTTTTCATCATCTACCTCCTCCCACTCGGACTGATATTTCGCAAATACAACATCCATTTCCACTGCTACGCGGACGACACCCAGCTCTATGTCTCCTCCAAACCCTCTTCCAATTTCCCACCCTCCTCCCTCAGTGCCTGTTTACAGGAAATCAAAGCCTGGTTCACCGCTAACTTCCTCAAACTTAACAGCGATAAAACTGAAGTAGTCCTCATTGGTTCCAAGTCCACACTCACCAAACAGCCCAGTTTCTCCCTCACTATTGACAATTCCTCGGTTTCCCCATCCCCTCAGGTTAAGAGTCTGGGTGTCGTCCTCGACAATACCCTATCATTCCACTCCCATATCAATAACACCATCCGGTCTGCCTACTTTCACCTCAGAAATATAAACCGTCTCCGCCCCTCACTCACCCCCAACAGTGCTGCAATCCTCGTTCACTCCCTCGTCACTTCCCGCCTGGATTATTGTAACTCCCTCCTCTACGGTCTCCCCCAAAACCTTCTCCGGAAACTACAACTGGTCCAGAATGCAGCTGCCCGTATCATCACCAGAACCCCCGCCATCAATCACATCACCCCTGTTTTGTATCAACTCCATTGGCTTCCCATCAAACAACGCATCAACTATAAAATTCTCCTCCATACCTTCAAGGCCATCCATAACCTAGCTCCTCCATACCTATCTGACCTCATTGACATTCACACTCCCTCCCGGTCTCTCAGATCTGCCTCTGCCATCCAATTGACCCCCCCTGACAAACCCTCAGCCTGTGTCTCCACCATGGGGTTACGAGCTTTCAGCCGCTCTGCCCCTCACCTCTGGAACTCCCTACCCCCCGACATCAGAAACTGTGAATCACTCCCCACTTTTAAAACACACCTCAAAACGTACTTTTTTAGGCAGGCATTTGCCTGACCTCTTGTCGCTCTGCTGCTAATTGTTTGTTTTATTGTGATTAGTGATTTGTTTTTTCTGCTGTTTTTATATTGTATTACTGTTTTTTTTTTAATATTATCTGTTGTTTTATACTGTTGTACGGCGACCTTGAGTGCCTTGAAAGGCGCCTTATAAATAAAATGTATTATTATTAAGTGTGCCTGCAGCTCGCTAAGTGTGTGCAACCTTGTGTAACGGTTGGTGTTAGCATTAGCATTTTTTGCATTAACATTAACCTCAGCATTAGCATTAGCATTTTAGCATTAACATTTTAGCATTAACATTTTCATCATTCGATTTTTAACTTTATCATTGGCATTTTTAACATTAGCATTAACATTTTTTTCATTAGCATTTGTATAATTAGCTAACATTAGCATTAGTTAGCATTAACATTAGCATTTGTTAGCATTAGCATTTTTCAGATTAGCATTTGTTAGCATTAGCATTTTTCACATTAGCATTTGTTAGCATTAGCGGAAGTAGCGGTTAGCATTAGCGGTTAGCTATTGGGACCGTGGGACCACCCACCGAGTTTGAGACCAGTAAAGTGTTGGGAAGTGGAGTTATGGCTGTTTAAAGCCCAGCCAATAGAATAGTGAAGTCATGACGTGACTCGCTCATCCCGTGGTTCCACAGAAGTAATTCTCTATGGAGAATAACATTGAGTCATCTTAAATCGTCTCATATAAGCATTGTGGTCCAAAAATAAACAAACGGTCTTTGCGAAATTATCGGCGAGGTGGCTCTGTATGGTTTATGATAGTCAGTCACTCATAAGTGATAAAGCCTGTTTCTAGCGAAAATGTAACTAATTTGGCGACAGTAACATTAGCGTTTTTTCACCATCAGTTGATTCTTCATATCCATATGAGTCAAACCGCTGAGATAATTTGTTTATAATTGGAAGACAGTTCTTATATGACGCGATATGAAAAAGGTCTATGGGAATTCAGAATGGGGGAAGAAAACCGCAAACCAGGTAGGATGTGTAAATTACGTCACACTTCACTATTCTATAGACCATATTCACACCACGGCCATCTTGGATCACATGACTTCCTGGGATAGCAGCCTGAATTACAAACGATTGTGAACAATGGAGCGATGGTCCCAAAATATTAGTTCTGTTCAACCAATTTCTTTTGAACAAATTGACAAATGGGCAGATGACAACATCAACATCCCCAAAAGGATTAAATAGAAGGGTATATCCACAATATTCATGGTAGTTAGTTTGCAGTGTTACTCTGTACAAAGACTTGCTACAATATCTGTGCAGACTAGTGCTTGCTCTGCCATCATATAGTTAATATTACTGTATTGTGATTTTTGCATATTGACGTCTCTTGACGTCTTTTTTCAAAAGCCCTTGGTGCCAATGACGTCTTTGACGTCTTTTGTGTTTTTGTATAGAAAAAAAATAATATATATATAATATATATATATATATATATATATATTTTTTTTTTTTTTTTCATTGCATAGTAAAGAAAAACATACAAAATCCTGGCACATCTACCTTGGAGCCATTTTGGCATCTGGCATTGAGTGAGTTAATCAGGAACAATCTAACTACAAATAGTTAATATGATGGTGGAGCAAGCACTGCACAGTTAGCTTTGTAGCCTACACAGTTGCAACCTAACTTACCTTACCGCGGAGTGAATATGGTCTATAGGAAGGCAGAGGAGGTGGGGCTTAAGCAATTGACCCTTTGTCAGCCTTCTGATTGGTCCCTGACTGGCCAACCAGAAAAATCATTCTCTTTTGCTACCGGGGGTGGAGTTATGCAGTGGGACAAAGGCCAAATTCTTCCATTAATATTAATGGCGAGAGTGTAGTTTTAAATTGATATTTATTCATATTTTTATTTTATTTTTTGCTTTATCATGATAAATAGGAACATTTTGGAACAAAATGGAGGGTATACACAGTGAAACTTTGTTGAAATGATAAAAAAAAAATCACTATATGGATTACTAGTCTTGCATAGACGTCTCCTGTTAGACACTGCATTGTGCGGTGATGCGCGGTACGGCCACGATGCGGTACGGCGTAGTCGGCGATTTCGATGAGTAATATGAATAAGCTTCAACAAATTAGTTCACATGAACGATATCGATGTAACTAAGAGATTTGATTGGGTACATCATTTTAAAGTGAAAAAATACAATTAAAATACATTTTATGTTGAGGGCGAGATTATAGTTCCACAACTTCCTGGTCATTGCGAGGTACCCGAGATGCACTGCGCTCTCTCTCTCTCTCTGTGTCCTCTGCCTGTTTCAGAGGATTAAACTAATTAAAACATGTATTTTCGGGGGGAAACCCCTGTTTTGCAATGTAACTACTGTACTTTTGTGTTCCTTTTTTTTTATTAATATCACGTAGATGTTTTTCTTTTGGTACTTTAAATAACAATAATGAGGCTATGAAAAATCTTTTTTTTTTCCCCGTTCACTTCCATTATACAAATAGTCTTCCCTGGCTTTGTTGTCCCACCTAGCAACAGAACAACATGGGGTGGGACTTGACAAAGACTGAATTACAGCTCATTCCTATTGGCCGTGTAAGTACACCCACCAAATTCTGAGACAGTACAAACTGGAGTTATGGCTGTTTAAAGCTCAGCCAATAGGAAGAGAGGGGGCAGGGCTTCAGCAATTACAGCTGATTCCTATTGGTTGTCTAAAGCCTCGATCAGAGTCTGCGGTGAAGAGCTATCCACCGCAAATTTTAGGTGGAAAGCTTTCCACCTCAAGTCAGAAAATAAGTGAAGGCCATCATAGTCAGTCACGGTGAAGTCCTATTCACCGTGACTGACTGGTCGAGGTCGACCAATCAGTGAACAGGGTGAAGAGCCTATCTGTCTGAAAGTAAAAACAGAGAGATGTGTCAGGACTCGCGGTGGAAAGCTCTTCACCGCGAGGAATGGCGTAACGTTGTAGTTTCTTGACTCAAAAAGACTACACCGAGGTGGATAGCCTTCCACCACGGAGCCGACTCTGAGTGAGGCTTAAGTAGAAACAGCGAGTTTCGAGACGTTTACATGCTGCAAACTGGAGTTATAGCTGTTTAAAGCTCAGCCAATATGAAGATAGGGGTGGGGCCTAAGAGGGGCGGGGCTTAAGTAATGAGTCCCTATTGGCTGTTTAAGTCCAGACACCAAGTTTCAAGACGGTACGATGCTGTGAACTGGAGTTATGGCTGTTAAAGCCCAGCCAATAGGAATACAGAGGGGGCGGGGCTTAATAAATTACAACAAAATGTAATCCCTCGACTCTTAGTGCTCGTCAGGGTGGGGGGTCCCCAGTTAAAATATGATTATTTGGAGGAAAAAAGTAGCCTACCTCAAAATCAATACTTCAGTACAGTAATACATATGAATATTGGTCATTAAGAACGTTTCAGTGTTCAGCTCAACGTTAGGCATTTTGGCCCATATGGAGAATTGGAGAACCCGTTTGGCCTAAACATGGAGACTTGGAGAACCCTATGTATGGAGATATATGGAGAGGATCCCTCATGTCACAGGGACTGTCGTCATAGATGGCAGGTCACATGAGACTAGCGTCAAAGACAGCATGTGTTGCCGGGCCGACATCATAAACCATACAATGGCAATGACCGTATAAGGAGTGGTTGCTGAGAGAACGTGTCATGCCTCATCATATATAGAAACCTTTTGTATATAACCCAGCGTGCTTGGCAGAATCCAGTTGACCATCGGAAGAAGCACTAAGCTAAGCATAGCACTCACTAAGCTAAGCACAGCACTCTCGACGGACCTCAGTAGAGAAACATACCCAAAGGGTTAGACCGGGCTAGGTATTGGAAGTGTCCCACAAGACATTCGTCAGAGGTTCTGCCGGCTAGAAACGAGCCTACGTCAGAGCCTAGGTTCGAGCTCTATTTCAGTCATTATGGCAATGTAGACTCTGTCCAATTCACCCTTTGTTAGCCTTCTGGTTGGTCCCTGACTGACCAACCAGCAGGCTCTATCTGCCTTGTCCCGCCCTGGTTCCGCCTTTTTTATGTTGAATTTAATAAAACATAACTTTAGGAGAAATAAAAACATTTAAAAACATGCTGAGTCACTATACTGCCACTGAGCAGCATTTCACTGAAACCAAGTTTGAAATGAATACACAGAATGACAATACGAAGCAACTGAATTACAATGGTAGTGGATGGAGTGTCCCTGATAGAATAGAAATGTATGATATGTTTTTGTTGCAAACATGTAGCATTTTGTTTAATGTCAAAGTCTCTATAATGCCTTATTACGTCACAGCATCACCCTCTGTGAGTCATTGCTTCAATGCATATTCTCTCTCGGCCAGCTGTGGGTCTGGCAGCCTACAGGTGTCGTGAGGTCGCACCTACAATGTATATTGGAAGAGCTCAGACCAATCAGTCCTTTTGATGTAAACTTCTCTTGATCTATTGTAACTATTCCTGACTTTGATCAAAGGGGTGTCATGTATCTCACTTTGCTGTCTGTCTGTCTGTATATGCCATGATTTGTTTATTGGGCATGTATTTAAGTGACTGTATTCTTGATTGCGACCGTCAGGGAGCAGTTTACTATGAAAACCTCCACCGGCCGTCCGTCCGTCCGTCCGTCCGTCCGTCCGTCCGTCGGTCACACGTCACACCTTTGCCCTACTCATATCTCCGCATCAGTATGACATCACACCACATGTGTACACAAACCTTTGTGTACGTTGCTGTGGCAACAGTCTGTTGTTGCTGGTCTGTTAGTGTACGTTAGCAACCACCTTAGCAACCATGGTTTTACCCTAGCAACCAACTGTTTACCCTAGCAACCAACTGTTTACCATAGCAACCATGTTTTTTTACCCTAGCAACCAACTGTTTACCATAGCAACCAGATACGCAGAGCAGGGATCTCCATATATGGGCATAAACAGGTGACATCACACTGATGTCAGATACTCAGAGCAGGGATTTCTCCATAATATATGGGCATAAAAGGGATTCTGTTAGGGATCTCCATATATGGGCATAAAAGGGATTCTGTTAGGGATCTCCATATATGGGCATACAAGGGATTCTGTTAGGGATCTCCATATATGGGCATAAAAGGGATTCTGTTAGGGATCTCCATATATGGGCATAAAAGGGATTCTGTTAGGGATCTCCATATATGGGCATAAAAGGGATTCTGTTAGGGATCTCCATATATGGGCATAAAGGGATTCTGTTAGGGATCTCCATATATGGGCATAAAAGGGATTCTGTTAGCTGTTAGTGATCTCCATATATGGGCATAAAAGGGATTCTGTTAGGGATCTCCATATATGGGCATGAAAGGGATTCTGTTAGCTGTTAGTGATCTCCATATATGGGCATAAAAGGGATTCTGTTAGGGATCTCCATATATGGGCATGAAAGGGATTCTGTTAGGGATCTCCATATATGGGCATAAAAGGGATTGTATCCCAGATGATGCCCTGTTAGGAGATCCACACTAACAGAATCCATATATGGTCCTACCGACAGCTGCTATAAGCCAACCCTGGCGATAAGGTCTGAGTCGAAGAAATGCTTCTTTCCTGGCAAGAATTGCCCCTTTATACTGTAGGGCTCGTTTGTGTATTGTATGACATCACGCAACATCATCGGCTGAGGACTGTGTGATGTCATCATATCTCCATATATGGAGACATAAGTTGCTCATGCCCAAATATGGGCTGGTGAGGTCAGACTTAGTGTGATGCGTAGGTTATCTCCATATATGGAGATTCAACTTCAATGAGTAACCATGGCAAACTGTCAACTGCCCGTATGTATTGATAATTGGTAAAACAAACTTTTGGCCTATTTGTGGAGATAAGCGACCAACGGTCGCTTATCTCCCGATTAGGGAGTCTTACTGGTGTTAGGGACAGTTACCTGCCTGTCGCACCGTGGAGTGGACAGGGCTCTGCTCATGGGCACTCTGTGCTGTGACTCTCTGTACAGGCTTATTGCGACCGTCAGGGAGCAGTTTACTATGAAAACCTCCACCGGCCGTCCATCCGTCCGTCCGTCCGTCCGTCCGTCGGTCACACGTCACACGTCACACCTTTGCCCTGCTCATATCTCCGCATCAGTATGACATCACACCACATGTGTACACAAACCTTTGTGTACGTTGCTGTGGCAACAGTCTGTTGTTGCTGGTCTGTTAGTGTACGTTAGCAACCACCTTAGCAACCATGGTTTTACCCTAGCAACCAACTGTTTACCCTAGCAACCAACTGTTTACCATAGCAACCATGTTTTTTTACCCTAGCAACCAACTGTTTACCATAGCAACCAGATACGCAGAGCAGGGATCTCCATATATGGGCATAAACAGGTGACATCACACTGATGTCAGATACTCAGAGCAGGGATTTCTCCATAATATATGGGCATAAAAGGGATTCTGTTAGGGATCTCCATATATGGGCATAAAAGGGATTCTGTTAGGGATCTCCATATATGGGCATACAAGGGATTCTGTTAGGGATCTCCATATATGGGCATAAAAGGGATTCTGTTAGGGATCTCCATATATGGGCATAAAAGGGATTCTGTTAGGGATCTCCATATATGGGCATAAAAGGGATTCTGTTAGGGATCTCCATATATGGGCATAAAGGGATTCTGTTAGGGATCTCCATATATGGGCATAAAAGGGATTCTGTTAGCTGTTAGTGATCTCCATATATGGGCATAAAAGGGATGCTGTTAGGGATATCCATATATGGGCATAAAAGGGATTCTGTTAGGGATCTCCATATATGGGCATGAAAGGGATTCTGTTAGGGATCTCCATATATGGGCATAAAAGGGATTGTATCCCAGATGATGCCCTGTTAGGAGATCCACACTAACAGAATCCATATATGGTCCTACCGACAGCTGCTATAAGCCAACCCTGGCGATAAGGTCTGAGTCGAAGAAATGCTTCTTTCCTGGCAAGTATTGCCCCTTTATACTGTAGGGCTCGTTTGTGTATTGTATGACATCACGCCACATCATCGGCTGAGGACTGTGTGATGTCATCATATCTCCATATATGGAGACATAAGTTGCTCATGCCCAAATATGGGCTGGTGAAGTCAGACTTAGTGTGATGCGTAGGTTATCTCCATATATGGAGATTCAACTTCAATGAGTAACCATGGCAAACTGTCAACTGCCCGTATGTCTTGATAATTGGTAAAACAAACTTTTGGCCTATTTGTGGAGATAAGCGACCAACGGTCGCTTATCTCCCGATTAGGGAGTCTTACTGGTGCTATGCTGGAGGCTATTCTTGGAATATTCTGTTACTGCCTTCTAAAATAAACGCTTGGACATCTACACATCACCGTTCTGGAACCACTCTCTGTACAGGCTTATTGCGACCGTCAGGGAGCAGTTTACTATGAAAACCTCCACCGGCCGTCCGTCCGTCCGTCCGTCGGTCACACGTCACACGTCACACCTTTGCCCTGCTCATATCTCCGCATCAGTATGACATCACACCACATGTGTACACAAACCTTTGTGTACGTTGCTGTGGCAACAGTCTGTTGTTGCTGGTCTGTTAGTGTACGTTAGCAACCACCTTAGCAACCATGGTTTTACCCTAGCAACCAACTGTTTACCCTAGCAACCAACTGTTTACCATAGCAACCATGTTTTTTTACCCTAGCAACCAACTGTTTACCATAGCAACCAGATATGCAGAGCAGGGATCTCCATATATGGGCATAAACAGGTGACATCACACTGATGTCAGATACTCAGAGCAGGGATTTCTCCATAATATATGGGCATAAAAGGGATTCTGTTAGGGATCTCCATATATGGGCATAAAAGGGATTCTGTTAGGGATCTCCATATATGGGCATACAAGGGATTCTGTTAGGGATCTCCATATATGGGCATAAAAGGGATTCTGTTAGGGATCTCCATATATGGGCATAAAAGGGATTCTGTTAGGGATCTCCATATATGGGCATAAAAGGGATTCTGTTAGGGATCTCCATATATGGGCATAAAAGGGATTCTGTTAGGGATCTCCATATATGGGCATAAAAGGGATTCTGTTAGCTGTTAGTGATCTCCATATATGGGCATAAAAGGGATGCTGTTAGGGATATCCATATATGGGCATAAAAGGGATTCTGTTAGGGATCTCCATATATGGGCATGAAAGGGATTCTGTTAGGGATCTCCATATATGGGCATAAAAGGGATTGTATCCCAGATGATGCCCTGTTAGGAGATCCACACTAACAGAATCCATATATGGTCCTACCGACAGCTGCTATAAGCCAACCCTGGCGATAAGGTCTGAGTCGAAGAAATGCTTCTTTCCTGGCAAGTATTGCCCCTTTATACTGTAGGGCTCGTTTGTGTATTGTATGACATCACGCCACATCATCGGCTGAGGACTGTGTGATGTCATCATATCTCCATATATGGAGACATAAGTTGCTCATGCCCAAATATGGGCTGGTGAGGTCAGACTTAGTGTGATGCGTAGGTTATCTCCATATATGGAGATTCAACTTCAATGAGTAACCATGGCAAACTGTCAACTGCCCGTATGTCTTGATAATTGGTAAAACAGACTTTTGGCCTATTTGTGGATAGGCCACAAATAGGCTCCCTAATCGGATTTCCCGATTAGGGAGTCTTATTGGTGCTATGCTGGAGGCTATTCTTGGAATATTCTGTTACTGCCTTCTAAAATAAACGCTCGGACATCTACACATCACCGTTCTGGAACCATATTCTTTTAGTTATTGCGACCGTAGGTCGCATTTACTACCAAAACCTCCACCGGCTGTCTGTCAGTGAGTCAGTCAGTCAGTCAGTCAGTCCGTCACACTTTTGCCCTGCTCATATCTCCACAACCGTTGCCCCCATCCATGCCAAATTTTGCACACACACTCCTTGACTGCCAAACTACAACCTCCAAGGACCCCCGGAGCCCCAGGGACCCCCAGGTCCCTGGGGGACCCCCAGATGTAAAAAATGACCAAATGTGCTCACACGTCACACGTCACACTTTTTCCCTGCTTATATCTCCGCACCCGTTGACCCGATCCATGCCAGATTTTACACACACACTCCTTGCCTGCCAAACTACAACCTCCAAGGACGTGGGGGACCCCCAGATGTAAAAAATGACCAAATGTGCAAAAATGACCAAATGACCACCCCAACGGGGCTGCTCGCGGGGAATTCCCGGGGACCACCGACTCCTGGTGCTCCAGAACGGATGCAAAAGTGGTGGCGCCCCCAGTGGAGGACCCCCTGCCACTGCAGCGCACATAAAATGCCGTAACTCGGGCTAGGAGCGTCCGGGAGAGCCGGGGCCGGTACCTATTCGTCCGCCAAGGCAACGCGGAGACCCCAGCCCTCATTTCTCACATGGCCCTATTCTAGCGCCACCTTCAGGCCGATTTTTAAAACACATTTTTGGACACTGCTCCTACGGTTTTTGCCCTAAAATCACGAATATCACTACACAGCATGTCTACACTCATGTCATCAACATGGATCAGGAAGATTTTGGAAAAACACATTTTAGCCCTATTTGTGGAGATAAGCCACCTACGGTCGCTTATCTCCCGATTAGGGAGTCTTACTGGTAGTTAGAGATTTAGAGTGAATTTCTTACTTAACAGTCCCACCAAGACACAGCAACCAATGAGTGTGAAGAGTAGCGGGACAACGGGCGGGACTTGACAAAGGCTGAATTCATCATGAGTCATGGCTACCAGTTCCCACCTGATGTCGTGTGGGAGTTCTGACTGTTCCAGGTCATACTGAATAACTGCTAGCTTGCAGAGCATCTTAAGACTAGGACTCAAGTCTAGGATGTACAGTTCATCGTCGTGTGTGTGATAATCAAGGCCTCCTGTACGTCCTCCAAACATGATTACACGACCTCCCACCATGCAACAGCAGCAATCTGTCCTCCAAAATGAGTCATCCACCTTGGGCTTAACCTCCTTCCAGGAGAAGGTCTCTGGACTGAATTTCCACATATCATGGCAGGTTTCAAAATAATCAAGTTCTGCGTTATAACCACCAAATATGTACAGCTCTCCATTGTAGGCAAAGGCTGAATGATCAGAGCGTGCGTCTGTCAGAAGCTGTGCAGAAGGCGTGTTCAGCCAGCAGTCGGTCTCCGTGTCAAACACATTGATGTTGGTGCCAGTCATCTCCCAGTCATCTTCGAGCCCAAATAGAAACATCTTTGTCCCGATGATGGTGGCAGAGTGACATGATGAAACTGTAGGCAGTGTGCCCCTGGTGTTAATTAAGGACCAGACCATCGTGGTGGTGTCCAGCTTGTAGATGTCACGAGTGGATCCACCCTTTTGTCTCTTCTCCATGGATATACATGACTTTACCCAAGGCACAGGCTGAGTGGAAGCTCCTCCCCTCTGGAACGGTCGCAGAAACCCTAGTCGTGATCCATCTGTGGGCGTCAACATCAAATGCATAAACAATGTTGTTGCAAAGCTCATGCATATTATTCCTTCCTCCCCAGATGTAGACGATATCTTCAATGAGCACAGCTGTGTGGCCATAGCAACTACAGGGAACCTCAGGAGGTCGTTCTCCTGTTGTAGTCGTCACTGTGGGCAACGTCCTCCATCTCAAAGACACAGTGTTGAAGACGTACACTTTGATCCGATCCTCTGAAGGTGTCCTAGCGTTGCTATTGTAACCTCCAAATGCGTACACTTTGTGTCCCACCGATACAGCAACACCATAGGTGATGTTTGGGGCTCCTTGCAGCTTCACTGCAGAGTGCATTATTTGACAGACCAACAGCAAAAACACTGTTTGAAACAATACTTTACCAGCTTGATCGATACTTTCACCAGCTTGCTCTGTAAGACAGTCTTATTGAACATGAGACCGTTTATATAGGTGGCCAGTCTATGATGTCAATACTATGATGTCATTTAGTGTGCCGTCATAGAATATCCATATTTGGTCCAAGTTGGAGCCCACATATTACCCCTCTCAGCGTGAAATGTAGGTTCCAAAAAGCAATGGAGTTCATGAGTATTTTCACATCAATCCTATATTAGAACTGGCTAATGGGAGGGCGGACCGTCAGAGTGACATAGGTATGATAACTAGTTTCTACTTTCTATCTATCTATCTATCTATCTATCTATCTATCAATCTATCAATCTATCTATCTATCTATCATTTGGCATTCTCATAATAAACATGTTTTATGAGCACCAAATGTGCATCAACCTTATTTTCATATCATTGGTCCTCACTAACGCTTATTACCGTATGATACTGAATATAGGACGATATTTTATTCTAATAAACATATCCTCAAAATAGGGAGTCGTCCTATAATTGGGGTTTAGACTTTTCACCGGGGAGATACGTTATGTGTCTTTCAGGACCTTTCCCTGCTGTCTCACAGCCCCCGCAAGCTCCTACAGTAATTACCGTACACTACATGATTGATGCGCAGCGAACTTTGGACCTCGCGGCTCATTTCACCTCCCGTTTGGCAAAGTCGGATGGCTTTGGCATTGGACTTACCGGGCCGTGTGCGTGTGCGTTGTTCTCGCGAACATCGGCGTGGATGACGGGCGCACATGTGATCTTTACCATGGAAGTTTAATCCCAACAGCAACTGAATAGCCTAGGCTATAACGCTGGCTGCAATGGTTCCTGTTTACAATGGACCATCGCATCTGAATGATGAAACGGGCCGCAAAGCTTGATGGGAAATGTAGTGTGAATGTTGTTTTTGACTTTAATGGTTAATGCAATACAATACACCAGAATGTTATCTCTGTATGAGCTTTTCTATAATAATTTTACAATAATAACGTTTTTCTTTTTAAATAACTTAATATAATATAATATATAATATTTTGTCTTCAACATATTTTTTTTCCCAAAATGATAATTGAAAAATAGGGGTCGTCTCATAATCAGAGTCGTACTAAATTCGGGCAAATTTTGTTATCAACCTCACTAATCGTCACTGTCAGGCAGAAACCTCATATCTCCAAGTTTCAAATTTGTATGTTTTTTCGTCAAATGAAGCCCTGCTTCATCAGACAAGGCTGTCGCACAAAAGTAGTGATAACAGCTTGTAGGCTGTTTTCACTAGTTTAGTTAATTTTTTTAAATGTTAAAAACGTTTTGGGCATACACCCTAGGATTCCACACAATAACGACGTAATGCTCATTATAAGGTGGCACAATTTTCCTGGCCTCGCTCTGTATAATAGGAAGTGTTATGTGCCCGCTACAAGCTCACCTTGTAGATCTGCTATTTTTCAATAGTTAAAGCACAAAATAATTGAAGTGAATCCTTGTACCCAGGGCCCAGAATTTGGTGAGACACTGTCACTTCTGTCTCACTGTCAATATACTGTGGCAAAGAGTTCATTGTAATCCAAGACAAGTTGTCAGCGAAGCCTTATAAACCAAAACAATTCTGATTGTTTAGGTACAGGCTCCAGACAGTTCATAAGGCCTCGTTTCTACCAGACAGTGACCTGGCCTTGTGGGTACAGTGCACAGAATTCCAACTGTGAGGTAAGAAAAAAAGCTTAATTATCTATGCTGATTTTGCTTATTAGATTTTTACCGAACAGACTGGATTGTGTATTTCAATATTGAGGACCTGAGATGAAAAACGGTCTAAGTCCATATTTAACAATTTTTAATATTGATATTTTTCTGATTTACCAGACTGTAAACCACAAACTAGAAAAGAAAATCAAAAATCTAAGACATTTTGAGTGTGCCGGCAGCTCGCTAAGTGTGTGAAACCTTGTGTAACGGTTGGTGTTAGCATTAGAATTTTTTGCCTTAACATTAACCTCAGCATTAGCATTAGCATTTTAGCATTAGCATTTTTATCATTAGATTTTTAACTTTATCATTGACATTTTTAGCATTAGCATTAACATTTTTATCATTATCATTTGTATCATTAGCTAACATTAGCATTAGCATTTTAGCATTCTTCACATTAGCATGTGTTAGCATTAGCATTTTTCACTTTAGCATTTGTTAGCATTAGCATTTTTCACATTAAATTTGTTTAGCATTAGCGGAAGTAGCGGTTAGCATTAGCGGTTAGCCATTGGGTCCGTGGGACCACCCACCGAGTTTGAGACCAGTAAAGTGTTGGGAAGTGGAGTTATGGCTGTTTAAAGCCCAGCCAATAGACCATATTCACACCGCGGCCATCTTGAATCACATGACTTCCTGGGATAGCAGCCAGCCTGCATTACAAACGATTGTGAACAATGGAGCAATGGTCCCAAAATATGAGTTCTGTTCAACCAATTTCTTTTGACCAAATCGACAAATGGGCAGATGACAACATCCCCACAAGGATTAAATATAAGGGTATATCCACAATATTCATGGTAGTTAGGTTGCAGTGTTACTCCGTACAAAGACTTGCTACAATATCTGTGCAGACTAGTGCTTGCTCTGCCATCATATAGTTAATATTACTGTATTGTGATTTTTGCATATTAATCAGGAACAATATAACAACAAATAGTTAACATGATGGTGGAGCAAGCATTGCACAGATAGCTTTGTACACAGCTGCAACCTAACTTACCTTGAATATCGTTACCATGGATGTAATCAATCCAATTACTGTAGCCCTTCTATTTAATCATTTCGGGGATGTTGAAGTTATCATCTGCCCATTTGTCAATTTGGTCAAAAGAAATTGGTTGAACAGAACTCATATTTTGGGACCATCACTCCATTGTTCACAATGGTTTGTAATGCAGGCTGCTATCCCAGGAAGTCATGTGATCCAAGACGGCCGCGGTGTGAATATGGTCTATCCACCTGTTTCCGCGGGAATTTACTGGAGAATGTTTTGCACCACACTGCACCACACTTCCGGTTAACAGCAGACATACAAGCTCACGTCGCGTCGCAGATGCAGCCGTTGTGAGCTTGTAGATCAAACTCGGCTGCGGCGCCGGAAGCTCCGTCCAATTTCTGCGCAATGCACGATGGGGTGTTGTGGATAGTTGTGGATAGGAAGGCAGAGGGGGTGGGGCTTAAGCAATTGACCCTTTGTCAGCCTTCTGATTGGTCCCTGACTGGCCAACCAGAAAAATCATTCTCTTTTGCTACCGGGGGCAGAGTTATGCAGTGGGACAAAGGCCACATTCTTCCATGAATATTAATGGCGAGAATATATTGTTACTTTATTTTTGGCTTTGTCATGATAAATAGGACATTTTGGAACAAAATGGAGTGCATACACAGTGAATCTTTGTTGAAATGATAAAAAAAATCGCTATTTGGATTACTAGTCTTGCATAGACGTCTCCTGCTAGACACTGCATTGTGCGGTACGGCACGATGCGGTACGGCGCAGTCAGCGATTTCGATGAGTAATATGAATAAGCTTCAACAAACTAGTTCACATGAACAATATCGATGTAACTAAGAGATTCGATAGGGTACATATTTTTAAAAGGGCAGATTACAATTAAAATACATTTTATGTTGAGGGTGATATTATAGTTCCACAACTTCCTGGTCATTGCAAGGTACCCGAGATGCACTGCGCTCTCTCTCTCTCTCTCTCTCTCTCTCTCTCTCTGTCCTCTGCCTGTTTCAGAGGATTAAACTAATTAAAACATGTATTTTCGGGGGAAAACCCCTGTTTTGCAATGTAACTACTGTACTTTTGTGTTCCTTATGCAGTGGAAGAAAGTCACTTCAGTCTTCACCGCGGTGCCGTGAAGCGGAGCACGGCCAGCGTGCAGCACGGCGCTGCGCAGTCATAGCGATTTCGATCATTATAATGAATAAGCTTCAACAGACTAGTTCACATGAATCTTATCAATGTAACTAAGAGTTTCGATTGGGTACATATATGTTAAATGGGCAGAATTACGACAGCCAGCCTATTATGCAGTGGAATTATAGGCTGGCTGTCAGCTTCCTACCCAAGATGCACTGCACTTTCTCTCTCGTTTCTGTCCTCTGCCTGTTCCAGAGAATTAAACTAATTAGCAATGTTTTCTTACCTTTTTATTAATATCACGTAGATGTGTTTCTTTTGGTACTTTGAATAGCTATAATGAGGCTATGAAAAATCTTTTTTCCCTATTCATTTCCAATATAAAAACAACCTGCCCTGATTTTTCTGTCCCACTGGGATTAAACTAATTAAAACATGTATTTTCGGAGGAAAACTCCTGTTTTGCAATGTAACTACTGTACTTTTTTCTTCCCTTTGTATTAAAATTGAATTAAACTAATTAGCAATGTTTTCTTACCTTTTTATTAATATCACGTAGATGTGTTTCTTTTGGCACTTTAAACAGCTAATGAGGCTATGAAAAATCTTTTTCCCCATCCACTTCCATTATAAAAGAATCTGCCCTGGTTCTTTCGTCCCACCTAGTAACAAGAACAAAATGGGGCGGGATTTGACATAGGGTCTATTCATAATGAGTCATGGCTACCAGTTCCCACCTGATGTTATGTGGGAGTTCTGACTGTTCCAGGTCATACTGAATAACTGCTAGCTTGCAGAGCGTCTTAAGACTAGGACTCAAGTCTAGGATGTACAGTTCATCGTCGTGTGTGTGATATTCAATGCCTCCTGTACGTCCTCCAAAGATGATTACTCGACTTCCCACCATGCAACAGCAGCAATATGTCCTCCAAAATGAGTCATCCACCTTGGGCTTAACCTCCTTCCAGGAGAAGGTATCTGGACTGAATTTCCACATATCATTGCAGGTTCCAAAATAATAAAGTTCATTGTTATAACCACCAAATATGTACAGCTCTCCATTGTAGGCAAAGGCTGAATGATCAGAGCGTGCGTCTGTCAGAAGCTCTGCAGAAGGCGTGTTCAGCCAGCAGTCGGTCTCCGTGTCAAACACACTGATGTTGGTGTAGTCCTCCCGGTCATCTTCAAACCCAAATACAAACATCTTTGTCCCGATGATGGTGGCAGAGTGACATGATGAAACTGTAGGCAGAGTGCCTCTGGTGTTAATTAAGGACCAGACCATCGTGGTGGTGTCCAGCTTGTAGATGTCACGAGTGGATCCACGCTTTGTGCTTCCTCCATGGATATACATGACCTTACCCAAGGCACAGGCTGAGTGGAATTTCCTCCCCTCTGGAACGGTCGCAGAAACCCTAGTCATGATCCATCTGTTGGCGTCAACATCAAATGCATAAACAATGTTGTTGCAAAGCTCATGCATATTATTTATTCCTCCCCAGATGTAGACGATGTCTTCAATGAGCACAGCTGGGTGGGCATAGCGACTACAGGGAACCTCAGGAGGTCGTTCTCCTGTTGTAGTCGTCACTGTGGGCAACGTCCTCCATCTCAAAGACACTGTGTTGAAGACGTACACTTTGATCCGATCCTCTGAAGGTGTCCTAGCGTTCTTATTGTAACCTCCAAATGCGTACACTTTGTGTCCCACCGATACAGCAAAACCACGGGGGATATTTGGGGCTCCTTGCAGCTTCACTACACAGTGCATTATTTGACAGACCAACGGCAACAACACTGTTTGAAACAATACTTTTACCTACTTGCTCAATTATTTCACCAGCTTGCTCTGTAAGACAGTCTTATTGAACATGAGACCGTTTATATAGGTGGCCAGTCTATGATGTCAATACTATGATGTCATTTAGTGTGCCGTCATAGAATTTCCATATTTGGTCCAAGTTGGAGCCCACATATTACGCCTCTCAGCGTGAAATGTAGGTTCCAAAAAGCAATGGAGTTCATGAGCATATTCACATCAATCCTATATTAAAACTGGCGGGGAGGGCGGACCGTCAGAGTGACGTAGGTATGAGAACTAGTTCGGTGAGTTTATATCCAACGATTCTGTTTGTGTTTACACCCGTAACCTGCAATCAGGGAAAATCATTCTTGGTGAGGTCACCATCAACAGCCAATGAGGGACCAGCATTCTTGGTGACGTCACCATCAACAGCCAATGAGGGACCAGCATTCTTGGTGACGTCACCATCGACCTGATATAAATAAAAGTTGGCACCTCGACAGAGTGCAGTCTAGTGTTTGTTTATAAATATACACTAGGAAAGAACATTTCAAAGAAGTTTTAAGTGTGCCTGCAGCTCGTTAAGTGTGTAGTTGTGCTTTAGGACACTTCATGTATATTTATATATATTATTCGTTCCCTTTCTTGATGTACCTTGCTCTCCTCTTACTGTACTTACTGTACTCTGTACTCTGTTCTTGTTTTTGAGCGGTGGTAAACCGCTCCATAGAGTGGCTGTGCGTGTGTTTGTAGCCTTTTTCCTCAGCGTTTTGCCATAGCATCATTTGGCATTCTCATAATAAACATGTTTTATGAGCACCAAATGTGCATCAACCTTATTTTCATATCATTGGTCCTAACTAACGCTTATTATTTTTTGTTATCAACCTCACTAATCGTCACTGTCGGGCAGAAACCTTGTATCTCCAAGTTTCAAATGTGTACGTTTTTTCCACGAAATGAAGCCCTGCTTCATCAGACAAGGCTGTCGCACAAAAGTAGAACTAGTTTAATTCATTTTTTTAAATGATGAAAACGTTTTGGACATACACCCTAGGTTTCCACCCAACAACGACATAATGCTCATTATAAGGTGGCACAATTTTCCTGGCCTCGCTATGTATTTCATATAAGGTGTTATGTGCCCGCACATATGCACACCTCAGCTCAGTTTAGCTTTTTACTTTGTTTTGGTAGTTTATGGGAGCTGTGGTGGGTCGACGGCCACATAGTGGTTGGCCCACCCAGCTCCCCTCTTTTGTTACTGGCCAGCCAATCCTTTTCTTTAGTTTGGTTAGGATTTTTGTTAGGTCTCAGTTTGTTACACTTGTGTTTGTTTGTAACATATTAGGCCGTAACATAGTGGCCGTTAGGGGTGTAACGATACATTTTAATAGCGATTCGATACATATCACGATACATGGTTGACGATACGATACATGGACGATATTGGTTCATTCATGGCGATACGATACGATTCGATTTAATTATTTAAAATCGATATAGTAACTATTTAGCAAAGAAATTAAATCTGTGTGAAAGGTGTGGATAGTGCATGTTTTTAAGGGAAACATGTATTATTATGGATATAAATAAGTAAACACAGTGAATATCTGCCAAATACATGGACATTGTATATTGATAAACCAGCACCTTGACATGAACCCAAAGATTACACACATTTATCGATAGACCAGTGTAGCTATATGGAAAGGAAAAGCAATTAAACCCCTCCTTTTAATTTTTTCTTCTTAAAAATGCTAAATACAATGCACAAGTAGGTAGTATCGATACAATCGATTTTTTGCACTACCGATTCGATACGATACAAAATAAAACGATACGATTCGATTTTAGCTGTTTTCATTTCGATCGATTTTTTAAGTTAAAAACGATATTTCGATACAGTTACTATATCGTTACACCCCTAGTGGCCGTAAAACAGGAGAGCTGTGGACCAGAGGCCTCAATTGGGTATGGCAAGCTATGGCATCTGCCATACCTTACAGGGAGGGAAATGTACTTCTTAAAATGAATTCATCATGCCTGTTGCTAAGGTATGGCAACATGACTGGTATCTTGCACGTGCGCCAGACACCAGTCATGTTGCCATACCTTAGCTTTTGCTGAACTGACGCCACTGCTGCGGACAGCCTTCTAAATCCTGACCACAGTTTCTTAAAAAACTATTTGTATAAAAAGAAAATCTTAAAAAAATCACAACAAAAAATCTTGTTGTCGGGTGGAAACCTTACGTGTCCAAAACCGTTCATTTTGTATTTATCATTTTAAAAACGATTTAAAATAGTGAATATAGCTGATCTACAAGCACACAACACCTCGCACCTGAAGGCGTTGTGTGCTTGTAGATCTGCAATTTTTCTCAACGTTTGTGCGTTAATAACCAGTAAGACGCCTATAAGGGCGAAATCGCACCATCTGTCTTGTCCATATATGGATTCTGTCGTCTGACATCATACATACAATCCCTTTTATACCCATATATGGAGATCCCTGCTCTGAGTATCTGACATCACAGTGATGTGTAGGGGAAACCACAGTGTCAGGCGTTATAGACAGACAGACAGAGATACGGTCAAGCTGTGACGGTTCACATACTAAACTGCGACCTAAGGTGAGAGACAGCCGCTGGCCGCCGCGTCCACGTCCATGGACGCGGCCGTGGACGCGTCCATGGACGCGGACGCGAAAAAAACGTCCGTGGACGCGAGGCCGCGTCCACGGACGCAAACGGCCGGCCGTCCCGGCCGTGGACGCGGCCGTGGACGCGGCCGTGGCCGTGGACGCGGCCGTGGACGAGGCCGCGGACGTGGACGCAAACGGCCGGCCGTGGACGAGTCCATGGACGAGGCCGCGAAAAAAAGGCAGCGAAAAAAGAAAAAAAAGGTGTCTATTGTATGTATTTTTTGATGGAGAATTCAAATATGACCTTCTTTTTTGCATAGGACAACTCTAACCTGCATCAATTGGTATTTTATAATTGCCAATTGTACCCTATCCATCTGAAAAACAAATTGGATGTCTATTGTATGTATTTTTTGATGGAGAATTCAAATATTACCTTCTTTTTGGAATAGGACAACTCTAACCTGCATCAATTGGTATTTTATAATTGCCAATTGTACCCTATCCATCTCAAAAACAAATTGGATGTCTATTGTATGTATTTTTTGATGGAGAATTCAAATATTACCTTCTTTTTGTAATAGGACAACTCTAACCTGCATCAATTGGTATTTTATAATTGCCAATTGTACCCTATCCATCTCAAAAACAAATTGGATGTCTATTGTATGTATTTTTTGATGGGGAATTCAAACGTTACCTTCTTTTCTAGATAGGACAACTCTAACCTGCATCAATTGGTGCATCAACCTACTATCTATCTATCTATCTATCTATCTATCTATCTATCTATCTATCTATCTATCTATCTATCTATCTATCTATCCATCTATCCATCTATCTATCCATCTATTTATTTATACTTCACCTTTAGTCCAGAAGAGAGTTCAGCATCAGGAACTTGCACACATGGAACTGTGTCATGACTGTGTCATGGAGCTAAAACAGGGCTATGTTAAATACTCAAAATGACTCTGATGGACCAATCAGGGTGGTGGTGGGGGGAGGGATCAACAATAGACAGAAACTGGATAATGCTTTGTTAACTGTCCCACCTAAGTCCCTGCTAGTCTGAACAAACATCACCTTCCCTCTCATAACACTACTACTACTACATTTATATAAAGCTGCTCTTGCATTTGAATTCAAGTCTGACACAAGTTAAGGTTAACTTAGGTAGTATTTCATTTTGCTGGCTTTTAGGGTCTGTGTGTGAGTGTGTAGGCTCACAAATTATTATAATTGTCATTAAGTGACTCTATCTATCTATCTATCTATCTATCTATCTATCTATCCATCTATCCATCTATTTATTTATACTTACTGTTTACATTTTCTATAAATATTTATTTCTATATAAAACTCAGTTGTGTGGAGTTATTGTGTGCCTTTTCTTGTAGCTAAAGAGTCCATTTGTTCACTAGACATTAAGTCAAGGTTACTATTTTGAGTTGAAGCTAAGTGTTTTATTGCTTTGTGGTTTAACATGATTTAAAAGGCAAATTCATTGTTATGGTTACTTTAGAAGACTGCTTTTGCATTCATGAGTTAAAAAGAGAGCCAAGCTAATTCAAAGAGTTAAGTTAAAGGAACACAAAACATGACCTAACTCGCTGCCATTGGACAGATAGTTACAACATAGGCCTACTCTTATCTTTCACAGAACAGACAATTATCATTTGTTTTATCTATTTGAGACTATGTAGCTGCTCTATGGGAAATAGAGCATTATATCAGCCTATTCAATTGATAATGACCAATGGGTGCCAGTTTCTAAGTAGTTAACCATATTAACATAACAATATATGTGGCCTAGACATGGATATTGCCCAATCAACTCGTAATCTACAGAAATGTCCACCACATCACACAGTATAAAACTTAGTAGGCTCAGTGGATTCACCTATGTTAAATCATGTCAGGTTAGTTTGGTTCAAGGTTCAAGTATAATAATTTATGAGACAAAAATGTAAACAGCACAAATGTACAATCACATCTCGGCTAGAATGATAACATTAAGTCCTGACTACTCCTTGTTATTGTGGTCCTAAATACTACAATGATTAGTTTGGATGCATTGCTTCTATCATGTCCAATTAAAAATAAATACATTACATACATACAGAAATCTGCCTTCTCCTGTATTGTATTAGTGACATTCATTATAAATAGTAAAATAACAGGACAGAGCAAAAAAGGCCTCTGTTGTGTCTTTATCTGATCACATGCAATCAGACACTCACACTGCACAGCAATATATAAACTTTATTACAGGCTCAAGGCCCACAGGGTAAGAAGACAATACATTACAAAGATAATAATTTAAAAAAACAACAACAGAGAGTACATTCACAAAGCCCCACCGGAGCTAAAGAGTCACTCATGCCACTCATGCCAGTGTCCACTAATGGTAGACGTGTACCTGACAGAGCTACATCCAGGGTCTGTCATCAGTCTCTGGAACAATCTGAAACAATGTATCTTTCCTGTGGCTGTTATAATGAACACAAACAGATCAGAAAGTAATTTAACATACAACAATGTAAGGGATTCCTTTCTATTAAAAGCAAAATCATAACTGGGTCAAAATTGCTTGGTTCTCCCCATATAAAGGCATGTAGGTAACAGTAACATGATATTATGTCATGAATGATAAAAGTAATGTTTAAACACTTTGATGTGTGTGAGTTTATCTGGAGACTTACTCAGTCTGTGACTTACAGAGATCTTGATGGTCTTTGGGTTCCACCCGTTCATCAGAATTGCCGCTGGTGCCGTCTAGAGATTTCATCTTCACTTGAAGTCTGGAGTCTATTATGTACAGTGTATTCTGGACAGTTGTGGACACTCTGCAACTAACCTAACCTAACACACACTATGTGTTAATGTTGATCAATATAATAATGTAAAAATACAAAGTTAAGTAGACCTAAGTAAGAAATAGTAAATACATTATAATAATACATTGAAGGGGAAAATGTAGGAAAACAAATGCAACTCAGCATTGAATTTGGGCACGTACCTTTTAGGCGAAGCCCGAACTGGCGAAGTGGGGAAATGTCCGATACCGTAGCGATCTGGCGAACGTCTTCTGGACAGGGCGTTTATCGTGCGCTTGCCCAGGCCTTACGGCCTGGGCATAAATATAACGATTGCATTCACCACAGCTTCGTAACTCGCGCGGCGCTCCGCCGGCCGCGCGGCCCTGGCCCGCTCTTCGCGGCCACTCGCGCCTGCGGCGCTCGGGGGCGAAGAGCAGGACCAAGGTCCGCTGGCCTTCGCGCCGCTTGCAGTGTCGTGGACAATCGATTCGCCAGATCGCTACGGTAGGAGACAAATCCCCACTTCGCCAGTTCGGGCTTCGCCAGAACAGGACTTTCCCTTGAATTTATGGCAAACATTTTGCTAACCCTTTCCAAATAATATACAATTAAGAAGTGGGATGTTACACTTAGTAAGAGAAAGAATTAATGAAATATTACATTTTTAAAAAGCTAGAAGACTCACCTATTATAGTAACCATGTGAATTGCTAATAATGTTATGGGTCAGATCTATCACATTGTATTGTTCTTTTCAGACTCAACAATAATAATGATGATGTTACTTAAATGCTGATCAATGTGTGAATCTGGCTCTTATCAGGTGTGTGTTTTCTCTCCCTGTCCTGTGCTGTCCTCAGTTAAACCAAGACAGTGCTGTTGTGACCAATGTGGAAAAAGCCTTCAGCTCAATTTATTATCTCAAAGTAGACCAGAGAATTCATACCGGAGTGAAGCCATTCAGCTGTGAACAATGTGGCAAGTATTTTGCTCGGTCTGGACAATTAAAAGATCATAAGCGTTCACATACTGGAGAGAAACCTTATTGTTGTGACCAGTGTGGGAAAATATTTGTTCAAAAGGGGATTTTAAAAGAACACCAGAGAATTCACACTAGAGAGAAGCCCTATTGCTGTGACCAGTGTGGGAAAAGCTTTACTCGATTGTCTTATCTCAAAATACATGAACGAATTCACACAGGAGAGAAACCATACAGCTGTGTCCAATGTGGGGAAAAGTTCAGTTTAATGGCTGCTCTGAAAGTACACCAGAGATTTCACACCGAAGAAAAGCCTTACTGCTGTGAACACTGTGGCAAACGTTTCACTGTAAAATCTAGCCTCGTACAACACAAGAAGATTCACACTTGAGAGAGACCTTACTGCTGTCACCAATGTGGGAAAAGGTTCACTCTGAAGACGGCTCTGAAAAGACACCTGAAAATCCACACTGGTGAGAAGCCATATACTGCTGTGTCCAGTGTGAGAAAAGGTTCAGTGATATGCATCATCTCAAAGCACACCAGAAAAATCACACTGGAAAGAAACCTTATTGCTGTGACCAGTGTGGAAAGAGCTTTCCTAGACTGGAACATATCAAAATACACCAACAAATTCACACCGGAGAGAAACCTTATATCTGTAACCAATGTGGGGAAAGCTCTGTCAGGTACACGTCTACCGTTAGAGGACACTGGCATGAGTGCCTCTTTAGCTCCGGTGGGGCTTTGTGAATGTACTCTCTGTTGTTGTTTTTTTTAATTATTATCTTTGTAATGTATTGTCTTCTTACCCTGTGGGCCTTGAGCCTGTAATAAAGTTTATATATTGCTGTGCAGTGTGAGTTTCTGATTGCATGTGATCAGATAAAGACACAACAGAGGCCTTTTTTGCTCTGTCGTGTTATTTTACTATTTATAATGAATGTCACTAATACAATACAGGAGAAGGCAGATTTCTGTATGTATGTAATGTATTTATTTTTAATTGGACATGATAGAAGCAATGCATCCAAACTAATCATTGTAGTATTTAGGACCACAATAACAAGGAGTAGTCAGGACTTTATGTTATCATTCTAGCCGAGATGTGATTGTACATTTGTGCTGTTTACATTTTTGTCTCATAAATTATTATACTTGAACCTTGAACCAAACTAACCTGACATGATTTAACATAGGTGAATCCACTGAGCCTACTAAGTTTTATACTGTGTGATGTGGTGGACATTTCTGTAGATTACGAGTTGATTGGGCAATATCCATGTCTAGGCCACATATATTGTTATGTTAATATGGTTAACTACTTAGAAACTGGCACCCATTGGTCATTATCAATTGAATAGGCTGATATAATGCTCTATTTCCCATAGAGCAGCTACATAGTCTCAAATAGATAAAACAAATGATAATTGTCTGTTCTGTGAAAGATAAGAGTAGGCCTATGTTGTAACTGTCTGTCCAATGGCAGCGAGTTAGGTCATGTTTTGTGTTCCTTTAACTTAACTCTTTGAATTAGCTTGGCTCTCTTTTTAACTCATGAATGCAAAAGCAGTCTTCTAAAGTAACCATAACAATGAATTTGCCTTTTAAATCATGTTAAACCACAAAGCAATAAAACACTTAGCTTCAACTCAAAATAGTAACCTTGACTTAATGTCTAGTGAACAAATGGACTCTTTAGCTACAAGAAAAGGCACACAATAACTCCACACAACTGAGTTTTATATAGAAATAAATATTTATAGAAAATGTAAACAGTAAGTATAAATAAATAGATGGATAGATGGATAGATAGATGGATAGATAGATAGATAGATAGATAGATAGAGTCACTTAATGACAATTATAATAATTTGTGAGCCTACACACTCACACACAGACCCTAAAAGCCAGCAAAATGAAATACTACCTAAGTTAACCTTAACTTGTGTCAGACTTGAATTCAAATGCAAGAGCAGCTTTATATAAATGTAGTAGTAGTAGTGTTATGAGAGGGAAGGTGATGTTTGTTCAGACTAGCAGGGACTTAGGTGGGACAGTTAACAAAGCATTATCCAGTTTCTGTCTATTGTTGATCCCTCCCCCCACCACCACCCTGATTGGTCCATCAGAGTCATTTTGAGTATTTAACATAGCCCTGTTTTAGCTCCATGACACAGTCATGACACAGTTACATGTGTGCAAGTTCCTGATGCTGAACTCTCTTCTGGACTAAAGGTGAAGTATAAATAAATAGATGGATAGATAGATGGATAGATGGATAGATGGATAGATAGATAGATAGATAGATAGATAGATAGATAGATAGATAGATAGTAGGTTGATGCACCAATTGATGCAGGTTAGAGTTGTCCTATCTAAAAAAGAAGGTAACATTTGAATTCCCCATCAAAAAATACATACAATAGACATCCAATTTGTTTTTGAGATGGATAGGGTACAATTGGCAATTATAAAATACCAAATGATGCAGGTTAGAGTTGTCCTATCCCAAAAAGAAGGTAATATTTGAATTCTCCATCAAAAAATACATACAATAGACATCCAATTTGTTTTTCAGATGGATAGGGTACAATTGGCAATTATAAAATACCAATTGATGCAGGTTAGAGTTGTCCTATGCAAAAAAGAAGGTCATATTTGAATTCTCCATCCAAAAATACATACAATAGACACTTTTTTTTTTTTTTTTCACTGCTTTTTTTTCGCGGCCTCGTCCATGGACTCGTCCACGGCCGGCCGTTTGCGTCCACGTCCGCGGCCTCGTCCACGGCCGCGTCCCCGGCCGTCTGCGTCCACGGCCTCGTCCACGGCCGCGTCCACGGCCGGGACGGCCGGCCGTTTGCGTCCGTGGACGCGGCCTCGCGTCCACGGACGTTTTTTTCGCGTCCGCGTCCATGGACGCGTCCACGGCCGCGTCCATGGACGTGGACGCGGCAGCCAACAGCTCTTGCTGCCTAAGGTTGCAAACTTGCAATAATAATACATCAGACTTATATAGCGCTTTTCACGGTACCCAAAGTCGCTTTAAAAAACAAAATAATAAAAAGTAAGAAACAACTTTATTAAGAGAGATATTTAAAAGGCTAAAAGTAAAAAAGAAAAAAAAGGGGGGGGGGGGGACCAAATTTAAAATAGTGATTGTCTTGTATGATGAAGCAGGGATTTACTACGAAAAATGCTCATTTGAAACTTGGAGATGACGTTATGTTACTATATTCTGTACACTGGGTGTGATATTTGTCTTTGTTAGGGCGTGTTGTAATTGTTCTCTTCAGGGGCGTCAATTGGGTATGGCAGGGGTATGCAGCTGCCATACACTGAGTCCAGGGTGGAAAATAAAAGTTACTTTTAAATATAAATCCATGAATGTCTCTTTCTCTATCTGTGCTGGTTATTATGTTGTTAAATTACAGTAAAATAACTACAAATGCAAAATGTAACAAAATGGTCACTTTAACAAGTTATTATAATTATATTCTCCACACTTTTATTCTCCCCATCTTGACAGAATGGTATATTCCCAGGTTCCACAGGTCAGCTGCACAGGTGCAATTCATTATTGTTAATTGTGGCACGTTTACTAACATGGCAAGTTTATCTGCACTTGAACAACCGTTCCAGGCTGCCATATCCAGCCCAATAAACCGTAGAAACAGGGGGGGGGGAATAAAATGCACTTAAAATAAATGTGTCATGCCTGTTGCTAAGGTATGGCAACATGACTGGTGCTTTGCGCGCCTGCAAGACACCAGTCACGTTGCCATACCTTAGCTTTTTCTGAACTGACGCCACTGGTTCTCTTGTTCTGCTCCAGTTTAATTTAATTTAATGTTTTATTTTTAATTTGGTCATGTCTTTGTAAACTTCACATTATCCTTTTGCTCTGTATCAGCTATTATGTTGTTTCTTTGAAGTTTAATTTTGTTGCTTTGTATTCCATCTTCGTAGGCGGAACGAATCCAGGAAACGGGGAAGGATTTTAACTTTTTACCATGAACATTGTGAAATCAGAAAAAGGAAAAATGCTCAATAAAAGGTATTGAAAATACAGTACTGTAAATAATTTGTTGTTTTCTTGAGCTCACTGCCTTTCATGTGCCATAAATTGTACTGTACTGTACTGTACATGAACATGAACATAGATGTCCTGGTCAATGGCCTTATTTCTTTGGTTTACTTTTAGGCTCGACCTTATAAAATCAATATGCAATTTAACATGTTTTGAGACACAATGATAACATACAGTTGATTGTTTTATTCTTTTTTTCCCCAAAAACAGATTAGTTTGAAGTTACAATGGGGTTGTATAGGAAGGGGGCATGTCTGATAAAATGAATATTAAATATTCTGAATCAAGCAACTTAAAATATTTTTTTTTTAAGTGAAATATCCCTTTAATAGCCGCGATAGTGTCCGCACAACTTATATAGAAGTATTTACATTATCAGCCAAAACTCTGTCAATTTGTGCTCTCGTGGTTGGAAGAGTTATTGATGAAACCGCCGCAGTATAAAGTCAAGCAATGTTATGGGTAAATACAGAGAATGGAGGCTGAATGCTCCACAGTGCCTTGTTGTATTCCAGCACAGAGGGAAAAACAACTTAGAATTCATTGTGCTCAGGATAACTAATGGCCTGCCACTGCCTGTCACATACGCTTGTGTTCTAGAAGCCAGCAGTTTGGAAACGGTCCACGATAGCAGAGAGAGACTCCTCCTAGTCTAATGATAAGCCTGATCGACTTTAATCACGAGTCGGACTATTATGTTGTTAAAGTTTCACACTAAGCTTTTTTTTTTTCTTTTTTTTTATTAAGAAAAACATGTATTCGGCCGCAGACGGCCATTTGAAAATATCGTCGTTGTCGGTTGGAAACCTTGTATGTCCAAAACATTTTTTTTTTTTTGTATTTGTAATTTTAAAAAATGACTGAAAACAGCCGATCTACAAGCACACAACGCCTCGCACCGCGAGGCGTTGTGTGCTCGTAGATCTGCTGTTTTCACTACTTTTGTGCGACGGCCTTGTACGATGAAGCAGGGCTTTACTTTGCAAAAAAATGTACACATTTGAAACTTGGAGATACAAGGTATCTGCCCGACAGTGACGATATGTGTGTGTGTGTGTGTGTGTGTGTGTGTGTGTGTGTGTGTGTGTGTGTGTGTGTGTGTGTGTGTGTGTGTGTGTGTGTGTGCGTGTGTGTGTGTGTGTCCGTGTGCGCACGCACCTGAGCGTGTGCACGTTGAGAACCAGTGGCCTTGTGAAGCAAAACATATTTACCCAGGGAATGCTTAGAGAACAAAATGAAATGTTTTGCCTTCTTCAGGGTTATGGAAAGATAGGTTTATGGTGAGGGAAATGTCTGTCAATCACTGTTAGATATCATCTCTGTTGGGTGGAAATATGTCCCAAACTGTCACTTTTTCAGAATTCAAATCTTCAAAAAATATAAGCTCGAAGCTTTCAGGCTTGCAGATCGGCCACTTTTCTTTTCTTTTCTTTTTTTTTACTTTGTCTTTATTTTAGATTGCATCAAATTTAAACAAAGATGACAAGACACACCAACATCAAACACACATCCAATCAAATCAAAAATAAATTAAACAGAAATTTACAGGGGTTCACATGTATGCAATTTATTTTTGTTATATATATACTGTATATCCTTTTTTGAATGTTTTCATGGGTTGCATTTGTAGTCCTAAACTAGCCTGACTGCAAGCGTCAGACTATCACACACTTCGTTTTAACACACCACTACCAACAGAGGGTGGTGTTGTGCAGTCTGGTTTATTAACCAGGCTAGTCCTAAACAGCCATGTTGAGGACCAACACAGGTGTTTCAAACACCTTGGTCCTCAACATGGCCAGTGTAGGACTACAAATGCAACCCATGAATGTAATAACCATTTTCCCCATCTTTTATTAAAGAGTTCTTCCTTTATTTTCAACGTAAATGTTAGTTGTTCCATATGTCCTGAATTTTGTCCAAGATTGTCCTCCAATGCCAGATCTGCCACTTTTGATGCTTTTGTGTGACGCTGTTGTAGGCTATGATCAAGTAGGGGTGTTAAAGGGATATTTCACTTTCAAAAAAACTTTTGGTAATTTTATCATCTAATCAGGCTTTTATGAATACCCTGAACAGTTTTTAATTAGCTTGATTGAATATTTAGATATTTGATGTAAATGTTACCAGGCCCTCCAGGCCCAGGGCCTCTCCCCACACACACCCATTATAACTTCAGACTTCATTTTAACCATGATAGATTAATTAAAAACAGATTATTATCATACTACCCTCCTAATATGTGAGCAGGCCGTGTTTTTTCGATAACTTTTTTCATTTATTTTTAATAATAATCTTTTAGTATTTCATTTTTTTCCATTTTCCCAAATAATTATTAGAAATAAATGGAAAAAGTTATACAAAAAACACGGCCTGCTCACGTATTAGGAGGGTAGTATGAGTCACCAGAAAAGATAAAGGGTGTTTTTAATGAATCTATCATGGTTAAAATGGAGTTTGAAGTTACAATGGGTGTGTATGTGGAGAGAGGCCTTCCACTGCTCCCTGTTGAAAGCGGAATATCCCTTTAATTTACAAAAAAAGAAGAAAAGAAAAACATTTAAAATATGGAGATAAGAGTTCTCTACTCGACATCACCGATAATACAAAGATGCACAAGATCAACAACGGCAGGTAAGGTGAAAACCACCACACAACGGTTCAGTGGTACGGTCAGGGGCGTCACAAGGGGGGGGAAGTGGGACTGAGTTACTAGGGCCCAAGGAGGAGGGGCCTTAATTATTTTATACTTTAGCTATTGAAAAAGTCGTGAAAATGTGTGCAAATCTTTGAATGTATGTATTTTTTAAGTGAACATTTTGCTTCTGGGTGGTCCCTGGAACTAAATATTGTGAGATGGAGGTCCGTGGCCAAATACATATCATTTTGGGGGTCCTTCACATGAAAAAGTTTGAGCACCACTGACATAGAAACATAGGTTTTTCAAAAAACCTTAGAAGGATTTGAAATATTCAGACTCCGCACACATTTTCATGATCTTTCAAAAATAGCTTGCAGCGCGGCACTCGGTGCCCCAAGGGGTCTCCTTAAAGGATTAGTTCACCCCAAAATGACTTTCTTTCTATTGATTAGTCATGCCATGGAGACTTGAGTTCAATAATCTTTTTTTTTTTTTGTATTTGTCGCATTCCTAGGACAAAAAAAATTGATTATAGTACATTTACCCCATTGATCTGAATGGGGACCCAAATGCGTGGGCCTGGATGGGGACCCAAATGCATTGGGTGAGAATCAATGGGGATACATTTACTTGACCCTTGTCCCTAGATGTACCCCTGGTGATTCTGACCCAAATCCATTTGGGTCCCCATCCAGGGCCTTATTTGGGTCCCCATCCAGGGCCTTATTTGGGTCCCCATCCAGACTCCATCCGTGTTTTACACGTGAGTGACCACTTATCCATTGCATCCTATGAGCGGTGGATTCAGTGGCGTCAGGTATGGCAACATGACCGGTGTCTTGCAGGACACCGGTCATGTTGCCATACTTTAGCAACAGGCATGATACATTTATTTTAAGAATACATTTTTATTTCCCCCCTTCCCCCCCCCCCCCCCCCCCTTCCCACCTGTGCAGCTGACCTGCGGAACCTGGGAATATACCATTTTGTCAAGATGGGGAGAATACAAGTGTGGAGAATATAATTTTAATACCTTGTTAAGGTTACCATGTTGTGACATTTTGCATTTGCAGTTATTTTTACTGTAATTTAACAACAGAATAACCAGCACAGTAGACAAAGAGATATTCATGGATTTGTATTTAAGAGTAACTTTTATTTTCCCCCCTGGACGGAGGGTATGGCACAGCTGCATACCCCTGCCATACCCAATTGACGCCCCTGGGTGGGGTTCATCTGGTTCTTATCAGGGTTATTCAGACCCTTAAGGCATCTATATTTTGTATAGCATATATACAGTATGTGCATTATGTGTTTCCATACGGATGTACGTTTTTCGTGAAATGCTGTATTTGTCACAATGTATTTGCATTGTGCATGTTTACCTGCCCGCTGTTATCCACCAGCTGCTAATCTGTAACGATTGGTTGAGTGATTGATGGACTGAGTACAGCCACACATGGACGGGTGGAGTGTGTTGTCACAGGGGATGTCACTATAAATGACGGCCATCAGTCACACCTGTGTGAATAGCAACTGACAAAGCGGAGACTTCTTCATTAGGCAGCGTGTGAGTGAAGTAGATTTAGAGCAGTGGTTCTCAACCTTTTCAGATCCCCTATAATCATATTTGAACGGGGGACCCCCCCACCCATGGCACTAAGAGTTGAGGCATTACATTTTCTATAACACGGTTCTATTGTGAAAATAGCAGATCTACATGCTTACAACGCCTTGCAGCTCTGCTATTTTTTCACAATTTATGCCTCTAATATTTGACAATTTGGCCAATATTTAATTTGTCATTTTATTGGTATTGGTATCCCTCTATATGCTTAAACTTTGTGTTGGTTTTACTGTTTACTGAGAAAACAATGTTGCACATTAAGTTAATCATCTGGGGACCCCCCGAAATGATTTGGGGACCCCTCTGGGGGTCCCGACCCACAGGTTGAGCTAGAAAAGTTTTTTTTTTTTTTTTGGTCCTGGCTTTGTCGGGTCAGAGCCCAATTGGAAAACGTATTCCAAAATATATATTCTGAAGTAAATTTCAAAAAATGTCTGCCACTAAGTTAGTTTTACGCCATAGGGTCCCATTTGGTCAAGCTTAGCAGGACGGGTTGTCTATAATACCAAGGACTTCCGACACAAACAAGACCGTAAAAGGGCTTATTTGGGATGCTCCTTTTAGGCAAGGTGTTTAACTGTACTTGTACTGTACTACATTTTTTATTGACTATACTTGTACTGTTCTCCAATTTTGTCTAATAAAATATGTAATCAATCAATGTGATTGGCTAGTGGGACGCTTGATGAAATGAACTCAGCTTGTAGATCTGCTGCTTCTGTGCATGGGTTTTGAAATCAGGGACGTGCTGGCCAAAAGCGGGACAACTCCCGAAAGGCCGGTCCATTCCCGGCCGCTCCAGGCCGGCCATGAAAAAAAATGGCCGGCCCACAAAGTAAATATAACTATTGTAATTGGCCCACTGGCTTGTCTCATGATCTATAAGATAAGATCTCTCTCAATAGCACTGAGTAGCAGCAGCCCACAGAGCCATCACATTGGCCCCACTGGCTTGTCTATCATCTGAATACCGGCCCACTACTCCCTAGCTTCCTTGACTACTCCTGGATGGTCTACAGACATCATTAGACTCTCTTTATATCAGAAAAACAATGTATCACAGTAACCGTTCATCGGTTAGTATTTGGGGCCTCGTGGCGCGCCCGGAAGGCGAAAAAATCTGGTGTTCAGCCAATGACCGCACGCAATGAGGGCCTCTCCAACTCCTTTTCCCGAGCTGAATCAGGGGCCCAGTACGTCTTTTGAAATTGAATCCTGAAAAATTTTGGACATAATACGAGGTTTCCTCCCAATCGAGATAATACAAGAATGTCCCTCTGTATTTGGCAAATGGGTTGTGGATGTCAAAGCTGGACTTGCATCACAGCATACACTGGTGGACACTTTTCTTTTGCTTTGCACTGACCGTAATAGTTGCACAGTTGACGCTGGCACTTTTATTTGTTTGGGTGGCAGGATACTGTGACACTGGTGTTGTTGTTGTTTTTCTGCATAGAGCAGAATAGTTACCGTAGGTGTATTCTGTATACTTCTGTTTACTGTATGTATACTTGTATACTTTATTGTTGGTGCATCTCATCTCAGTGGCCTTGTGATTAGGGTTCGATCCCCGGTCGGATCATATCAAATGGGACCCAAATATGCCTCCCTGCTTGGTTCTCAACATCAAGGGCTGGATTTTTGCCAGTTTGCCCGGGACCCAAACTTGAGAAAACAGCCAATCTACGAGCTCACAACGTGTCGCTTTGCGCCATATTGTGAGCTCGTAGATCGGCTATTTTCACTATACTTAAACATTTGTTTTCTAATTTATGGAATTCCTTAGATTATCCTTTGATTTCTTAATGAAATTACTGGAAAATAGTTTGGAATAATAATTAAAAATGTAGCTATTGAAATGTAGGAAACAAAAAATCAAGGGACCCATATAACTCTGTCTGCGACCCACAAATGGAGAGCGGCACTCGGTGCCGTGAAGTGAGCTAGTAGATCTGCTATTTTTCAATAGTTAAAGCACAAAATAATGCATAATAATGCGTTCCCAGATCCCCCTATGAAGAACATTCATGGGGGGCCAGTACCCAGGGCCCAGAATTTGGTGTGACACCCTGGGAGCAGTATGCAGAAAGTCATTGTGGCTTATAATGATGGCATGAGACTGCTGCTTAAAGTGCCACGATGCGGGATAGTGTTTTCTGCTGGTGTTTCAGTCTGAGAGTTTCAAAGGGTGCGTTCGGAAATGCGCACCGGGTGTGTGCTCAGTAGTGAGTGCCTAAACCTAACCCTAACCCTGACCCTAACCTCAATAAAATTAAACCCAACCCTAACCCTAGCCTCAGCAAAACTATGCCTAAAACTAACCCTAACCCTAACCAAAACCGGTGCGCATTTCCGAACACACCCTTTGATAAACTTGAACTGAAACACCAGCAGAAAACACTCTCCCGCCACGATGCAGCAGTGCAAGCCAAATATGTGGCAGTAATAGGTTTAACCTGCTCCGGTGTGCAGTGGAACCTCATGTACAAATGTGTGTGCGGGTTGTCTGATTCTGTCAACAGCATGACTTTGTTATTCTGACTAACTCTGTATTGAGTTTGGTCATGTTTTTGTCTCTAAACTGTGGGACCATTGGCGTGTAAGCCTGTATATGCATGAATTTATGATTTTATGTGGACTATTTTTTCTTTTTTTTATCCTACTCTTTTGCAACCCAATTTTTCACCCAGTGCCAATTGCATATGTAATCCTGGGCTCTGCTCTCCCTCTGCCACGCCTGGTCTCGAACGGACTGACCTCATGCTTCCTTCTATGCATGAGTAGTCCACGTTGCTTCTTTTCACCTGACAGTCGGGATTTCCCTGGTTTGGACGTAGCTCGTGGAAGGAACACGTTATTCCAACCAGTTCCTTTCCCCTCCATCAGGCGCCCCGGCTGGCCAGGGGGAGGCAGTATAGAGACCATGATTACTGCATGTTTTTGTGAGGGTACCTACCCTAGGAGATACGGGGAGAACATGCAAACTCCACATGTGGACTATTTCTGCCTTAGGGTTAGTTGTTTTTGTATGTTCTTTTTTGTCTCCTGGAAGAAGCTATATGCTCCAACATCTGGCTTTGTGCGGGCCCCAAGAAATGTCCAGGTTCTGAAGCGTGGCCAACATCTGGCCTACATCTGGCCTACATCTTGGCACAAAGTTCTCAACGTTTGTTGTCTGCCCACTGCGCCCAGGGTCACATTGGCAAAGCTCTTTGCGGGACGCTTAATGACATTAACTCATAAATAGCACCACTCACACTAGGTGTGATTTTTATATTGCTATGGAATCAAGTTTGATTGATTAATCAATTGATTATACCAATATTCATTGACACAAATTGGTCAGGAACCATTGGTCTAAAACATTGTTTCAGTAACCACGTGACATTCTTTGCTCGCTCCATTGAAGAAAAAAACAACAACTAAAAATGTGGGGGGCGTGTCTGATCAAATGAATAAGAAATATCTAAAAATTGAATTTGAGCAACTTAAGAACTGACCGAGGTTGAATTATCAAAGCCTGAGGAGCATCAGTTCAGCGAAAGCTAAGGTATGTCAACATGACTGGTGTAAAAGCCCCTGATACACGTAGCAATTCACCCTTTGTTAGCCTTCTGGTTGGTCCCTGACTGACCAACCCTGGTTCCGCCTTTTTTATGTTGAATTTGCTAAAACATAATTTTTGGAAAAATAAAAACATTTAAAAACATGCTGAGTCACTATACTGCCACTGAGCAGCTCCATTTTACTGAAACCAAGTTTGAAATTAGAATTGAACACACATAATAACAATACGAAGCAACTAATTTAGAATTAGAATGGTAGTGGATGGAATGTCCCACCGAGTGTCCCACCAAGACAACCAATGGGTGTGAAGAGGGTGGGACAACAAGCGGGACTTGACAAAGGGTGAATTATTTCCTCAATATCAACCAGCAACGACCAGGGGCGTCAATTGGGTATGGCCATTCAGCGTGATTGGATTAATCTTTTTGTGCCTTCACGCGTGTAAGACACCAGTTATGTTGCCATACCTTATCAATAGGCATGCATTTATTTGAGGAAATACATTTTATTTTGTTCACCTTTAGCCAAGGTATGGCAACTGCCATACCAAGCCATATACCCAATTGACGCCTCTGGTCGTTGCTGGTTGATATTGATGAAAAGATTTCTATGTGTAACAGGGGCTTGACACCGGTCATGTTGACATACCTTAGTAACAGGCATGATGAACTTATAGCCAAGATATGGCAGCTGCCATACCTTGCCATACACAAGTGACGCCTCTGCTGAGGAGACATTAAAATGCTCCCACTCCCCAGACCCGGGGAGTGGGGAAACAACAACATGTCCCAAATGTGGGACTCATGCTGAATCTGGGATCCATTGAGCTGTGTCATACTGTCCTCTCTGTGTGTCTCATACTGTCCTTCACTTTGTCTGTCCTCCTACGCAGGCACGTGCACACATAGACATCAAAGGGGGCTTGCGAGCCCTGCCCTTTTATCCATCTGTAAAAAAGTGCCCTCTCCAGACCATGAATGCAGTTTTTAACTGTGGTGAAAGAAATGCTAATGCTGCCCTCTTTCCATGCCATACCTGAAGGCAGCACACAAGAGAATTGCCTTGTCCAAAGTCTCATGAACTTGAATGCAGCATCTTATGTTGAATGGGATTGCCCTCTGTGTATAAATCAAGCATCGAAAATAGCCGACCTCCAAGCTCACAACGCGTTGTGAGCTTGGAGGTCTGCTATTTTCACCAAAAGGCCCTTTTAGAAATGTCATCCCCTGCCTCTCTAACATTCTCTGCGCGTCCCTGCTCCTACGTATGTCTCCTCTCTCCTTTCTCTCTCTCTCTCTCTCTCTGCCCTCCCTCCCCCGTCCGTCCGTCCGTCCGTCCGTCCGTCCGTCCGTCCGTCCGTCCGTCCGTCCGTCCGTCCCTCTCTCTCTCTCTCAAGTCTCCCCTCTCTCTCTCTCCCTTCCTTCTCTCTCTCTCTCGCTCGCTCCCCCCCCCCCCCCCCCCCCCCCCCACCTCCCCTCCCACCCTGACTTCCAGTCAGTGGAATTCCAGCCATTCCATTCTCATGTGATCATCAAATGAGAGGGAAAAGAAAGAAGAGGAGGAATGTGGAGGGCAGAGAAAAATAACGGCAAGGAACCTTCACTGCACTGTTACTGTACAGCATGTGTACAGTATGTAATACTGTATACTTAGTTACTGTAGTGTAAAGTATACTGTGTGTGTACAGTATGTAATACTGTATACTTAGTTACTGTAGTGTACAGTATACTGTGTGTGTACTGTATGTAATACCGTACACATTGTTACTGTACAGTATGTGTACAGTAACGCTGTACACATTGTTGCGACCGTAGGTCGCAGTTAACTTTGAAAACTGGCACATCTTGTCCGTATCTTGTCCGTGAGTAACGCCTCAATGTCTATAGCTGCTGATCTGTTGTGACATCACATTGTTGTGAGTTGTGACATGTCATTGTGACATCACATTCCGTCCTTGTCCCTTATATGCCCATATATGGAGATCCCTGATGTTGTTGATATTAAGCCCATAGAATGCCCATATATGGACATAAAACATGCATTAATCCACTTTAGACCTATATACCCTAGACTATTTGGAAATAGCCTCAAACTATAAAATAGTTTAGCTTCAATAGTATAGTTCATAGTAATAGCTTCAAACATTTTGTACTTTTACTTTTGGTAGCCTATAGCTACATTTTGAATTTTCTCTATTGCAGTATTGATACTTTTACTTAAGTAAAACATTTGAGTACCTTTTACACCACTGTCATCATCAGTCTAACAGCAGAATGACCAAAACAAATGTATAATCTGTACATTGAAGCTGTATGAACACTATAGGACTGTTGCCAGGTCAATAATGACCTGGCAACAGTCTCCAGTAGGGCTTCCCAAAGTGGGTGCCATGGCACCCTAGGGTGCTGTGATGCCAGTCCAAGGGTGCCACAGAATACTTTGATAATATTTGGAATTCACCAATATCACTTCAGTTTAACCACTTAGACCCTTAGTAAAAACACACCTAATTTGCAGTGTACTTTCTTTTTTTTTTTTATCTTTCCATCTACGGCCAACTCTCTTCACCAAAAATAGCCGATCTACAAGCTCACAAAGCGTCATGAGCTTGTCGGTCGGCTATTTTTGGTGAACCTTCCCCCCAGAATAGGCATGCTGAGGTTCAAGTGGTTAACGTCGAGTATAAAGTTATTTTCAGTCAGTTCTGATGGAAACTGATATTTCTCCAATATTATGTAAGATTCTAAAAAAAAATAACAGTGTAATTCACGGGTGCCGTGGATGAAAAAGTAATTTTCAGGGGTGCCCTGAGTCAAAAAAAAGTTTGGGAACCATTGGTCTGCATAACAAACTATTTAATTACATTTTAGCCTTTGCATAAGCCTGCAAGGTCAGCAAGGCTCGGGCAAGTGCTACAGCAGGGTTCCCCAATATGCGGCCCGCGGGCCATTTGCGGCCCGCGGGGTGCTACTGTCTAGCCCCCACCAACCCCAGTAATAATGGTGGTATAAGAGCAGCAACAACACTAGTATATCGTCGTTGTCGGGTGGAAACCTTGTATCTCCAAATTTGTATGTTCTTTCGCAAAGTAAAGCCCTGCTTCATCATACAAGGCCGTCGCACAAAAGTAGTGAAAACAGCAGATCTACAAGCACACAACGCCTCGCATCGGCCAACAACGCCTCGCATCGCGAGGCGTTGTGTGCTTGTAGATCAGCTGTTTTCACTAGTTTAAATGCAAAACGAACGGTTTTGGACATACACGATTTTCACCCGACAACGACGATATCTGAACTGTCGCTGGAGTAGCCGGAACACCACCGTCGCCCCCCTACAATGTTGTGGCCCTCGGCTTGGTACCCTAGACATAATTCCCTTGCGGGGAAAACTAATTGGGGAACCCTGCTACAGGCTAAGGCGGAGTCTGAGGAAGTGAGTCTTCAGATTACGGCGGAATACTGGGAGTGAGTCTGCAGTTCTAATTGCAGTGGGGAGTTCATTCCACAGTTTGGGAAGCCAGAAGGGAGGAGAAGAGTCTGGGACGTGGGGGAGCGTTTGCTTTTTAAAATATATATTTGATATAAATATTGGTCCGTAATACGGTTTCATACAGGTTTTAGCCTAAACAACCACTCGGATAGTTACATTTCATGTTCTGTCTGTCTCTAATTTCACGTCGTTTCAGAGACAATACCAAAATGCCCTTTGGTGGCAACGGGACGCTGTCTTTGGGTTAAAATTAGATTAGCGTGGTACCATGAGAGAACCATGTAGAGTCAATACAATTCAAGCCAATTTTAGAACCACTTTACCTCATGGTTTCACCTCACATATATAGTCTCAATAGAATATAGCCTCCCAAAAAGTACCGCCCCCTTCTCGAGGGGGTCCAATAGGAAATGAGCCCCTTTGTGATGAAAATGAAAGTCAAGGCTTAGAGTTAATGAATAGTTTTTTGGGGGGCTCGAAGAGACACTGGGAAGACTAAAAAAAAAGGGAAAAAAAAGAAAAGAAAAATGTGACATTCATGGTGGGGCCCTTTAATGAAGGATCTGCAAGCTTTCCTGTGTTTGAAGATATGGGGGTGCCATACTTTTGGTTGCGTTTATACTGTAGGCCAACATCGCGGTGTCTTGTTCTCAGTGGTGTAAAGTAACTAGTACATTTACTAAGTACTGTACTTAAGTACAATTTGGAGGTATCTGTATTCTGTCTGTACCTTACTTGAGTATTTCCAATTTCCAATACTTTTACTTCTACTCCACTACATCTCAGATCCAAATATTGCACTTTTACTCCACTACAGTTATCTGAGAAAGTTAGTCACTAGTACTTTGCAGATATAAATTATAATATTATAAAACATACATAAACCACTTTAGCCTTATTTTATACCATGGCTGTTTGAAAATAGCCGATCTACAAGCTCACAACCCGTCGCAATGCGACGTGTTGTGAGCTTGTAGATGTGCTATTTTCAGACATTTTGTAATTTAACTTTTGGTAGATTTAGTACATTTTTAGTACATTTTGATCCTGACACTTTCATACTTTTACTCAAGCACATTTTGAATTCTGGACTTTTACTTGTAACAGAGTACATCTACAGTGCAGTATTGATACTTTTACTTAAAGGGGTTCTGTCACCTAAAATGTCACGCATTTTCTTAAAAAAACAAGTTAATACTTTTATGATGTCATTGTGGGAATGCGCAATTATAAGCCAATCAAATTAATTGACTGTACTTCTTAGACTACATACTGTACTGGTCAGCTGTCGTTGGAGAGCGAGGGGCAGATTACACTGTGACATGAGCTTCAGACTGTTTCAGACCGTTTTCAGAGAAGCTCATGTCAGTGTCAGATTACACTGTGACATGAGCTTTAGACTGTTTCAGACCGTTTTCAGAGAAGCTCATGTCACAGTGTAATCTGCCCCTCAACCCCTTTAGGTGACAGTACCCCTTTAAGTACAAAATGTGTGTACTTTTTCCACCTCTGCTTGTTCTCTGTGTGGGCAGCAACTGGGAGCCAGAGGAGGGAGTGGAGAAAAGGGGGGAGACGTGTGAAGATTTTGGCTGGTTGAAGACCAGTCGTGCCGCAGCATTCTGGATCAGTCTGTTGGAGAGGCTTAAGTGCACATGCCGGGAGGCCAGTGAGGAGAGAGTCACAGTAGCCAAGTTTTGATATGACTGATGTCTGGATAAGGAGCTATGGGCTGACTCCAGGGCGATGGCTTATATGGAGTATATCCGGTTGTCCGGAGCCACAGATCCAACTGCTATGCCTATACTTTAGCACAGGGGTCTTCAACGTTTTCAGGCCAAGGAACCCTTAGTTGAGAGCAGGCCCGTCGTACAGATTTTTGGGAGGGGGGTCAAGAAGAAAGACCTTGCTGGCAGAGCCCTTCCGTCCATTTTCTGCTCCAAACATGTACAAATGCAATATATAAGGTGCTCACCGCATTGTCAAAACTTGTGTTAGTCCATAATGTTTCCAATAAATTAATGTTTACTCAAACTTGTCTCTGAGTCTTTCTTGCGTTTCCTAATCGGAATGCTTCCACCTACAAAACCTCGGAATGCTTCCGCCTACAAAACCTCGGAATGCTTCCATCTACAAAACGTCATGTCCTAGTATGAGCGAATAGCGAAGGGGATCAACGTCACGTGATATGTGTGGCCGTTTTCACCCAATTCTGAGATTCCGCAGTGGAAACGTAATGACATCACAGCCTGAGCGTACTGTAGCTGACAGTGTTCTGACAGTCAAATCTTTCCTACACAAATGAAATGTTGAACTCATGTGTTCAACGCCAAAAGGCGTGGATGGACAAAAGTCAAAAAGAGGGGGTGACCGAAGGGTGACAGACACAATTAAATCACCTTAATGTACACAAAAGAGGAACGTGAAAAAATTACCAATATCAAACACTGCACAAAATGCCACTAGCAGACAATTGGGCACGATAGAATCGGGTAGCATTCAACGCTACAGGAAAATTGTTTAAGATTCTCTGACCAGATAATCTAAACACGCTAGCCGTTTGGAAAAGTCGGGGACTCCACACGCTACAGGATTCTATCCAGATTGAGTCGGGCCTGAACACAGCAATAATAAATAATATAATGAATACAATATGCAACGGGCTGTTCTGACAGCTTCGCCTTGCAACACGCACGCACATGCACATACAAACAAACACATTCATGTTATCCACTCACTCAACACGCCATCGCCTCACGCAAAGAAAAACAAGCCGGAAGTTGTGTCGCATTTTGATGATAATATGAGTTCCAAGAGCAAAGCGAGATGTGTGCTGTTCGCAGTCTGTGACCGACTGCAGTGACTGGTAGCAGTTATTTCTGCTGTTTGTGTTTGATATAGCGTCCTAAAACAAACCCGCTACCGTGGAGTTTTAATTTCCATCTTCCCAATCATGATACAACCTTAAGTGTCATCTGTTCGACACCCAAACTCTAACGCTTACCCTAAACCTAACCTCCGTGGGGTGAGTCGCTAACCCTCCGGACGCTCCTTTGTCGAACTGGTGGTCGTTCGAAAGAGTGAGATTTACCCGTGTGTGCTTGTGTGTGAGTGAGTGAGAGAGAGAGAGAGAGAGAGAGGGAGAGATGGAGAGAGAAAAAGAGGGAGATCTGTCGCTCAGATACTATGCTCAGACTTGCGTCGTAATGGTCAAAGTGGTTCAAATCTAAAGTGACTCAGATTTGCGTTAAGGCCTAAATGGCTCGATCTCTCCCCAGGTGCCATCCATCTGTCTTTCCGTCCGTCCGTCCGTCCGTCCGTCCGTCCGTCCGTCCATCCATCCATCCCAGGGACGTGCTGGCCATTGGGAAAAGCGGGACAACTCCCGAACGGCCGGTTCATTCCCGGCCGGTCCAGGCCGGCCATTAGTAAAAAAATGAAAATAAAATGTCGGCCTTCGTTGCATTTTGGGGGCTGGGCGGCCAACAAAGTAAATCGTCACTGTCGGGCAGAAACCTCGTATCTCCAAGTTTCAAATTTGTACATTTTTTCACAAAGCAAAGCCCTGCTTCATCATACAAGGCCGTCGCACAAAAGTAGTGAAAACAAGTGCGAGGCGTTGTGTGCTTGTAGATCGGCTGTTTTCACTAGTTTAAATCATTTTCAAAATGATAAATACAAAACAAACGGTTTTGGACATACAAGGTTTCCACCCGACAACGACGAAATATAACTCATGTAATTGGCCTTGTCACTTTGTCACAAATCTTTGTGCAGCAGCAGCGCTATAGAGAGAGATCTCTCTCTATAGCGTGCAATGAGGGCCTCTACAACTCTTTTTCCCGGGCTGAATCAGGGGCCCAGCACGTCCCTGATCCATCCATCCATCCATCCATCCATCCATCCACCGGTGGTTGGTTGGACTCCCTGTAGGATCACAGCCAGGAAATAACAGGTGTGGATTTCTGTTTGAAGTCCACTGATGCAAGGTTGGTTGGGGGGGGGGGGGGGGGGGGGGTGATGTGGGGGAAATGCAGATGGTCAATGTGGCTTCCAGCTTCAGTGCACTGCTCACTCCTGCCTGGTGGAAAATAACCGATTATATGTGCTAGACCGGTGGTTCTTCTCAACCTTTTCAGGCCGCGACCCCCAAAATAATCATATTTTAACTGGGGACCCCTCCACCCTGACGAGCACTAAGAGTTGAGGCATTACGTTTTGTAGAACACGGTTCTGTTGTGAAAATAGCAGATCTACATGCTCACAACGTAGATCAATTTGGCCAATGTTTACTTTGTCATTTTGGAAGTATTAAAAAGTCCTTAAATTGCCACTTTAGAAATGTGCATATACCCACTATACCAGTGTTTCTCAACCACTGTGCCTGGGGACCTTTGGTGTGCCCCTGAGAAGGGTCAAGTGTGCCCCTTGAAACTGCTTGAAAGCCAGTATTGTATTTATCATTTTAAAAATGATTTAAACTTGCGGTGCGAGGCGTTGTGTGCTTGTAGATCTGCTGTTTTCACTACTGTTGTGCGACAGCCTTGTATGATGAAGCAGGGCTTTACTTTGCGAAGAAGCGTACAAATTTGAAACTTGGAGATACGAGGTTTCTTCCCGACAGTGGCGATATTTACATCCCCGTATTATGTTGGTGTGCCCATGGATTCTTGGGACATGAAAAGTGTGCCCATGCAGAAAAAAGGTTGAGAAACACTGCTCTATACACTTAAACCAAATGGTGGTTTGTTTACTGTTGAGTGAGAAAACAATGTTGCACATTAAGTTAATCATCTGAGGACCCCTCAAAATTATTCGACCCACAGGTTGAGAAACACTGTAATAAAGCAGTGCTTCTCAAACTGGGGCAAAAATGACAAGAATGTGTGCCATATTCTAGTGAGTGTTGGTGAGGACCAATTATATGAAGATACTGAATAGCAGGGGTGTTCAACGTTTTCAGGCCAAGGACCCCTTAGTTGAGAGAGAGATGAAGCAGGGACCCCCACAACCTGTTCATAGATTCCATATAGTTTCATTGTTTGACAGCACAATCATCAGTGTATTTTGGATTCCTTGTCATTTGTGTTTTCAGATATTTAATCACTTGAACCGTCAGTACTTCATAACCTTACCTTACACTCTGTACTTAGTCTGCTCTTTTCCTCCTCTACTTTAAACCTCTTCGTCGAAAATAGCCTATCTACAAGCTCATAACGCCCTGTAAGCTTGTAGATCTGCTATTTTTGGTTAAAGTTCTCAGAATATGGACGTTAGGGTTCAGGTGGTTACTATAAAAAAAGGTTTCTATCACACAAAGATTTGGAGGACCCCCTGTAGTAACTCTGAGGACCCCTAGGGGTCCCGGACCCCCTGGTGCTTGAACCCCTGGTGCCATAGTTTTGTACTTTTTCTGGCTTTAATGTGTCTAGGAGGTTGACAGTACTTCATTAGACCCCCTGGTTGTTATGAGCAAATTGCAATTATGTATTCCCTTTGTATTTGGGGTTTCTTCCTGGATGCTGACACCTAGCTTGTGGGTCAAAAGTGCCGATCCAAAAACACAGATTAAATGACATCATGTAATCATCCCCTCCCCTTTTACCATTCACCCAACACTGTGGGTGTGGCTAACTTCAGCTGGGTCACCACCCACCATGACAACCAGGCTTACTTAAAGGAGCAGTTCACCACTTTTCAACCCGTCTTCATATAATAGGTCCTCACTAATGTTCATGATAAAATATCACAATTTTTTTCTACTCAGTCCAAGTCTCCTAGGAGAGCTGTGGGAAGTTCAGAATCCATCATCTTGTGACATCATCATTTTCCAAAAAAAAAAGAAAAATCAATATTTTTGAAAAAAATATTTAGATTTTTATTATCGCCAGAACAATGGCTTCCACTTTAAAATTGCAACTTTTCAGGAATAGAAAGCCTGCAGTTTCTATCACAGCGCGGCACCGAGTGCCACGCTGCGAGCTTGTATAGATCTGCTATTTTTGAAAAAGCAGTGAAAATGTGTGCAAATATTTGAATATATGTATTTCTTTTTTTAAGTGAAGATTTGCAGCTCAAATTTTGCTTCTGGGCCGGGGGGACCCCGGAACTATATTTTGAGATGGCCGTCCGTGGCCAAATACATATCATTTTGGGGGTCCCTGATATGAAAAAGTTTGAGCACCACTGACATAGAAACATAGTTTTTTTTTTTTTTTTTTTTTTTTGAAAAACCTTAGAAGGATTTGAAACATTCTAAGACTTGCACAAATGTTCTTGATTTTTCAAAAATAGCAGATCTACAAGCTCGCAGCGCGGCCGCGCTGTGAGCTTGTATATCTGCTATTTTTCAATAGTTAAAGCACCCAGGGCTCAGAATTTGGTGCGACACCCCTGCTTATAGTGAGAGGAAAAGCTTTTGCAGAAATTACAAAAAAAAAAAAAAGAAAAAAAAAAGAAATGGGAGTACTTTCTTCCAGCACATCGTTGGGGAAAATAGCGCGGTAGGAAGAGCAGAGGTGTCGCACCAAATTCTGGGCCCTGGGTGCAAGGATTCACTCACATTTTGTGCTTTGACTATTGAAAAATAGCAGATATACAAGCTAGTTTTGAAAAAACGTGAAAATGTGTGCAGAGTCTGAATATTTCAAATCCTTTCTGAAAAAACCTGTTTCTATGTCAGTGGTGCTCAAACTTGTTCATGTGAAGGACCCCCAAGATTATATGTATTTGGCCACTGACACCCCCCCCCCCCATCTCAAAACATTTAGTTCCAGGGACCACCCAGAAGCAAAATTTGAGTTACAAATGTTCGCTTAAAAAATACATAGGATATTCAAAGATTTGCACACATTTTCACGACTTTAAAAAAATAGCAGATCTACAAGCTCGCAGCGTGGCGAGCTTGTATATCTGCTATTTTTCAATAGCTAAAGACAGGCCCCTCCACCTTGGGCCCTAGTAACTTGGTCCCACTTCCCCCCCCCTCTTGTGACGCCCTTGAGCAGAGATAGCATGCAGGTCCTGCTTGTTGGCAGCCTCGTGTACGCCTGCAGGCTCCGAATGGGCCTTTGATATTTCCATCCATAATTTATTGAAATAAAATAAATGAATAAATCGGCCTCATCGCGGGGATTCTCCACCTTTTCCATTTCAATGACCCCCAGGTCGATAATTATGCATTAGGCCACGGACCGCCGCTTTGAAAACAATTTATTTTTATTTTTTATTTATAGTTTTGTTTTATTATTTTTTATCTTGGGAACCCCTAAAATCCTCATTAAATCTGGGAGTATACTATTTGGCCTTTATGGGCCTTTTACACACACTGAGCACTAATAACTATAAAGCAGGGGTCTTCAACGTTTTCAGGCCAAGGACCCCTTAGTTGAGAGAGAGATGAAGCAGGGACCCCCACAACCTTTTCATAGATTCCATATAGTTTCATTGTTTGACAGCACACTCATCGGTGTATTTTGGATTTATATCAATTTGTGTTTTCAGATATTTAACCACTTGAACTGTCAACACTTAATAAACTTGACCTTTCACTCTGTACTTAGTCTGCTCTTTTTCCCCTCTACACCAAAGCTCTTTAGCCAAAAAGGCGAGGCGTTGTGAGCTTGTAGATCGGCTATTTTTGGCTAAAGTTCTCAGAATATGGACACCAGGTTTCAAGTGGTTAATATAAAAAAGGAGAAACAAACTTTCTATCACTCAAAGACTTGGAGGACCCCCTGTAGTAACTCTGAGGACCCCCTAGGGGTCCCGGACCCCCTGTTGAGAAGACCGCTGCTATAAAGAGTTTTATGAATCTTTCCAAGTCAAGTGGATGGCGGAGTTCACATCAACTATAAAACATATATGATGGTGAACGATATAGATACAGTTATAGTCATCGTTATGGTTGAAGTTATAGTGCTCAGTGTGGATAGCTCTTTACAAGTCCTTGGGGTTACATATTACACTGAGTTACAGCTCTCAAAGTCAGGGGCGTCACACCAAATTCTGGGCCCTGGCTACAAGGATTCACTGTGGGCACCCCATGAATGTTTATTCATAGGGGGAGGGGGGTTTAACCCATTTAGAGGCATTATTATGCATTATTTTGTGCTTTAACTATTGAAAAATAGCAGATATACAAGCTCACTGCGAGCTTGTAGATCTGCTATTTTTGAAAAATCGTGAACATTTGTGCTAGTCTTTGAATATTTCAAATCGTTTTTTGAAAAACCTATGTTTCTATGTCAGTGGTGCTCAAACTTTTTCATGTGAAGGACCCCCAACATGATATGTATTTGGCCACGGACGCCCATCTCAAAATATTTAGTTCCAGGGACCCCCCAGAAGCAAAATTTGAGTTACAAATGTTTGCTTAAAAATATATATATTATATTCAAAGATTTGCACACTTTTCAAAAATATCAGATCTTCAAGCTCGCAGCATGGCACTCTGTGCCGCGCTGTGAGCTTGTACCGGTATATCTGCTATTTTTCAATAGCTAAAGTATAACATAATTAAGGCCCCTCCACCTTGGGCCCTATAGTAACTCAGTCCCACTTGTACTTGTAACAGAGTATTTCTACATTGCAGTATTGATACTTTCACTCGAGTAAAAAATGTGAATACTTTATCCACTACTGGTCAAGAGGCTGCAGAATATAGAGCCATATGTGTTGGTGTTCTGTTTTTCCTGTTGTACTTTTCACTTTTCCGGAATGGCACTCCCTCACATGCTCTTGTTGTCGGAAATTAAAGCTGAATGTATCCATGTTGGTTGTATATCATTGAGAGACATTTATAAGCCCCTAATCCTTTGCCGAAATTCAGGCTTTGTTGATTATTTACAAAAGTAAACACGTCTTTCTTTAGTTCTTTGACTTTGTACTTGCTCCCCAATGAAGGTTTTAGGATTAACCACTTAAATCCCAGCATCCGTATTGTTGGAGCGCAACGTGTTGTTAGTGTGACAATCGGCTATTTTCAGCGAAAGAAGAAAAAAAGGAAAGTATTCCTCACAGCAACCTTTTTTGGGGGGGGATTTTCTTTTCTTTTAGGTTACGGCAGCAGAAATAGGCAATGCATGTCTTACCATGTCACACTTTTTGAGTTTTTGCCTTCAGCTCAACACTGCACACGAGTTTAGTGTGCAACCGGACAACAAAAGGTAGGCCTACCGTCCGTCACGCAGCTATGTCCAGTGTCCACCACCAGAGCTGTTGTCGTTGGCAACTGACTGAACAGCAGACTCGGAGCGAGAAAGAACCTCTTGTTGTAAAGTACTGTTATTTTATTCATTTTAAAAAATTAGTGCCGATCCCGCGATGACTCGTGAAATATACTGTATATACAGAAAAGCTGGCCTTCGGTCTGGTGAAAAACCCCGGCACGGGTGAAGTCGCCGATTCATCATCATCGCGCATCCACGTGCACACAATAGTGTTACCATCCCATAGAAACCAACGGTCTTTCTCATCTTTACAGTCCATTTTCTCCAAAAAATAAGTTGATGCCAAGGATGGCATTGGATTCTCGCTAAAATAGCACAAGCATGAAGGCATCCATCTTCGATCATTGTTTACGTTTCGGACCGTAAGTAGACACGGGTGAATCTTGAACATCGTCAAGTAGGAATTGTGAGCTCGATCTACTTCCGGCCTTCAAAATAAGAGACTGGCCGCGGACGGAGAAAGCGACCGGCACCCTGGACAACCCGACATAATGATTCGTTTTTCAGCTCAATCTGCTCCACTGATGTGTTTTGTTACTGATTACGGCAGTGTTTCTCAATCTTCTTTGGCTTGAGTACCTCCTTTCCCTGATTTCTGAATCCAGTACCCCCTTTAAAAAAACATAAATAGTGGTATAGGCCTATATGATGCTATGATAAGCCCCCAATTTCAAGAATATAAAAATCACAAATAAGAAATGGAGCAGATTCATTTTCAACACTGTGGCCAAAACATTTCAGTCCAGTTTTCATGTCAATAACTATAAAACTTTCAAGCACATCCCAGGTGCCTGGTACTATGCCATTTGGGGTAGCAACTATAAGGGTCACACCAACTTCTCCATGTGTCATCATTAAACATAAATGTTTTTTTCCCCTCCTAATTCAATGTTTTTAATTCTTAAACTATGAATAATATCATGCCTTTTTTGGGGGCATTTTCTTGAGTACCCCCTGATACCCCTAGGGGTACACGTAACCCCATTTGAGAAACACTGTGTCAATTCAGAGAACGGCACTTTGAGATTGCTCAAAGCATGGAGGTCTGGGAGCAAGGCATTCTGGGATTGCTCAGACTCCGCAGTGTTTCTCAAATGGGGGTACGTGTACCCCTAGGGGTACGCAGAGGTACTACAGGGGGTACTTGAGATCAAATGGAAAATGGAAACATTTATTTTATTGATAAGGATAAAACATTGACAATGTATGTGAATGTGCTGCTCTGTATAGCTTTAAACCAAATTAAGTAACTTAAGTAACTGTTACTGAATAGAAAACAATAACCTACTTACTTTTATTTTCAACATATTGACATAAGACCTGGACTTTTGATGTTAATATTTTCCAATCAAAATATTGTTGTTGATTAAAGGGGGTACTTGGATTCAGCAATCAGGAAAAGGGGGTACTGAAGCCCAAAAAGTTTGAGAACCACTGGCTCAGAGCTTGGACGGAAATAGCAAGACATGCCATCTCCGGAGCGGTTTACTTTCCGTAACCGTGTGAAGTAGGTAAAAAAAAAAAGGTTGACTGAAGCGACACATCGAGCGCTTGTAGGTCTGCTATTCTCACTAGTTTGGGTACCGGTCAAAACGTCTAGGGTGCGTTCGGAAATGCGCACAGGCTGCATGCTCAGTGTAGTGAGTGTAGTGGGCGGTAACGTTGCACGGGGCACTCAGTGTGGCTTATTTCCGAACGACCAGTTGAAACCCTAAAACCTTGGATAGCTTAGTTTTCTCCTACAACAGCTCTATTCACAGTAAATGATCGTTAAGTAACGTTGCTATGAAATATAATGTAATTCACAACATTTTACCACCTTCTTTTGGGTTTACCCATTGTGCGTGTGAAATATCAAGCCCAAACGACCAATTAAGCCGCAAATTCTGCATTTTGCTATCATTTCCTCCATTGTTCAACACTGAGAAGCGCTCGAGACCACGGCAGTGAAAACCAACCAATCAAAACACTGCACCGACGCACCACGCTGCCAAACCCCATCTTCTGAGTAGGGTTGTTCAGTGTGTGCACACATTTCCGAACGACAACGCACCAAGTGCACCGAATAAACAAACGACAACATGGCACACCAGTCGATCAGTGCATTGAGTGCGCATTTCCAAACGCACCCCTAATCTCTCTTTTGCGTCTCGACCTGTAAGGTTTGGGAACCACTGCTGCAATGTGTTGGCTGCAATGCGAATTCAGTTCTGTCTGTGCTAATGCACACTGTCACTCACCACATACAGTATGGAGGAGAGACACTCCTGTATATCCATCCACCTTAACGGCCGGACGTCTATTAGAAGTCTAAATTTAGACCCAGGTATAAACTTAGACGTCTATTTGACGTATATAGTTTAGACATCTAAAAAACTTGCATATCTATACCTGTGGTAGACCATTTTTATACGTATAAACTTAGACGTCTAGTATAAGTTTAGACGTATATTTAGACGTCTAATATACCTCAAAATGTTTGCTGGGTGGACCTTGGGTCAAGATCTGTTGAAAACCCCTGCCTATTCCTCAGTTTAAAAAATCTGTTTTAACCACCAGTAAGACTCCCTAATCGGGAGATAAGCGACCGTCAGGTCGCAGAATGATTTTAGGGTAAAATGTGTAGGAGCAGTGTCCAAAAATGTGTTTGAAAAAATCGTCCTGATGGTGGCGCTATATGGGACAGATCCATGGTGATGACATGAGTGTAGACATACTCTGTACCGATTTGCGTGATTTTAGGGCAAAATCTGCAGGAGCAGTGTCCAAAAATGTGTTTGAAAAAATCGTCCTGATGGTGGCGCTATATGGGACAGATCCATGGTGATAACAGGAGTGTAGACATACTCTGTACCGATTTGCGTGATTTTAGGGCAAAATCTGCAGGAGCAGTGTCCAAAAATGTGTTTGAAAAAATCGTCCTGATGGTGGCGCTATATGGGACAGATCCATGGTGATGACATGAGTGTAGACATACTCTGTACCGATTTGTGTGATTTTAGGGCAAAATCTGTAGGAGCAGTGTCCAAAAATGTGTTTGAAAAAATCGTCCTTGATGGTGGCGTTATATGGGACAGATCCATGTTGAAGACATGTGTGTAGACCAAGTGTGTACCGATTTGCGTGATTTTAGGGCAACATTTGTAGGAGCAGTGTCCAAAAATGTGTTTTGCAAGAATCGGCCTCATGGTGGCGCTAGAAGAGGGCCATTTGAGAATTGATGGGTGGAGGTTGTGGTTTGGCAGGCAAGGAGTGTGTGCATGTGCAAAAGTTGGCATGGATGGGGGCAACGGTTGCGGAGATATGAGAAGGGCAAAAGTGTGACGTGTGATGTGTGACTGACAGACTGACGGACGGACTGACTGACTGACAGCCGGTGGAGGTTTTGATAGTAACTGCGACCTGACGGTCGCAATAAAACAAATGAGGACCAGGAACACATGCATAGGCTCAGGGACGTGCAGAGAATGTTAGAGAGGCAGGGGCTGACATTTCTTAAAGGGCCGTTTGGTGAAAATATCAAAGCTCACAACGTGTGTTGTGAGCTTGGAGGTCGGCTATTATCTGTGCTTGATCCCACACTGAACGAATAATCAAGTCAATACTGGAGATGTGGCGTAACGGCATGGATTTCTACACAGAGAGGGCAATTCTTTCAACAATAAGATGCTGCATTCGAGTTCAGTAGAGTTTGGATGAGGTAATTCTCTTGAACGCTGCCTTCAGGTATGGCATGGAAAGGTGGCATCCCTCCCTCCGGCCGGGGGGCGCTGTGGGTGCTAGGGGCGTGTTCCTCCCTCCGCCTCATCAGCGCCCACACCCTAGGTGGGGTCGGCGATAGGGCCTTTCTGTGTGGAGTTTGTATGTTCTCCCCGTGTCCCCTGGCTAGGTACCCTCACAAAAACATGCAGTCATCCTGGTCTCATGGTGCCTCCCCCTAACCAGCCTGGTCGCCTGGGAAAGGAACCGGTTGGAATAGCGTGTTCCTTCCACGTGCTACGTTCAAACCGGGGAAATCCCCCACTGTCAGGTGAAAAAAGAGCAACTTGGACTCCTCATGCATGGAAGGAAGCATGAGGTCAGTCCGTTGTCTCCCCAGGCGCGGCAGAGGGAGAGCAGAGCCCAGGATTACATAGGCAATTGGCACTGGGTGAAAGAAAATCGGTTACAAAATTGAGGGATGAAAAAAAGAAAAAAAAAAGGAAAGAGGGCATTTGCATTTCTTTCACCCTTTTTAATAAAAAAAACTGCATTAATGGTCTGGAGAGGGCACTTTTTTACAGAGGGATAAAATGGCAGGGGCTCAAGCCCCCTTTCACATCAATGTGTGCACTTTCCTGCATATATATAGGCTAATATGAGAATGCGCGAACACACACGCACAGAATCCACTCCATGGGTCCAGAAGAGACGGTAGTCTAGCAGCCCGTCCAGAAGGACCAGAAACAGTGCCTCATTATATTCCACACAGTGAAAATCCTCAGGTTTCATTTGAACTGCGGGCGTGAAACAAATGGAGCCGTAAGGGCCCCGCACGGCTCCGTTTGCACACGCCCCGGAGTTAAATTAACACTCGTTGGTTTTGCTGCGAGGCTTAACAAAAGCTAGTGTATGAGACAGCGCTCCTCGGTGTGTCTGGCATGAAGATCCTTCATAATCATTTTAAAGTCACCCGGGGAGTTCCGGGCTCTTTCAGTAGCAGAAGGCCAAAGACAATGTGATGAGAGAGCAGTGGCGTCAGTTCAGAAAAGGCTAAGGTATGGCAACATGACTGGTGTCTTGCAAGCGCACGAAGGTTGCCATACCTTAGCAACAGGCATGATACATTTATTACGTTTTCCCCCCGTTTTTCTACGGTTTCTTGGGCCGGATATGGTAGCCTGGAACGGTTGTTCAAGTGCAGCTAAACTTGGCATGTTAGTAAATGTGCCACAATTAACAATAATGAATTGCACCTGTGCAGCTGACCTGCGGAACCTGGGAATATACCATTCTGTCAAGATGGGGAGAATACAAGTGTGGAGAATATAATTATAATACCTTGTTAAAGTGACTGTTACATTTGGGGAAATCTAGCTTTTGCGAACGGCCATCATTTCGACCGGAAGGTTAGCGACTCACTCCACGGAGGTTAAGGTTAGGGTGAGGGTTAGAGTCGGGTGTCGAAAAGATGAGATGTAGTAACAGCGACACGCTCCCATGCATTTAGCACTTTATTTTACTTAAATTTAACAACATAATAACCAGCACAGATAGACATTCATGGATTTATATTTAAAAGTAACTTTTATTTTCTCCCCTGGACCCAGGGTATGGCAGCTGCATACCCCTGCCATACCCAATTGACGCCCCTGGATGGAAGGAGGCGTCTTTTGTCTGTTTTTATAAACCCTATGGAAGGGATAACACACAACATAAATAAAGAAACAACACAACAAAAAAAAAAAAAAAAAAAAAAAACCTGAGGCGATAGATGTAATTTACCAGCGGCTGGAATGAGGATTAGCATCTCTAAATCTGAGGCCATGGTTCTCAGCAGGAAACTGATGGATTGTGCAGTCCAAGTAGGGAATGAGGCTTTACTCCAGGTGAAGGAGTTTAAGTATCTCGGGGTCTTGTTCACGAATGAGAGAAAGGAAAAGACGGAGAAGGAGGTCAGCCGGAGAATCGGAGCAGCAGGAGCGGTTTTGCGGTCTCTAAATCGCACTGTTGTGAAAAAAAAAAGAGTTGAGCTGGAAGGCAAAGCTCTCTGTCTACCGAGCAATCTTCGTTCCTACTCTCACCTATGGTCATGAAGTGTGGGTCGTGACCGAAAGTATAAGGTCGCAAGCGGCCAAATTGGGTTTCCTCAGACAGGTGGCTGGTATCTCCCTTGGAGATGGGTGAGAAGTTCAGTCACCCGAGAGAGACTTGGTGTAGAACCGCTGCTCCTACACTTGGAAAGGAGTTAGCTTAGGTGGTTCGGGCATCTAGTACGGATGCCCCCCGAGCGCCTTCCTAAGAAGGTCCTCGATGCACGTCCCACTGGGAGGAGACCCCGTGGCAGACCAAAGACCAGATGGAAGGATTACATCTCCAAACTGGCTTGGGAATGCCTCGGTATACTCCCTGAGGGAGTGAAGGAAGTTGCTCGGGATAAGGAAATCTGGAAGTCTCAGTTGGAACTGTTATCACACAACTGAAAAGAGTTGATCACATGAAATATCTTGGACTTTGGCTAGACTCTGAGCTCTCATTCAAATGTCATATTGACAATATTATTAGAAAAATGAATTTTAGTAGTGGTGTTCTCTACCGCAACAGAGAATGTTTCACACTCACAGTCAGAAAGAAACTGGTTTTGCAACTCATTTTACCCATCATGGATTATGCTGACGTAGTATATCAGACCGCACCAAAAACCAATCTTTTACCACTTAACACAATATTCAACCGCCTATGTAGATTTGCACTTGACTGCCCATATAGGACACATCACTGTACCATGTATGAAAACCTAAATTTGACATCTCCCACAATGAGAACTTGAAGACAGCAACACTGGTTTCAATTCATTTTTAAATGTATTCATTTTAATTACCCACAATATCTCAAACAGTATATATACCCCTTCACATCTTCTCATCAACTGAGACATTGTTCACAAATGTATTTCAAAGTTCCACCTAAAGTTCCCACCTCAGTTGGAAAAAAATCCTTTAGTTTTAAAGCTCCTTTGGATTGGAACAATCTGCCTGCTTATATCCGGTCAATATCATCCTTTCATTTATTCAAAACATCGCTGTCCTCTCATTTTGAGACTACTTGCTCAAGTTTTCATTAACAGTATAATAGATCTCTGACACAATGATTCATATACATGCTCTGTGTTTTTTGTTCGTCTTATGTTTGTTGTTTTTTTATTTTTATTTTGTTGTTTATTTTCTCCTATGTGTTGTTGTAGTGTTATGTTCTGTGTGTTATGTATGTACCTATATGTACTTTGTAAGCATTCTGTAAAGTGCGGAGCTCCTCGAAAACGAGATGGTTCATCTCAAGGGGTTATTCCTAATAAAGAAATTTCAATAGAATAGTTATCCCCGCGACCCGATTCCGGATAAGCGGTTGAAGATGGATGGATGGATGGATGGATGGATGGTTCGCAGGAGGAGACCACATGTACACAAGAGTAAAGTTGATGCAGTCTGAAGACTCCTCTTCAGTCTGGTGTAACAAAGTACATTACTTGAGTATTTCACACACCAGGCTGCGGACGGCACACGTCAAAACAGCCACCCCCATTATATTTTCCACACCGGCGACGTCGGACGCACGCAGGCGAGCGTTCACGCCTCACCTGGCGCTCAGATATGCCACTGTTCTATTTTCCAGGTGTTGCTGCGTGGTGAAAAATGTGCACAGCCTGTCCGCAGCCGTGTGCCCCTTACCGTTTTGAGCTTGCGCATCTGCTACTTTGGATTCTTCTCTGGGACACTGTCTGTAGAATGATCAAGTAGGGCAGGGGTCTTCAATGTTTTCAGGCCAAGGACCCCTTAGTTGAGAGAGAGATGAAGCAGGGACCCCCACAACCTGTTCGTAGATTCCATATCGTTTCATTGTTTGACAACACAATCATCATTGTATTTTGGATTCATGTCAATTTGTGTTTTCAGATACGTAGGCTATTTAAAGGAGCTATAGTCAACTTTTTCTTGAAAAACGGATGCTAAAATAAAAATAATGTTTCGAAAATATTTTATAAAAAAATAAGCTTCATATATGTGTTTCTATTAAAAAATGACCACAAAAAGCGTAAAATAATGATAAAATAATCATTTTGGCCATTGTCAGACCGACTCTTTGTTTACATTCTAGTCTCTAGTCTATAGACTAGGATGTAAACAAAGTGCCGGCCCTACAATGAAAAAGTTGACTATAGCTCCTTTAACCACTTGAACCGTCAAAAGGGATATTCCACTTTCAAAAAAACTTTTGGTCATTTTATCGTCTAATCAGGCTTTTATGAACACCCTGAACAGATTTTAATTTGCTGCATTCAATATTTAGATATTTGATGTAAATGTTATCTGGCCCTCCAGGCTCAGGGCCTCTCCCCATACACACCCATTGTAACTTCAAACTTCATTTTAACCATGATAGATTCATTAAAAACACCCATTATTTTTTCTGGTGACTCATAATACCATCCTAATACGTGAGCAGGCCGTGTTTTTTCAATAATATTTTTCATTTACTTTCAATAAAATATTATTGTATTTAATGTTTTCCATTTTCCCAAAGAATTATTAAAAATGAAAGAAAGAAGTTATTGAAAAAACACGGCCTGCTCACGTATTAGGAGGGTATTATGAGTCACCAGAAAAGATTATGGGTGTTTTTAATGAATCTATCATGGTTAAAATGGAGTTTGAAGTTACAATGGGTGTGTATGTGGAGAGGTCCTGGAGGAGGAGGGCCAGATAACATTTATATCAAATATCTAAATATTGAATTAAGCAAATTAAAATCTGTTAAGGATGTTCATAAAAGCCTGATTAGACGATAAAATGACCAAAAGTTTTTTTGAAAGTGGAATATCCCTTTAACTTGACTTTTCTCTCTGTACTTAGTCTGCTCTTTTTCCCCTCTGCGCCAAACGTCTTTGCCGAAAATAGCGAGGCGTTGTGAGCTTGTAGATCGGCTATTTTTGTCTAAAGTTCTCAGGACATGGACGCTAGGATTCAAGTGGTTAATATAAAAAAGGAGGAAGAAATCTATCACACAAAGATTTGGAGGACCCCCCGTAGTAACTCTGAGGACATCCTAGGGGGTCTCGGACCCACTGTTGAAGACCCTTGAAGTAGGGCATTAATTTACGAAAAAGAAAACACGAGAAGTCAGAATACGGAGATAAGAGGTTTCTGCCCGACAGCGGCAATATTCAGAGAAGAGAAGAGAAGAGAAGAGAAGAGAAGAGAAGAGAAGAGAAGAGAAGAGAAGAGAAGAGAAGAGAAGAGAAGAAGAGAAGAAGAGAAGAGGGGAGATGAGAGGAGGGTAACGGACGCCTTGGGTGGGCTTTTGATACCAGATGGGCCTGAAGCACCATGGGCCTGCGGGACACCATCTATTTATTTACTTCTCTTATCACCATGTCTTCGCGCCAGACTCCGTGGCGTTAAACCAGCGGGCAGCTTTGTAACGCAGCCTGTATGCCGGTCCCTTATCGCCGTCGTCGCGTGGAAACCTTGTACGTATTGTCTGATATTGTCACTTTTCCGAAAAATGGGGAAAAGAACCAATGGATCCGATGTACAGTAGTTATTATTTAGTCACAAGAGCTTGTCCATGCATCCATCTTCAACCACCGCTTATCCGGAATGGGGTCGCGGGGGTAACAGCTCCAGTTTACAGTTTACAGTTTAGGCATTTAGCAGACGCTTTTAATCCAAAGCGACTTACAATAAGCAGATAATACATCACTATAATAAACAAGATAATATGTCAGAACATCAGCAACACAATGACAAATGCATATTTAATCAATCAAAAAATCAATTTAATCAATACAATATAATAATATAATATAATACAATATAATAAAATCTATCTAAAAGACGATATAATCAGTAAAGAAAAAAAGGTTCTAATAAACCTAAAAAACAAATGCTAACTAGCTTCATGTATGGTCATTGAGCGTTTCAGTAGTGCTATGGGTTTAGGTGGAGTCTGCAAAGGTGAGTCTTCAGTCCATGGCGAAAGCTAGCGAGTGAGTCCGTTGTTCTAATTGCGACAGGGAGTTTATTCCACAGTTTGGGGGCCAGGAGGGCAAACTGTCTCGGACGAGTGGATTTTTGTCCTGGGGTTTTTAGCGAGGGTTCTATATCAGCATCCCTGTGTTGGCGGATCTAAGTGAACGGGTGGGGGTGTAGGGATTGATCAGGTTTTGGAGGTATGGAGGAGCCATACCTTTGGCTGCTAAAATAAAAATGTTTTGAAATTATTTTATAAAAAAATAAGCTTCATATATGTTTCTATTAAAATGACCACAAAAAGCGTAAAATAATGATAAAATAATCATTTTGGCCATTGTCAGACCGACACTTTGTTTACATTCTAGTCTATAGACTAGGATGTAAACAAAGTGTCGGCCCTACAATGAAAAAGCTGACTATAGCTCCTTTAAGCCTCGAACCAAGCCATCCAGGATGTCAGTGAATCATGACAATACAACCTTTGTTTCTATGAAAAGAACATTTTGAAAATCGCTAAACTAAGGGTAGTTATTAAATGTAGTATATGAAATAATGCAATATTAAAATATGTTTTCACATAGATCCTGGATGGCTTGGTTCGAGGCTTAACATAATTGTTATAAATATTTTTGTAAAAGTCTATGGCAAAAATGAATGGGGAATATTAAATGGCACCAGGAAACCACTTCCGCTGCGACTCTCTATAGGGCCGGGGCGTTCTTTCTCTTCCCAGGGTTCAGGTTCAGGTGAAACAAAACGTATTTTGACAAGTACTGATAAAAGTGAAAAGAAAGCACTTTCATCTAATGGAGAAAACGACTAGAATCAATGCTCTGTGGATGAACAGGAAGTCGTGGTAGGGTGTGACTCAAAGGGATCTGGCGCCCTCTATCTTGCATCGTACTTTGTGCAAAAGGAGAACGCAGAGGTTTCTGCCCGACAACACTGCGGTGATAACAGATGAGGCTACTGTCACGTCGTCGTTGGGAGGGATTCCTCCAGGGTCGTGCTGGCCATTGGGAAAAGCGGGACAACTCCCGAACGGCCAGTTCATTCCCGGCCGGCCCAGGCTGGCCATTAGGGGGAAAAAAATAATAAAATGTCGGCCTTCGTTCCATTTTGGGGGCTGGGTGGCCAACAAAGTAAATCGTCACTCTCGGGCAGAAACCTCCTAATATCTCCAAGTTTCAAATTTGTAATTTTTTTCGCAAAGCAAAGACCTGCTTTATTTAAACTAGTGAAAACAGCCGATCTAACAGCCGATCTACAAGCCGATCTACAAGCACACAACGCCTCGCGGTGCGAGGCGTTGTGTGCTTGTAGATCGGCTGTTTTCACTAGTTTAAATAATTTTCAAAATGGTTTTGGACATACAAGGTTTCCACCCGACAATGACGAAATATAACTCATGTAATTGGCCCTATACTGGCTTGTCACTTGTCATGATCTGAAATGGCAAATCTTTGAGTAGCAGCAGCAGCGCTATAGAGAGAGAGATCTCTCTCTCGTTATTACCCGGCTTGTTTGAATGCTTGATTCTGATTGGTCTGTTGCTGAAATCAGCGGTCTGTTATTTCTGGATAACAGACCGCTCCGCTCTATAACAGACAGCTGCCTAATCAAAGACTCAGAGCACCTGCTGCAGTCAAGCTGCGCTGCGTGAATCTTGTGCTGTATCCAACATGTCAGCCATGTAAACAACCACACAGCGACATTTACAACTAAACGTTGCTCTCAAGAATGTTTTTAAAAATATTTTAAGCGACTGATAACTGATAACTCCCCTCGGTACTGTAACTCCCCCCGGCTAGCGCCTCGGGGAGTTATCAGTCCGTCAGGATGTTATATATGGACAACCCATATTTATCCCTTACATAGCGCGCAATGAGGGCCTCTCCAACTCTTTTTCCCGGGCTGAATCAGGGGCCCAGCACGCCCTGGATTCCTCGTTTCCCAGGTGGAAGGCTAAACGAGACGCACTCTGAAACGAGACCAGACAAACCTGTTGATGCCCGACGCGGAAGGAAGCCGTTAGAATTCTAAACAACGGGTTCGTACGGAGGCGCACAGAGGTCACAGAACTTATTCCGCGCGGCCCGTCAAGTCAAGAGGACCTGTCAACTTTGAGTTCACAAGACTATACCAAAACAACCTAAGAGTGTTGTTTTATGTTTATGTATGAGTAAGTTATGTATCTGCTGCAGGGCTGGTAGACAGGAGAGGGGAGAGGGAGGGAGGGAGAGAGAGAGAGAGAGAGAGAGAGAGAGAAAGAGAGAGAGAGAAAGAGAGAGAGAGAGAGAGAGGGGGGGGGGGGGCAGAAAGAGAGATAGATAGCAGCATTTTAATAGAATTACCCAAACACCATGCTGATGCTGCCCTCGGGTGAGTGGAGTGTGTGTGTGTGTGTGTGTGTGTGTGTGTGTGTGTGTGTGTGTGTGTGTGTGTGTGTGTGTGTGTGTGTGTGTGTGTGTGTGTGTGTGTGTGTGTGTGACAGCTCAGTGGTGCATGGTGTGTCCCCCTGGCTGGATGATTAATGGGACGCTTAGACACACATGCACACACTCTCTCTCTCTCTCTCTCTCTCTCTCTCTCTCTCTCTCTCTCTCTCTCTCGCTGTCCATTTCTCTCGCCCGCCCTCTCTTTTACTCCCATTTGCTTTCTCTCTCTCTATGTACGTGTTTGCCACACACACACACACTCAAACATGTGACACGCAGCCGCGCAGGCACGCACAGGCGCTTTCCTTAATGGTTGTTTGGGTGTTAAGAAATCAGCCTATGCGCTGCAAATTTGAACACACCCATTCATCAGTCTCTCTCTCTCTCTCTCTCTCTCTCTCTCTCTCTCTCTCTCTCTCTCTCTCTCTCTCTGTGTGTGTGTGTGTGTGTGTGTGTGTGTGTGTGTGTGTGTGTGTGTGTGTGTGTGTGTGTGTGTGTGTGAGAGAGTGTGAGAGAGAGGGCGTGCGTGCTCGCTGGGGCGGGCAAGGGGTGTTTGTGTTTACATAAGTAAACGCAGGTTTTGATGACTAATTTATGCAAGACTGATGGTTTTAAAAAAGTCAGCGTCACCTTTTTAACACAGCGGGTGCCGACGATGAATGCAAGGGTTAATTTGCTGGTGCCCATGGCAACCCGCCATTTTACCTACCTTCAAGGTCCTGGCGAAAAATAGTAATCCGAGTAAATGTTGTCCTGTTTATTTCGCGAAAATCTTTTCTTTCAGTCAGGACCGTTTTTTAACAATCCTGCGCCACAGCGTTTGTGTGACGGCCGGTAGAAAAGGCCGTGTTTTGAACGTAAAAGAAAAAAATCAAACCTCGGTTCGAAGTGGAGCGGTGAATTTGAGCAGTTCCAGGTAAATATATATATATATATATATATATATTTGAATATTGAATATACATATTTTGGGGACCTCTCTGCGGGTCTTGACCCACAGTTTGACATCATTAACCTCCCGTGGCAGGGGGAAGAGAATAGAATAGTCCCTGACTTTTTTTTCACCAATTTATATATTGACATGTGTCAATTCTTGATTGCCCGTGGCTCGCTACGGTGGCTGCATGCTTCGTGAGCCTCCACTCTAGCGGCTATCACGGGTGTGTGTGTGTGTGTGTGTGTGTGTGTGTGTGTGTGTGTGTGTGTGTGTGTGTGTGTGTGTGTGTGTGTGTGTGTGTGGTAAAAGTCCGCGCATGTGCAGATGCCGCCGTGCTGACCAACACAATTTGGACACGGTAAAAGTCTGCGCATGCGCAGATACCGCCGTGCTGACCAACACAATTTGGACACACAAAGCCACACAAAGGGAGCTGATTTTGCGCGGCATTTTGGGAAATGGAGTTTGTTTCATCACCGCGGTAGCCAAGTACAGTAGCTACAGTACAGTATAGTTTACTGTACAACGCGTCGATGGGCACACATAGACATCAAAGAGATTGATGCGTTGACACCACGTGGGCATCAAATGAGTTAATCATGGACACTGTGGTAATCTGGTGTCCGAAAAGATGGCTGTGCAGTATTTTGCACGATGGTGTTGTTGCACAGTGCACACAGGAATGGCGTTTGGTCACAAAGCTTGGTAACAAAGGCCTTACCGGCCATGTGCACTATAGGGCATTAACGACAAAGTAATTGGGGGGTCGTGTGCGATGTGATGACGTCATCAAACGATAAAGTCGACTTCAACTCAACTTTTTACTGAGTCGAGTCGACTTGCAAAAATTACAAGTTGTTAATGCCCTAGTGCACTATAATCCAGGCCCGGCCACCAACACGTATCCCTAGGGCTCGTCATAAAATAATAGTTAAGGTATTTATATCCCCCAGGATATTTTTAAAGATGTGGTGCCATAGTTTTGTATTTTTTCTGTTTTGTATGTGTCTATGGAGTTAACATTACTCTAGTCTAATAGACCACCGGGTGGGGTTATAATGTGCAAATTTGCCTTCCCTGTGTATTTTTGGTTACTTCCTGAACATTGAATGTCTTTGAGTCAAAAGGCCCAACTCAAAAACACTGAGTTAATGACATCATACAATCGACCCATCCCCTTTTACCATACGCCCAACACTGTGGGTGTGGCTAACTTCAGCTGGGTCACCACCCACCTGACAACCAGGCATACTTAACTCTTTTACCGCTTTGGACGTTCCCGTTCGCCCCATTTTTCCCGGCGGCGCGATGCCAATTGTACGTTCTTTGGCTCGTTCTTTTGTACCTTGTTTTGATGTCTGTAAAGTGATGAGGGGTCGCGCGGGTGTGTACCGTAGAGACAGCTCCCGTAAAAGTGCTCTCAAAAACCCACTGGACGTTAGCATCAATGGAGTAACAACACTCTTCCTTGTTATTTTCTCTGGGTCTATTGCTCTGTAGCGATTGAGCTGTCTTGACGGACGGTAGCCTACCGCGGCCATTTCACATTAATTCTTGCATGAGGCTGCCCTCTACTGCTAGTATAGCGAAAGTACACCTATTTAAGGAGAAACGAAAATAATAATGATGAAAAAAAAATTAATACATCTTTGTCTATAACATCGCAAAGATAAGGTGCTTTTGCTGGCACAAAACCCAATAAATAAATAACAACATCTGGCAGTAAAACTGTTAATGAACTGGTTGGTGTGGCCACAATTTTAACAATTTTAACAATGTTTTGGGGGAGGGAGGGAATCATGGATAGCACCCCAGCTTTAAAGAATAATTTTGAGATATTGTGTGGTGCAAGTGGGACATTTAGCCCAAGGATGGTGCTGGTCTGGAGCAAACACCACAGGGTCCTCAAAGGACCAAGTCTGCAAATTCCACAAAGTCCATGGCGGTGATTTGGATTTGATTTTGGTAAAAGAAATCCAATTATAACAATATAACTTAAACCCAGGTCAATCTCCCAGTTAGTTTTCAGTGCTTCCTTTGCACAGACTGTATGACAGAAGCATTTGAACATTGTGTTGATTCAACAGTGTGGCTCCGGAGACTATGAGCTTGTACATACCTATCAGGTAGTACTCTAACCCCTAAGCCCTAAACCTAACCTCTGAATCACTCAATCTAACTCTTAACCCCCAACCCCTAAACCTGTTTTCCTGTAAAGTTGCTTTTGCGCGCGCGCGCACACACACATGCACGCACGCACGCACGCCTGCATGCACGCACACGCACGCACACACACACACACACACACACACACACACACACACACACACACACACACACACACACACACACACACACACACACACACACAGAAGTCATGGCCCCTAAACCCCAAACAGTGTAAACCTGTTGCCTGTGACAGATTAATTCTGCTTGGTTGGCAGCAGAGATGATTCAATGTGATGGCTGAAAAAAAAAGAGAATCTGTGAGCTGCTGCTCAGGGCTCCTGTCCTATTGAAACACTGTGTTCACACTTTGATTCAGTGGATTAATGATGTTCCTCACTCGCAAATGGCCTGTCTGTGGAGCTGGACTAAGAATACTCAACCACAGTATACTAGAGTCAAAGAATACTCAACCACAGTATACTAGAGTCAAAGCATACTCAACCACAGTATACTAGAGTCAAAGAATACTCAGCCACAGTATACTAGAGTCAAAGAATACTCAGCCACAGTATACTAGAGTCAAAAAATACTCAGCCACAGTATACTAGAGTCAAAGAATACACAGCCACAGTATACTAGAGTCAAAGCATACTCAACCACAGTATACTAGAGTCAAAGAATACTCAACCACAGTATGCAAGAGTCAAAGTATACTCAATCACATAGAGTCAGGTATACTCAACCACATAGAGTCAAAGTATACTCAACCACAGTATAAAGTAAAATAGTCAAAGTATACTCAACCACACAATACTAACTAGACTGCACTCTGTCGAGGTGCCAACTTTCTTCTTGTGCACTCATAGACACTTTCAGAAGAAAACGACAAGTGCGACCAGCAGAGTGAGCAGGTAGGGTGATGAGTGCTGTCTGTATGTATCTACCGTATGTGGGTGGGCAAGTTGGCACTTGGTCGAGGTGCAAACTTGTTTCTTGTTATTTATATCAGGTCGCACTGGTAGTGACATCATAGAGAACGCTGCTCCCTCATTTGTACTGTCGGCCGGATACACAAAGCCGGATACATACAGCATGAAATACGGTACTGGAGCGCTCTGCTGGTGCAAGTAACAAAGTGTGGTAAACAAACAATAGAGGGATATTTACTCGTGACCCTTTACAAATGGGTCCCGACCCGGTGTTTGGGAGTCTAGATGAGTCTATGACAGGGGATTTCAAGCTTTTTTGACTCATGGCACCCCTGTAAATAACCTTTTCATCCACGGCACCCCTGAGTTGCACTGTTAATTTTTAGAATCTTACATCACATTGGAGAAATATCCGTTTCCATCAGAACTGCCTGAAAATAATGTTATACTTGACGTTTAATCACTTGAACCCCAGCATGCCTACTCTGGGGGGAAGGTTCACCAGAAATAGCCGATCTACAAGCACACAAACCGATCTACAAGCTCAGTTGTGAGATTGTAGATCGGCTATTTTTGGTGAAGAGAGTTGTCGTACCGGTAGATAGAAAAATAACTCAATCAAGTACAGTGCAAATCAGGTCTGTTTTACTAAGCATAGTGAAGTGGTATTGATGTAGTGATATTGATGAATTCCAAATATGATCAAATTGTCTCGCGGCACCCCTGGACTTGTATCATCTGCGAGATGTTAACTTGATGCAACGAGTCAAAATGATCTTTTTGTGCTCCACTGCATGTGTGAAGGCCACAATCTGAATGTTCCACTGCTCCACCGCCTGTGATTTGGTTTACTCCACACGTGTGCAGTGAACTGTCATCTCTGTGACAACGATTTGTTGACACATTGTCATTCATTGAGAGTTCGCTTTAGTATATTTTTGACAGTGGTTTGAGTGAATACAAATGGAATGTTCATAGTTGGCTATAGTGTGAAGAAAAGTCGACAATAAAAATCTGCAATTCAAGGAGGAAGAATGTGCAGTTGTGCACCCACCCTCCCTCCAAAACAAGCTCTAGACCAATGTGCCTAAACTGCCAAGAGACAGTATAGCTCTGGTGAAGAGTGACAATTTGAAACTCCACTGAGACCCCAAAATACAGCTAATTTGAACCAACCTGTCCTCGGAATTCTGATAAATACACATAATTTTTGAGTGATGTAATGACTCCATATTTGGGCATGGTGGCTTCAGCTATTGACTATCCATTGACGACCATTGACTTCTTTTCTAAAATGAACGTTTAAACATCTCACATGGAGAGGAGTTGTGGGAGTGCAGGTGGCTCACCTGGTAGAGTCAGTGCTTGTGGTCGGGGATCAAACCCCGGCGGTGCCCGCCGTCATCCGGTGCCCGGTCCCCGCCCTGACGACCTCGATCCCCCTACAAAGGACTGGATCATCCAACGGGTGAGGCGACCAAAGCTTTGGGCGAGGATTCCTGCATGCGAGCTTTGGGTGAGAACATGGAATATCACCAGATTAGGTAAAAAAAATAAAAAATAAAAAATAAAAACTTGCCAGGAGATGCGCCCACATTTTATGCTTATCATTCCACATTTCATTTATATCTTTCCACATTTCATGTACATATTTTTCCACATTCTATACATGTTATCCAAAAGTCTATATTTTTTCCCATCTCTCTCTTGTGCCATGTATCTCTGCACTATAGCTATCAAATAAAGGCTTGAAAATGTCCCAGAAAAACAAAAATAAAACAATATACGCCTCCCCCAAAAGGTGTATCGTCACTGTCGGGTCACTGTTCCCTGCAAGCCAAATGACGTCATGATGACCTTGCGATAACGTCCTCCGGTGACTCCGGTGACGTTCAGAACTAGGTCAGATCACAGCCCATATGGGGATGATCTTGACATCATTACCAGGACGTCATATGGATTTATGGATTATTAAAAAAAGTATGTTCTGACGTCACAGGTAAAACCCTATTCTTTGAGCTTTTGGGCCTGTGGCTCCCCGACTAATAGGTTTTAAAAAAAAAACCTTAGATGGATTCAAAAGACACTTATAGAATCGGGTCAAAATTCAAATTTTCACGATTTTTCAAAAATAGCAGATCGACAAGCTCGCAGCGCGGCACTCGGTGCCGCGCTGTGAGCTTGTAGATCTGCTATTTTTCAATAGTTAAAGCATAAAATAATAATACGGAATAATGTGTGCCCGGTCTAAATGGCTTTAATATTGCACACTGCAGCAATGTGTATGCTGGTTGCCTCCCTTTCTCTGCTCTATTATTTGTTTGTCAACTTGGGCAGACAAGGGGGACACCCCACCGTCGTTTACATTCCACCCTGATTTGTGTTCCCAGTCTGGCCCTGTAAAATAAAACTTGATTGATTAAGGCAGTGGTTCTCAAACATTTTTTGGCTGCAGCAACCCCTTATACTGATTTCTGAAGCAGAGTACCCCCTTCCCCGGACTACACAGCATTTTGCTTAGAAAAATGTACATCAAAAGTCCAGTTCCCATGCCAATATGTTCAAAATAAAACAGCATAATGGCAAATAAACATTGCTTTCTATTCAATAACAGTTGTACTAATCAAGGTATTGATGTAATTGTGGGCTCACCTGCATGAAAGGCGAGAACACTATGTTATCTTCATTATTTATATAGTGAGTTCCGCCGTAGACAGTTCAAAGGCGAGAACACTATGGTTTCGTCATTATTTCCGCCGCTTATCGTGTTCCGTTAGCGGTTAGCCGATGAGGCGCAATTGGTGGAAAAGAAATCTGGGAGTGGTGTTAGCTGGAGTATTGGTTGAGCTTCACATTTAGCACGCATGCAGAATATAGTCACGAGCGAGCCCACACTGTTTCGTAGGAACGGTATTTCTAGTTTGGTTTAACAATTGTTTTATCATTAACCATACATATTTCCATTTTACATTTTCTTCTCACGTAACCCCTGCAGTACCCCTGTGTACCCCCACGGGTACACGTACCCCCATTTGAGAAACACTGGATTAGGGCATTAACGATCGGCTCATTTTATCAACCCCGCCCCTCCCCCCTCCCCTTTCCGCCCTTTTCATACAAGTGCACTAAAGCCCCTATCATAGTAGGCACCGCGGTGATAGCTATCCACCGCGGTGTAGTCTTTCGTCTAGTGCCGATCCCGAACAAGTTCGGCTTTTCTCTCGGCAAGAGACAATTTTTTATTTGCCATTTTACTTACCCTGAGCTGCTTGTAAAGATGTTGGTCGTCCTGGCTCGTCCTACGCTTCCCAACGAGCCGTCACACGTGCTCCGACGATTTATTCCATTGAAAATGGCCAGAAGCCAAGTTTTCAGCCCCCCAATTTTCACTGAATCTATGCTGTCAGCGGCGCGACGCTTCCCGGGGTGCCGATCCCGAATTAATTTGGCTTTTTATATCAAATTAATTAAACAGTCAGTCACAAGTGGTAGGACTTCACCGTGACTGACTATGATGGCCTCCACTTGTTTTCTCACTTTAGGTGGATAGCTTATCACCTAAAATTTGCGGTGAATAGCCCTTCACCCTGGACTCTGATAGAGGCTCTTGGTGGGGTCCCTGGGGGTCCCCAGCGAAATGAGTTGATTGATACAGCATCACAATTGTTTTAACCATTTTATCCATTTGTAAAAGAAATAGCATATGTGCAAGCTCACAAAGCGAGCTTTGTGAGCTCCCTAGGGAGGTCCTCGCTGCATGTCGGAGACCCCGTGGCAGACCTAGTGACAGATGGAGGGATTACATCTCCACACTGGCCTGGGAACTCCTCGGGATCCCCAGGAGGACGTTGCTAATGTTGCTCAGGAGAGGGAAGTCTGGAGCTCACTGCTGAAACTGCTGCCACCGCGACAGGGGCGTCAATTAGGGGTATGCAGCTGCCATACCCTGGGTCCAGGGTGAAAAATAAAAGTTACTTTTAAATGTAAATCCATCTGCACAGGTGCAATGCATTATTGTTAATTGTGGCCCGTTTACTAACATGCTAAGTTTAGCTGCACTTGAACAACCGTTCCAGGCTGCCATATCCAGCCCAAGAAACCGTAGAAACCTGTGTAAAAAAACTGACAAAACGTTTTTTTTTTTCAGACATTGTGAAAATAGACGATCTACATGCTCACAACGCCTCGCAGCGCGAGGCGTTGTGAGCATGTAGATCTGCTATTTTCACAATAGAACCGTGTTATACAAAATGTAATGCCTCTTTTCCATGAGGACTTCCATTTTTTGCCATACCCTAGCTTTTGCTGAACTGACACCACTGCACCGCGACCGGATATAGGCAGTTGAATTGAATTATTCACCACAAATATTCACTTCTGCGAGTCCCTGGAGCAAAACACATTCAGATGGGGTGTCCGCGGACAAATAGATATTAATTTGGGGGTCCTTGACACGAAAAATCGTTTTGAGAACCACTGCACTAAAGCCAAAACAAACAAGCATCAATCACGCTGACACGGCAATGGGAGGGAGGTGGGTATAGGAGCATGCCTCCTGGCTGAGATTTGTGCTCCGCTGAGCGCCCCTTTATATTAATTGAATTAGCTGCAGCTGTCATTACCACAGTGGTTTCTCTCAAAGACCCCCACGGGACCTTGCGGGGGAGTTCCAGGGGGTCCCCGACAAAACGAGGAACCGTTCAGCCATTGAAGGCTTAAATCCTAAGCCCTATGTCATACTTCATCAAAGCTATCGAAAGCCATTCAGCTGCTGTGTTAAAGGAGAACTCCGGACTAGCCATTTTATTACGTTAATCTGATGTCATGATATCCCAGAACGATCTGTCACCCCCCCCCCCCCCCCGGCTCCACTGCAAGTGTCGAGCGTTGCGTCAACGGCAACGCTGGGAACGCTCCGGTTTTAATCAATGAATGGTGCTCCACTGCCGACGTCAACGTCAACGACGGACGCTCCGGTGACGGCGTCCAAACTCGCAAATCGCCCCGGTTCAATTTTTTGACGGCGCCCACCACGTCCAGTCATGTATAAATTATGATTAGATGTAATTGCATTACATTTAAATGTATATATATATATATATATATATATATATATATACATGCTTTTCTGCCGTTGGCTATCCATTCACAATGGTGACTAGATGTCCCAAAAATCCTAGCATATTTTTTTTATGTAATTACAGCGGTCTTCTTTGATAAAATTATGTATAAACACAACAGGCTATAATCATGACAAAACAAAGTGGTCAGTGGTGCATTGCTGCTCTCTGCTGTGAACATAGCTGTGCTCTATATGTTCCCATTCAGGTCACAAATAGTTTTATTCCTGTTTGAAAGTGATTTTCATGTTGTTTTGGAAATGGACTATATTGGTCATAGAATGAATACCTCACAGTCACAGCCGCTACGCTGCGGTGGAGCCGGTCGGACGTCAATGTGAAGGCGTCAATGAAGCCGCCAAGACGCAGAGCAACGCGACGCCGCCAGTGGAGCCCAGGGGTTATTTATTTATTTTTTCATCTCAAGTCCTCAGCATCTCCGACCAAAAGCAGTGGGATTTTACACACACGCACACGCACACACACACACACACACACATAGCCTGGTTTCAGACTCTGTGCTGGAGCTTGAGTCTGACATTGTCCCATTGACAAGAGATTTCAAAGGGGAGGGGATTTGAAATTTGAAATTCCCAATCACAAGAGATCTGGGAGGGGTTGTGTTTGACTTGTGTACACAAAAACATTCCCCCCTCCCCCTCCCATCTATGACAGGCATCAAACAGGTTGTTGTCTTTGATGCTAACGAGGTGTGCACAACCCCCCTTTGAAGTTCAAAGGGAGCAATTAAGAGCTTTGGCTGAGCTCCCCCCTCCACCGTTTCTGTTGATTTTCAAAAGTTAGAGCCACCCCCCCCCCACCCCCCCCCCCCCCCCCCCCCTCCGTCTTGTATTGATTTCATTGGCTGGTACGCCAAGATACCATCAAATAAAGCGTCATATGACAACACCAGACCAAGAGAACCAGTCCGCTCAGAGAGTGGCCGGGTCTATGGGCTGGAGCCAGGCAACACGCACACACACACACGCACACACACACACAGGTTTGTTATGGAATACATTATTACTTATGGTTTGCTGGCGACCGGAGCGAGGGGCGAGGGGACCAAAGCTTTGGGCGAGGATTCCTGTATGCGATCTTGGGCGAGAAGTCAGTGCGATTGGATTGGATCAGAGCTAACATATGCCTGGTTAATGGATTATTGCATTTTCAGAGCATGTAAATGATCAATCGTTTGGGTTGATATACTTTACGTTCCTATCAATTTTATCACAAGTTTTTAAAGAAAATATAACATGAAATATGAATACCCCTCATAATGTTTCATCAGGAAAAGGTACAGTTTCATGACAGTACAGCGAGTTCACTGGTACAAGGTCAACTAAAAGGCTTATTTACACAGGAAACATGAAATAAATGTTCGATGATCCAGAAACACACCTTCAATTGTTCTCTCTCCTCTACCCAAACTCTCTTTCCCTTTGCTCGCTCTCTCTCTCTCTCTCTCTCTCTCTCTCTCTCTCTGCCTAGCCTGGCTGTACCTCTCTCTCCCAACATTCCACACCTGCGCCCTCGAGCCGCTGCATTGCCCCCCCCCACCCCTCCGTCCCCCCACCGTCCAATCGCAGGACAGGGTTTTCCTCGATCGGCGGTGGGTGGGCGTGGTGCCGTTATGAGGTCACGCACGCACGGCTCGAGCTAGAAGCGAGAGAGAGAGAGGTGAAGAGTAGAGAGAGAGAGAGAGAGAGAGAGAGAGAGAGAGAGAGAGAGAGAGAGAGAGAGAGAGAGAGAGAGAGAGAGCGAGAGAGCGAGAGAGCGAGCAAGGCAGACAGCAGCGCGCGCTGCTTGCTCTACTGTACAGTATGTATGTGTGTCACACAGTGTGTGTGTGTGTGTGTGTGTGTGTGTGTGTGTGTGTGTGTGTGTGTGTGTGTGTGTGTGTGTGTGTGTGTGTGTGTGTGACACACGGTAAACAGTAACGGTAACACGACGACTAAACGACACTCAACACACAGAGAGAGAGAGAGAGAGAGAGAGAGAGAGAGAGAGAGAGAGAGAGAGAGAGCGCAGTGGCGTCAGTTCTGAAAAAGGTAAGGTATGGCAACATGACTGGTGTCGCCATACCTTAGCAACAGGCATGATACATTTATTTTGAGTAGTAGGCCTACATTCTATTCTTCCCCCCAACATTTCTATGCTTTCTTGGGCTGGATATGGCAGCCTGGAACAGGGTGCCAAGTGCGGCTAAACTTGGCATAGGCTAATGTAGGCTAGTAAACGTGCCACAATTAACAATAATGAATTGCACCTGTGCAGCTGACCTGCGGAACTTGGGAATATAGAAGGAGAATAAAAGTGTGGAGAATATAATTATAATAATACCTTGGCTTGTTAAATTTTGCATTGTACTTTAAAACTTTAAAATTGTATTTTAAAGTAACTTGTATTCTCCCCCCCTGGACCCAGGGTATGGCAGCTGCATACCCCTGCCATACCCAATTGACGCCCCTGAGAGAGAGAGAGAGAGAGAGAGAGAGAGAGAGAGAGAGAGAGAGAGAGAGAGAGAGAGAGAGAGGACGGACGGCGAGGAAAGCAAGAGAAAAGTCCAGTAGTGCTCGAGCGGTCCAGAGAAGCAGCGCTCGCGCAGCGGCGGCACGAAAAGCACAGTGAAAAAAAGTAGTGACGTCGCTCGTAAAACAAACGGGATATTCCGTTGGCCAGGACCGGACAGACAGACAGCCCGGAAAACTAAAGTGCGTGCGGATAAATTCAAAAAAGGAGTCGTTTTTGTATTTTTCTTTTTTTTAAAACGGTTGTGTTGTTGCGAGAGAGTGTTCGGAGACGAGTGGACTTGGAAGTACAAACAACACAACAGCACACGGTTACACCGACATTCCTCCTCCTCCAGACCCGCTGCCGCCGCCGCCGTAGGCGGGAGGAGGACGACCCGGGGCCCGGGGGAGAGTCGGCGAGGAGCCCGGGGGAAGGAAGGAGCCAACCGAAGAAGGAGGAGAAAAGTTTCCGTTTTCAGCCTCGGTTCTTTTCTCTCTTCTCACGCGGACGGACACGGGCTGAGGGGAGGGACGGAGGGGACCATAACACAACCGCGGCCATAACTGTCAACAACAGGAGGAGGACACACTTTCTTTTCTGCGGCGAGCAGAAAAGAGAAAGCAGAGCTTTTGAACGGGAACGGTGGTTCCTTCCTCTCCTGACATTCGAGAAGAGTTGTTGATGTTGTTTCTTGTTCGTTCCTCCCGTTGACGTTTTTATGTAACCAGACTGTCTGTCTCCTCCTTCCTTCTCGACTGTTTATGTTTCAACTCACTGCACTTTTTTTTATACCAGTCTGCTTGCTGCTTCGGGGCTAGCAGGAGGAGGACAGCAACGGAAGTCATATTTCAGTGGCATGCAGACATGTGGGCATAATAATTCATACACACGCACGCACACACATGAAGCCAGTCCCAATCCTGATGGACGTTTTGTGGAGTAACGTGTCGTCGCTTTTGTGGATAAATCAATGAACCCCCGACAACGTCGCAGGTGAATCGCTTCACAGCATAACAGGATACAAAGAAGAAGAGATATTCTCATCATTTATGCTCTACCATAGGGCTTGTTCTGTGTGTATGTGTGTCAGTTTTGATTAACATGCAGGCAGCCTTCAGCAGCGTGGGATAACGTGGTTCTGTTCTACACACATACTCCGTTCTGTGGCGGGCATGGCTGCGTGCGCCACCGACCAGCGGTTCCTCTGACTTTGGGCTTGGGTTGCCTTTTTACCGCTGGACGGAGGGATTTCCCCCCTTCTTCTTCTTCTGACATTGGAACTACAAAGCAGTCAAAAGACTGCAAGGAGAATTAAGGAAGCAAGTCTGCTGCGATCGAGCTCCAGTTCATCCCCTGGCTGACAGGAGTGTACGGGACCACCAACAACAGCAGCAGCAGCAGCAGCAGCCCGCCTGTCAGAGTTGTCTGACCCGGGTCAAACACCTGCCTGCCCCTGGCCGCTGGGCTTATTAGCCTTGTGTTGTGTGTGTGTGTGTGTGTGCGCCAGTCAGCACTGCAGACAGGCTTTGGGGATCGTATATTCTCGACGGATCAGCTGAAGAAGAAGCACCTTGTGTGTGAGTGTGTGTGGATGTGCGTTTTGCGTTTTGCATCTCTTTTTTATTAGGGGTACCAAGAAAGAAGTAGCCTCTGCTCTTGTCATGTGGGGACCCACTGGAGACCAGCCCGTGACCCGTACCGGGCCAGAACCCAAGGTTTAACCCCCCACGAATCTCTCTCTCAAGGGGCCTCACTTTGGAGCTTATTTTGTCGGGGGGAGACGGCTCAGATAAATTGCGATCACAGCTTGCTCTGTGTCAAAACTGCGGTTCAACCTCCGATAATCTTCCCCGGCCATCATCATCATCATGCCACTACCGTCGCCGCCGTCATGCGGGCCGGCGCGTGTCGCCCTCCTGTCGGCGCTCCTCGCCCTGACGTTCCTCGCCTCCAGCGTCACCCACGCGCTGCTGTGCCTGCCCTGCGACCAGTCCAAGTGCGAGGAGCTGCCGGCGGGCGCCTGCAAGGGCTCCGCCGTGCCGGGGATCTGCGGCTGCTGCCGGGTGTGCGCCCGCCAGAGGAACGAGTCCTGCGGAGGCGTGTTCGGACTGCACGGGACCTGCGACCGGGGGCTGAGGTGCGTGATCAGGCCGACGGACAACGGCGACAGCATCGCGCAGTACGAAGTGGGAGTCTGCGAAGGTGAGTCGCTCGCGCGTGTGTGTCTGTGTGTGCGCGCGCGAGAGAGAAAACAATCCACGCTGACTCACACACTCAGTCACTCAGTCAGTCAAGCCTTTGTATTACCTTGACTTCCGTTGATTCACACAGCAGCAGTTCTCAACCTGTGGGTCGGACACCCCCTAAATTATTTTATTTTTTGTTTTCTCACTCAAAACAAACCAACATAAAGTTTAAGTGTATTGTGTGTGTGTGTGTGTGTGTGTGTGTGTGTGTGTGTGTGTGTGTGTGTGTGTGTGTGTGTGTGTCTGTGTGTGTGTGTGTGAATGAGAGAGTAGCAGCCCCAGCCTGACTCTAGTATCTGCCCTCCTTATGGAGATCCTTTTGGAGTAATGGTTAAGATATTGGACTTTCACGCGGGAGACGCGGGTTCGAAGCCGGGTGGGGAGGTTCGATTCATCTCCGTTATGTATGTATGTACGTTCTAAAGTGACAATTTAAGGCCTTTTTTTTAATACCTCTAAAATGTCAAATTAAACATTGGCCAAATTGTCAAATATCAGAGGCAGAAATTGTGAAAATAGCAGATCTACATGCTCACAACGCCTTTATTCCCAGACATGCAGCCTCATCACAACCTGTCAAACCATAATTAAAGGAGCACTTCACCCATGCTCAGCCTATTGTATCTTCATATATAAGCGGCCCTCAATCTTCACTATATGCTCCTATAGAAGATGGAATTCGCTGTCTACTTGTTCTGTTGTCTCAGAGGAAGGCCGTGCTGGACAGTTCAGAAACCTGCAGTGGTGTCGGTTCAGAAAGAGCTAAGGTATGGCAACATGAATGGTGTGGCGCGCGTGCAAGACACCAGTCATGTTGCCATACCTTAGCAACAGGCATGATACATTTATTTTAAGAAGTACATTCTATTTTTTCTTTGGTTTCTTGGGCTGGATATGGCAGCCTGGAACGGTTGTTCAAGTGCAGCTAAACTTGGCATATTAGTAAACGTGTCACAATAATGCATTGCAGCTGACATGCGGAATCTGGGAATATACTATCTTGTCAAGATGGGGAGAATACAAGTGTGGAGAATATAATTATGCACCTTGTTAAAGTGACCATTTTGTTAAAGTTTCATTTGTAGTTATTTTACTGTAATTTTACAACATAATAACCAGCACAGATAGACAAAGAGACATTCATGGATTTATATTTAAAATTAACTTTTATTTCCCCCTCCCCCCCTGGACCAAGGGTATGGCAGCTGCATACCCCTGCCATACCCAATTGACGCCCCTGGAAACATGTCATCCAGTGACTTCATCGTTAGGCAGGTTAGTTCATTTCAAAAGAGATGTCAAACATTTATTACCAGATATGGGCTTAATATTGATGGGCATGATACAAGGCATTCTATTACTGTGGTTGCCCTAACGGGGCATGAACTGGGAATCAGATGTAGAGGGCAGCTCAATATATGGAGATCTAGGTGATGATCCAGTCATCTCCATGCATGGATGTCCAAGGTTTGATTGTCAGCAGTCGTGACAGTCAATGATGTGATGTCAGAACAGGTCAGCTATAGACATCGAGGTGTTACGGACGGACGGACTGACTGAGTCACACGGACCACTCTAACCTAACGCGGACCAGTTTGTGTAGGCAGATGGGCGGGCGCGGCGAATCTCTCCGCAAGTCTCTGGCCAATAGCATGTGTTCTCCTCCCCCCACCCCCCTCTGCTCCTCTGCTCAGCGCAGAGAACGCTGCTGCGTCATGACGTCAAAACATTCCGTGCGACGCTCTCTGCACTCTGATTGGTTAGGGAAATTCTACACTTCCTACAACAGTGATCATAACGCGATCGCCCAGGCTTCTTTTTCTTCCTATCGCCAAAAGAAGCCTGGGTTTCCGAGGCTACTGACGGACAGGATCTGCCGGTTTTCATAGTAATGATGATGATTATTATTATTATTATTAATGCCAAGGACAAAGGCTTATATTTCAGCCCGCTTTGCTATTAGCTTTGAATCCCCATCGATGACATCACTGGTAGGCAGGTGTCTGACTGGTCCACAGACACAGAGCAAGTAATGAGAATCTAATGAGCATTAGTGAGGACCTATTACATGAATAATGAGGTCGAAAATCGGGTGAAGTGCTCCTTTAACCCTGAGAGTGTACAAATGGACACGGAAAGGGTCAATTTGGTACCTAACTATCAGTCATTTAACTGGGGACCCCCTCGAACACCCCCCCACCCCTCCCCCCACTGTTCTAAAGCACTGGTTCTCGTGGTCCCCAAATTATTTTGAGGGGTCCCCAGATGATTAACTTAATGTGCAACATTGTTTTCTTATTCAACAGTAAACAAACCAACATAAGGTTCAAGTGTATAGGGTATCTGCACATTTCTAAAGTGACAATTTAAGGACTTTTTAATACCTCTAAAATGACAAATTAAACATTGGGCAAATTGCTAGAGGCAGAAATTGTGAAAATAGCTGATCTACATGCTCACAACGCCTCGCGTTGCGAGGCGTTGTGAGCATGTAGATCGTCTATTTTCACAATAGAACCATGTTGTACAAAATGTAATGCCTCAACTCTTAGTGCTCATCAGGGTGGGGGGTCCCCAGTTAAAATATGATTATTTTGAGGGTCGCGGCCTGAAAAGGTTGAGGACCACTGGTCTAAAGCACTGGTTCTCAACCATTTCTTGACCCAGGGACCCACTTGAAAATCTCGAAAATGTTTGAGATTAGCCCGGCAGGCATTTGTTCAGCTGCTTGTTAAGTGGTCAGATGGATGGCCCGTGTGCATTTTCATAGCATAGCATGTTTATTTGAATGAGCACTCAGTAGTATAGTTCCTATTTATCTAATTTATATCACAAGGAGAACTAATTTTCTTCAAGATTGTAGAGAAACCGGGGAAAATCCCCCGTCAGGTGAAAAGAAGCAACTTGGACTGCTCATGCACTGAAGAAGCATGAGGTCAGTCCGTTGTCTCCCCAGGCGCGGCAGAGGGAGAGCAGAGCCAAGGATTACATAGGCAATTGGCACTGGGTGAAAAATGGGTTACAAAATCGTGGGATAAAAATTATAGAAGGGAAAAAAAAATATATATATATATTTTATTTTTGTTTTTAAATTAATGTTATTTCATCATTGAAATCTTGATTTGTTTTGGTTATTATTTCGGTGGGGGCCCACCTGCGATATCCTCACGGCCCCACCAGTGGGCCCCGGCCCGCAGGTTGAGAAGCAACGTTACTAAAGTATTCATGCTTACAGGGGAAGGTCCCACGCTCCGTGAATACACAATGAGACTCAAGGTTACCAGCGCTATAACATCCACAGGCCAAATATGAGAACGCACTCATACGTGTAGACCGTTATTACACCGGCAGTTAATGGAGTGGGAGTGGAACAGTACACGCACGCACGCACGCACGCACGCACGCACGCACGCACGCACGCACGCACGCACGCACGCACGCACGCACACACACACACACACACACACACACACACACACACACACACACACACACACACACACACACACACACACACCTACCTCATGGTGTTAGACTGTTAGTTATGTGTGTGTATGTGTGTTAGGGCATTCACGAATAGTAATTTTTAGTATTCGAATTATTCAACCTCAAAGTATTTGAATAGTCGAATATTCGACAGGACTGGCCAGACTGTCAAATATTAAATAAGCAAGAGGCGAACATTGTGAAAATAGCCGATCTACATGCTCACATGTAGATCTACATGTAGACATGTAGATCTGCTATTTTCACAATATTTATCTGCGGAACCGAGTAATACCTACAATTCCAAGTGCTTGTCAGGGCCCCCAGTCACGGCCTAAAAAGGTTTGAGAACCCCTGGTATAGAGCATTAACAAATTCATCCACCAGGGCCGGGCCGCCGGCGTCCGTCATCTGTTTACACGGCCCGCGAGAGCGTCGCGCCGCCGATATTTACCATCCACTCCAATGCAATCCAGGATCTTTAGAGCTCATTTTCTCTGTTCCATGCATATCCATGAGGTGTGCAAGGTTTAATCATGGCTAAATCGCCGAAAATAGGGCTTCTAAAATGCTATTAGCCAATTGCTAACTTCAAGCTAACTTCATCCTGTCCCTGTTGATGACACAAAGGAAAGTGTTCAGGCTTGTCATGGCTGCGCACGGCTTGTGCTGTTACGGCGCTTGTGGATGGGTGTTTTCTATGGCCACTGGGCGCCCTCTAGTGGTGAAAAGGTGGCATTGAAAGCGTTAAACAAATAAAATAAAATAAAAATAAACGAATATTCGACTTCGGTGAACGTCGAATAGTGACTTTTATATTTGAATATTTGAATATTCAAATATTTGGTGAATGCCCTAGTGTGTGTGTGTGTGTGTGTGTGTGTGTGTGTGTGTGTGTGTGTGTGTGTGTGTGTGTGTGTGTGTGTGTGTGTGTGTGTGTGTGTGTGTGTGTGTGTGTGTGTTATTCACATCTTGAAACAATCTGTTTATGCTTTTAAACTGCTTTTTGATATGGATTTGGGTCATTGTATTGCATTGTTCAAACACTGTTGGGGTGTGAGTGAGAGAGGGGTGAGCAAGCGAGCTGTATTTGTATTGTTGTATTGTTTGTTTATTGTGTAGTTGAATTTTATGTTTTATTGTGTGTGTGTGTGTGGTGTATAGTCCCTTTTCCAGTGCACTGTCGTGTAGCTGCGCTGTTGCCGTGCGAAGCGGAGCCGCTCGACTCCGCAGTTACAGACTCCACTCTGAGAAATCGCTCTATGGGGACGCTAGGGCTGTCACGATTATGGCATTTTACATGCCGCTTAATTGTCACTCAAATAATTGCGATTACCGATTTAATGGTGTTTGTCGTTGACAATTACATTTCTGTTTGGCTTTTAGGCTTTGAAGTTGCACATGGCATATATGACACATATATGACACATAACCTAAATATGCAAAGAATTGACTGACATATTTGACAACTTTATACTTTAAAAAGAGCATTGATAGTGGAAATAGCAGTTGTGAGCCTGTAGATCTGCCATTTCCACAATTTAAATGGTTGAAAGTATATGAACATTGGAAACAATTATGACAACATATTTGCGATTATGTCAAATAATTGCGATTGACGATTATGTAATAATTGTGACAGGCCTGGGGACGCCCTCCAAAACGAGATGATGCAGCTCAAGGGGCCATCCTTTCTGACCACAGTTCTGTCAGGCGTACAATTGTAAGACCTGCTTTACCACTAGGCGCCTCTGTTTTAAGGTGTCTCCACTCTGAAAATACTACAGGAGACTTTCTAACTGTTCACAGACTGCAAAGAACTGCAAAAAACTAAGCACATTTCTTTCCAGCCGACTGCACGCCGACTGTAGTTACTGTACGCAGTTGTGCGCATGCACACTGTGTTGCCAGGTCTGCTCGTTATAAGCGACTTTGATCCTGTTTTCTTATAATGTTGCTTGCTAGTTGTGGGTTACTTTTGTTTGGGCTTGTTTCTGAAGTGTATTTGCTTATTTGTCCTTGCTTTCAACATTCTTCTAGAAATAATAGCTAATGTAATAGAGCTCAATAGGTGAAACTGGTCGTTTTCTTTTGGGCTTTTTTTCATAGACCTGGTCGCTTGTTTCACTCACAGAATCTGGCAACCGGACGGGGGAAGCGGAGATTTAACTCTGTGCTGTGTTTTTTTTTTCTGCTCTTACCAATACAACACACATCACTATTACTAGCGTTGCTTTGGAGTTGATTAGTATAGGAAATTGAGAGTTGAGATTGTGAATATACAAAATGTGCGATGGGAAAATGTATCTGGCTTATTTTGGCTTGGTTTTGCAGCAGTAGCAAACTAATGGTCTATTTTTTTTTTCTTATCATTTTTATCTCACGATTTTGCAACCCATTTTCACCCAGTGCCAATTGCCTATGTAATCCTGGGCTCTGCTCTCCCTCTGCCGCGCCTGGGGAGACAACGGACTGACCTCATGCTTCCTTCTATGCATGAGTAGTCCAAGTTGTTTCTTTTCACCTGACAGGGGGGGATTTCCCCGGGATGGACATAGCGCGTGGAAGGAACACGTTATTCCAACCAGTTCCTAATGGTCTATTCTACAACTCCCTCAATCCTACCGACGGCCAGGGGCGACTCAACAAAACTGAGCAAGTCCACTTTTCCGTCGATAGCGTTCCCAACCCGCTGCCGAAAACCTGCCGATGAGCTCCCTGTCGGCAACAAGACACTTTCCGCCGCCTTCCGCCGCCAATTTGTGGCCGAATCGGTTTGGTTAAAAGTGCACTTTAGACTACTGTATATTGGCTTGTCGCGCATAAGCAAGCAGAGAAATGTGTGTTTACATTTGTAATGCTGTAAACAGGTAGAGCAGCCAGACCTTGACTGATTCGTTTTTTAAAAAGAAAACCCTCGTAGAAATGCAACAGCATGACACCGCAAGGATGCTGAAAGTGCTGACACCGCCGTCAACTTTTTGTCATATTTTTTTGTCCCATTGTCTTCTTCAGGGTAAATTATTACCGCAAGTGGGATGTGTGCAATGTGCATTATTATTATTTCACTAAATCATAATTGTTTCCCCCTCTATCTTTCTGCTGCCAACGTCCACAGAGGATTCCCTAGCAAATTGTGGTTTGGGTGATTTGGCAGCGAGCACACCTCATGTTGTTCCTTGGAGGGTAGTGGTGCAGTCTGTGAGCGCAGTGCAATTAGAGGGGACAATTTATAACACCAATAACGTTTTCTGGATACTGAGTACTGCTCATAGTCACCGTTAACCGCTTGAACCCTACCTAGCATCCCTATTCTGGTGGAATTTTGCAGTGTATGATGATGTACGAGGTTGTAGATCATCTATTTTTGGCAAAAAAGATGAGTTTTCCAAGGGGGAACAAGAGCAGCTAATGCAGTGTTTCCCAACCACTGTGCCTGGGGACCTTTGGTGTGCCCCTGAGAAGGTTCTAGTGTGCCCCTTGAAACTGCTTGAAAGCCAGTATTTGTCATTTTAAAAATGATTTAAACTAGTGAAAACAGCGGTGCAAGGCGTTGTGTGCTTGTAGATCTGCTGTTTTCACTACTGTTGTGCGACAGCCTTGTATGATGAAGCAGGGCTTTACTTTGTGATGAAACGTACAAATTTGAAACTTGGAGATACGAGGTTTCTTCCCGACAGTGACGATATTTACACCCCCGTATTATGTCGGTGTGCCCATGGATTCTTGGGACATGAAAAGTGTGCCCATGCAGAAAAAAAGGTTGAGAAACACTGAGCTAATGTACTTAATTGACTAATTATAGAGCATTTATGTTTAAAACTTTAAATCCATATACAGTACTTGGTCCCATCCTTTTCCCCCCTCGACAACATATCTTTTCGCCAAAAACAGAACTGAACTTGAATGCATCATCTTATGTTGAAAGAATTGCCCTCTCTGTGTAGAAATCCATGCTCTATGCCACATTCTCCAGTATTGACTTGATTATTCTTAGTTCAGTGTGGTATCAATCACTGAAAATAGCAGACCTCCAAGCTCCCAATGCGTCGCCGTCAACACGTTGTGAGCTTGGAGGTCGGCTATTTTAGATATTTTCACCAAAAGGCCCCTGCCTCTCTAAAAGTCTCTGCACGTCCCTGGTAAACCTTTAGATGGACTACAGTGCTGAATGGTGTTCGCCTACTACATGCCCAGAATATGGCCAGTCAATCTAAGCTACAAAAGGGCCTGACCCAAAATAAATTGCAATAGTAATGGTTCAAGGTTTTTTTATGATCCTTAGGGTCATCCAAATAACATATTAAAAGTTGTGAATTATATATTTAGTGGATCAAGGTAATTCAGGGGGTTCAAGTTTGGGTCCATTCACTTACTATACAGGAAAAAAAGACCCCAAAAAAACATCTTCTTTAAGTAGAATGTGAGGGGTTTTTCATGATTCTGAATCCATTGCAAGCATTTGTTTTGCACGAAAAACATTCCTCGGGCTAAAAACGGACCCATAGAACTATGGTATAGAGTCATCACTTTTCTGGCGTCAGCTCCATTTTGTGGTGTCCGTTTTTAACCTGACGAATGTTTTTTGTGCAAAACGAATGCTTGCAATGGATTCAGGATCATGAAAAACCCCTAGTTAGACCCCTCACATGCTACTTAAAGAAGATGTTTTGGGGGTCTTTTTTCCTGTATAGTAAGTGAATGGACCCAAACTTGAACCCCCTAAATTTACCTTGATCCACTAAATATATCATTCACAACTTTTAATATGTTATTTGGATGACCCTAAGGATCATAAAAAACCTTGAACCATTACTATTGCAATTTATTTTGGGTCAAACCTTAGATTGACTAGCCTACTAGGTTTCACACGTGTTTAACTGCAAGTAGAACAAACGTCCCACTACTGAAAGGAGTTAGTAGTGACCTTAAGCAACGCTACGGCAACGGCAGATGACAACGGTAACCGGAAATGATCCACGCTCGATAGATAAACCTGCCGTCGCCGCAGCCGTCTCTACTACGGCAGAAGGTCCCTTCCCACGTAGCGCCTATTCCGTCTGCTGCGTGTACGCGTCGCCATGGGAACCAAAGCGTTCCGTGAAAGGGGTGGGAACCCGTCGCCGCCGAGGCTTTGCTTAACCATTTTGATCGCTACGGCGATTACATCATAGCAGCCGTAGTCCGCCTGGCGTTGCCGTCCTGAAAATCATCGAGCTTAAAGTTGATATTATTTGGATACCTTAGGGGTCTTCAACGTTTTCAGGCCAAGGACCAATTAGTTGAGAGAGAGATGAAGCAGGGACCCCCACAACATGTTCATAGATTCCATATAGTTTAATCGTTTGACAGCACGATCATCAGTTTATCTTGGATTCATGTCAATTTGTGTTTTCAGATATTTAACCACTTCAACCGTCAATACATAATGAACTGCTCTTTTTCCCCTCTACACCAAACCTCTTTTTGAAAAAATAGACGCCTCGCAGCGTGAGGCATTGTGAGCTTGTAGATCTGCTATTTTTGGCTAAAGTTCTCAAAAATATGGACATTAGGGTTCAAGAGTTTCATATAAAAAAGGAGAATGTTTTTCTTCTATCACACAAATATTTGGAGGCCCCCCTGTAGTAACTCTGAGGACCCCCTGGGGTTCCCGGACCCCCTGTTGAAGACCCCTGCTTCGCTCATCTCTCATGTCTCTGGAGAGTCGAGACAGACTATTGGCTCACGCAATGTACAAATGCTTCCACCATGTGCAGTGGAAGTGCTGAAAATATGCAAGGCCATAAAGCCAACCGTAGTTGTGTGTGCTTGTGTATTGCCTGTGAGTAGCATACCCCCCAACGAGTATACATCCCATCTGTGTGAACTGAGACATTTTAACCCATTTAGGCCTAGAATTATTGAATGCTTTAACCAGTGAAAAATAGCAGATATACAAGCTCACAGCGCGGCACCGAGTGCCGCGCTGCGAGCTTGTAGATCTGCTATTTTTTTAAATAGTCGTGAAAATGTGTGAAAATCTTTGAATATATATGTATTTTCAAAGCGAACGTTTGTAACTAAAATTTTGCTTCTGGGTGGTCCCTGGAACTAGATATTTTGAGATGGAGGTCCGTGGCCAAATACGTAATCATTTTGGAGATCCTTCACATGAAAAGGTTTGAGAACCACTGACATAGTAGTCTCTCAAGAACAGACTAACTGAGCTCCCGTTAAGTGAAACAGACCTTTTATTTGACGATGGCTGGCCTGATTGCTGACATAGAAACATAGATTTTTCAAAAAAGAAATCTTTTCAAAAGACACTTATAGAATCGGGTCAAAATTCAAATTTTCACGATTTTTCAAAAATAGCAGATCTACAAGCTCGCAGCGCGGCACTCGGTGCCGCGCTGTGAGCTTGTATATCTGCTATTTTTCAATAGTTAAAGCATGAAATAATGATTTAAGGGTCCCGTCCACCATAGTGTTGTGGAAAGTTGCTATTCAAAGACACTACGAAGTTTAAGCTACCTGCCTGAAATGCTAACCTGTTACTCATGGCACTTTAGGTTTTCAGCGAGGGATTTGTTTCCAGGCGGCTGCAACCCGTCAACATCAATTTGTTTTTAAAGTGAGTTGCGTTTGGAAAGGCTTCTCTTGTGTCGTAATGTAGTCCGGTGGATGTTGCCAAGGTGTAGATGAATGGACACTGAATATGTTGGAATTATAGGGGTGGGCGATATGGAAAAAATACAATATCACAATATTTTCCCAAGCTGTATCATGATACACAATTTATCACAACTCTTTTTCACATTGTTTTTTATGGTTATTTTTCAAGTTACTTGACCAAACCTAGACTCTCTGGGTTCCTTTTGGGAGGTCTAAATTCAACTTTACAAGTATGTAACTCTGACAGTATACAAATGAAACCAAGTGGACCATTTGGTTTCATTTGTATACTGTCTGAGTTAAGTGGAGACTAGGGCTGTAATCTAGCCCTGTTTTAGGGATTCGAACTTCGGGGGGATTTTCCGAACGGACCATCGAACCTTCGATGGTTCGTTCGGTTCACCGAACCATCGAACGTACTGTACCTTTAACCAGCTAAAACAGTGTAGGAAATGTTTTAAATGCGCTGTTTTAACCATTGAAAACGCGTGGATGCGTGGCCGCATTAACACGTAGGCTAACACTTGGAAAATCCAACCCAATCGGAGAAAATGTTGCGCAGTTTGTTGACGAACAGGCTCAATGTATAGCGGAGTTGCACGGATGATAATTAGACTTGGTGATTGCGTCGGAGCGCGTCGCGTTCGGGCTGAACTAGTCTCGATGTAACAACCCCAGAAATCGCATTATAGATCCTTTTGGGGGTTGCAATGAAATCCATCTTTGCTCATGCTTAGGAGAAAGGCTGTTTAATCTTTGGGTGCGTGGATGGGTGTTTGCTGTTCAGAGCACACACAAGTCTCTCTCTGCCCAGCTCAGAGTGCTGCCTCTCTCACTCTACAGTCTGTCATCAAGCGTGTGTTCGCGGCCCAAAACAGGAGCGGAATTGGAGCGGAGGACGGTCCTTGATCGCTCCAAGCTGTGCTGGTGCATTTTATAACTACTTAACGGTCACCATTAACTGTTAGTTAGTTAGTTTACCGGTAGGCCTAACATTATATTTAGTATTTGGCTATCTCTACTACTGTGATATTCTGAATAGGCCTATCACATTCTGATAATTATTTTTCGTGTAAAAAAAAGAAGAAAAAAAAAAAAAACCTGAACCCATTAATTTCGAACTTCGATTGCCAACGTAACGAACGAACGTTCGAATCCCCGAAGGTTCGCTTGCAGGACTAGTGGAGACTGGAGACCTTGACATTTTAAAGTTTGAGAACTACTGATTTAGACCAAAATGCAGGTTTAAATTGAATTCTGTAATGAATCTCTGTATTCACAATATATACAATACCTCTGAAAAGGCATATCGTGGAGACATTGTATCGGCTCTCAACGATAATTATCACCATATCGCCCACCCCTAGTTGGAATTCTACACATAGGGCTTTATTAACCACTTTAACCCTATGTATACTTCATTGACTGTGGTTTCATGTTTTGATTCATGTCACCTATGTAAATAACCTCAGCTACCCTGAATTACACTGGTAATCTTTAGAATCTTATGTCATATTACGATAATTAAATATGCAAACCTTTCCCCCTAAGTTACAATATGTCACGGCGGAAAACCTTTTTAAGACAGATTTTACTCTGCTTGACTAACAGCCACATTAGGAAGTTTTATCTTACATATAATTTATTTTTATTTTTAAATCACTTTGCACTTTTGAACGTTTCTTTCAGCAAACCCGTTGATTTGACTCATTGGTGTGATTAATTAGCATAATACAAGTAAACAACGGTCCTGCATAAATTCTTTGGAAGAGAAGCCAAGGTCATAAAAACAGCTTTAAGAGCAACAGTCAACAGTTTAGTTGGCATGCACTGTATGTTGGTGTGTGCACGCGCGTGCGTGCGTGCGTGCGTGCGTGCGTGCGTGCGTGTGTGGCAATTGGCTAGCTTCTCAGCCAGTATTTTTATTTTACACTTGCAGATCTTCAATTCTAACTTTTAGTCAATTCCTTTTTTAGAGAGCTAGTTCTCACTTTTCACATATTTTATCAATGACCCTCAAATTAATGTGTATTTGGCCGCGGACCCCCATCTGAAAAATACTTTGTGCCAGGGACCCCCATAAAAGATTTGTGTTGCTAAAATAATGTTTGAAAAATTCAAAGATTTCATTTTGAGAGGAAAAAAAAAAAAGACAGTTCTACATGCTCACAACGCGCCACGATGCGACCCATTGTGAGCTCGTAGATTGGCTATTTTCACATTTCTGTATTCACATAGGTTTGAAGACAAGTGTTTAAACTGATTTTGGTGCTATATTTACTCATTTTGTTGGGGACCCTTGAAGGACCCCGGACCCCACTTTGAGAACCACTGATAATAATCAGCTTCATGTACTCCGTGTCGTAGGTGATTTATATTAACGCCTTTATCCAAGGCGATTTACAAAATGGAATGTGTGAATTACATTCACACATTCTTACACCGACGATAGGGATGGGACGATATGAAAAATTCATATCACGATTATTGTGACAAACGAAATCGCGATTTACGATATTATCGTAAAATCGCATGGCCTTCTCAGTTGCAGCCCCCACCCTCTGGAACCCACTCTCACCTAATATAAAAGAAGCCCCCACCCTTGCCCTGTTCAAAGCCTCCCTCAAAACCCACCTTTTCATACTTGCTTTCCCTACCTAACTTTACTTTACTCCACCCTCCCTTCAGTTTTTTTTCTATTCTTTGTGTGCCCCTGTTAATGTACTTTTCAGATTTTCTCCTTTTAACTTTGTTCTAATAAAGTTGTTTTTATTTTGTTTTGTAAAGCGACTTTTAGTACCTTGAAAAGCGCTATATAAGTTCGATGTATTATAGGAAACCATGCAAGGCACAAGCCTGTTTATCGGGAGCAACTAGGGGTTCAGAGCCTTGCTCAAGGACAGTCACTTCGACACTAACTCCGGGATCGAACTGTTTCCCAAGCGGCTGCTCTACCTCCTGAGCCACTACTGTGTGGAGGTGTCTTATCTTATATTCTGGGGTGCCAACAATAATGAACAGATTTCATGACTTATCAAGAAAGGTCAATATTTTCTATTTTAATGAGGTTATTTTAATTAGGCCACACCGAATACACCAGACGAAGAATGTCACTATCGAGACGAGTGAGTGTATGTGTGATCCATAGCCTCTCTTTCATGCGCGCGCACGCACACACACACGCACGCACGCACGCACGCACACACACACACCTTTGACAGCCTGTTATTTTACAAGTGACTGTTGAGACTAACAGGAGACAGGTGTGTGTGTGTGTGTGTGTGTGTGTGTGTGTGTGTGTGTGTGTGTGTGTGTGTGTGTGTGTGTGTGTGTGTGTGTGTGTGTGTGTGTGTGTGTGTGTGTGTGTGTGTGTGTGTGTGTGTGTGTGTGTGTGTGTGTGTGTGTGTGTGGATTACTATACTTGTGATGGTCAAATGTCCCCACAAGTAGACATTGTGAGGACAATTCTTCTAGTCCTCACAAGAGAAATGGTTGTTTTCTTGAAATGATTCATCAGATTAGGATCAGCGTACGTACTTCAAACACAGGAAATGCATATTAACCACAACGAGGCTTCTAAAGGCTTGCAAACGTTCCCTGTGCACATCAGCAGTCATTTCAACCAGTCAATATTGCTCCTTCTTTAAAGGTGATACACCATGAAATTTCACTTTTCCTATTTTAAAACCTTTTTTTGGGGTCCCACTAGCACCTTCTATCCTCACAAAGTCCCATTTCTGACCGTTGTGTCTTTCTCTGGTTTTGGGAAGGCGGAGGTTAAAAGCATCCCACAGGTTCTCAAAACAGGCTGTCTAGATTTGCTGCTGTCGCTGACGTCATCGACGGCCGCTTTTGAAAGAAAATCTTTTTTTTTTTTTTTCAAAAACTTTTTTTTTTTTTTCAAAAAAGAAAAAAAAAATCAAAAAGATTTTGGGGGGGTGGCACAGTTCAGGCCAAAGGTGGTACTGCAGCTGAAAATGCTCTGAGAGCCATTCAAAATGAGAGAGGCTCTCTTTTCAGGAGTGGTAATTTAGCGTTTTTGGGACATAAACAATATGACATAAATACTTTTTAAATGCATGGTGTATCACCTTTAAGAAGGCCAAGTGATAATAATTAAGCCTGTGAGTTGTTCAACATAAATTACGTTATTTAACATTTCACTATGTCCAACGGGACCGTACCTATGTTCCCCAGGGTCTATGTTCCCCAGGTTCTATGTTCCCCATTTACCCCCCCAAAAAAGGTTCTATGTTCCCCCTTTATCCAAAAAAGGTCCTATGTTCCCCAGGTTCTATGTTCCCCACAGAAATGCAGGAAACATTCCTTCATAATTAGTAATAACTCAAAACCCCTATTAATGGGGAGAGATTATGAAATACTAGTGGGACAGGGGGCACTAGGGACATCTTTCACCATACTTTTGTTATGTCTGGGCATCTGGACGAGTAGGCACCTGGACATCTGGCATATAGAACCTGGGGAACATAGAACCTTTTTGGGGGGTAAGTGGGGAACATAGAACCTGGGGAACATAGAACCTTTTTGGGGGGTAAGTGGGGAACATAGAACCTGGGGAACATAGAACCTGGGGAACATAGGGTTGTCCCCACATTCCCTCACTGATATGCCTCAATTATACCTTCACTGTTTTACACTCACTTGTCTCTGACTCTCTCCCCGTCTCTCTTTAACAATGGCTGACACTCACTGACAATTTAAATCTACTTCTTCTCTCCTCTCTTCTCATCATGTTATGTTTGACTGAACCGCAACAGCCTGACCTGCCATATAAACATCTTTGACTGAGTGACTGCTAACGTTTCAATCATTGGTTGGTTACAACAATTAACTAGCCAATCGCAGGCAGAGCAATCGTCCCTCCAGGCTATGGGATGTAGTTTGTGAACGTCGCAGGCGATACCTGTATCAATCGGGCCGTTTTGGCCAAACAACAAACTATGTTTTCATTTACTTCTTTCTATCGTTTTAGCCAATTTGGCAAGATTGATTTCAGTGGTTGGGGGCATGTGTGCACGTGGCTAAATATGTATTTTTAGACACAATAAGCCCCCTACATCCTTTCATGGTTAGGTGTGACTTATGGGGGCTAGAAGTGCACTTGTACGCATGCCCCCAACCACGGACAGGGGGAAAAGCTCGATAATTCTATGTGTCATTAGTTTCGATTAAGGGTTAGGGTTAGGTTTAGGCATAGTTTTACTGAGGTTTGGGTTAGGTTTAGGCATGGAACAAATGCTACGTCACAATATCTACACGCTCCCTGCTGACAGGTGCTGCCCCAGCTCGTAGCATCACGTGCAGGGACAATGTTCACCTTCTCTGCCTGGCTTCCCTGCCCTCGCTCGTCAAAGCCGGATGCACCGCAGTGGATTTTAACCTACAAGCAGTGTTGGGAAAGTTCACTTTCAAAATGAACTAGTTCAATTTCAAAACTTCTAAAATGAACTACTTCATTTCATAATTCTACATTTTGGTTCCTCAAAATGAACAAACCTTTGGCTAATGCGTTGCTGCAAGCTATTATGTGTCAAAATTATTGACACAGCCCATATAGAACCACAAACAGCAATTATTTCATCCAACTTAACATTGAGGTGCCCACAATATTTAGGTGCAAAGTCTTCCTCACCCTTACTGTGAAGGCAGACGTTTCTAACCATCCGCGTTGGTTAAAATAGCTGATCTACAAGCTCACGTTGTCTCGTGGATGCGACGCGTTGTGAGCTTGCAGATCAGCTATTTCGGCATGCAACACACGTCAGACGACGAAGTATAGTCAGGCTTTACTTGGGTGGGGGACGACGTAGCGAGGAGGAGACTCAGCGCACAAAGCACACAGCTGCAGACAGCACCGCTCAGACGCTCGCATATCAACGTCCGCGAGGTCTGTGACCCTGCAGCTTCTGTACTGGTGGGCAGGGACTTTACCACTGCGCCACCCGAGCGCCGCAAAGACGTCCGCGTTAACATACCTCCTACATTCTGTGGAGCTCCCTGTTGGAACTGTTGCACAGTCTTTAATGCGCTCTTACACTGACGGCATGTAATTAACCCATTCAGAACGGGTACACATATTGTGTATCATTATTTTATGCTTTAACTAATGAAAAATAGCAGATATACAATTTATACAATTTGAATTTTGACCCGATTCTATAAGTGTCTTTTGAAACCTTCTAAGGTTTTTTGAAAAACCTATGTTTCTATGTCAGCAATCTGGCTATAGCCATCGTCAAAGAAAAGGTCCTTTTCACTTAACTGGAGCTCAGTTAGTCTAAGGATTTTTATTTGGCCACCGACCCCCATCTCAAAATGTTCCTGGGACCACCCAGAAGCAACATTTGAGTTACAAACGTTCGTTTTGAAAATACATATATTCAAAGATTTGCACACATTTTCACGACTTTTTCAAAAATAGCAGATCTACAAGCTCGCAGCGCGGCACTCGGTGCCGCGCCGTGAGCTTGTATATCTGCTATTTTTCAACAGTTAAAGCAGTCAATAATTCTACGCCTAAATGGGTGTTAATGTGCTCTTACACTGACAGCATGTAATTAATGTGTTAGTTGTTCACAGGTGATGGCAGTAAATGAGCATGGCTTGAACGCGGCAGAGCACGCCTCTGTTCTCTATAATGTCAGTTATCCGTTGCTTTTATCACGGCAGCGCCAACACTCCCCACGTTATTATCTCGCCAACCATCGCACAGCGGTCTTCACCTGTGGATTAAACGCTGCGCTAATTGACAGTGAGAGCGGAGTTCAATGAGTTTGCTTTATGTTCCTCGTCTCTGAACTTGAAGCCTGGCTCTTTTTTTTTGTAGAGTTTGAATATGTGTTGGTCGATGCAATGGCCTCCTGCCACAAAGTGAACGATGAATGAGGATCATTAGAATACAGGTGCCTACACAGTCACAGTTAAGTGGATATTTATTTTTGAGAATATCGTCATTGTCGGGTGGAAACCTTGTATGTCCAAAACCGTTTGTTTGTATTTATGATTTTAAAAGTGATTTAAGCTAGTGAAAACCAACGCCTCGCACCGCGTTGTTTGTTTGACATACTGCTTTGCGTGATTTTAGGGCAAAATCTGTAGGAGCAGTGTCCAAAAATGTATTTTGCAAGAATCGGCCTCATGGTGGCGCTAGAAGAGGGCCATTTGAGAAATGAGGGGTGGAGGAATATGTACAGTATGAGCATGTTGATGGCATTTGCTGGCATTTGCTTTACTTGTTGCTGGATAATAACATAACTTGCCTGTTTTCTACTGCATGTGTGTCTGTAATGGAAAGTCGGGACTCGGGAGGGAGGACTCGCTCATGTCTTTGTGTGTGCGTGCGCCGTGCGTGCGCGTGTTTGGTACATCACTTATCATTTGAGTCGGCTGTCGGTATGATGCGGTTGGAATTATTAATTAATATTAATTGAGGTGCAGCCGACGATAATGGACTATTTGACTTTTCCAATGTGAACAAAGTGACCTAACTTGGTGCACGTCAGTGACACTTTGTATCTGCATTTAGTTTAGCAGGTGGGGGCACGGTGGCTCAGAAGGTCCTGGGTTCGATTCCCACCAGGGGACGCTGTGGGCGCGTGTTTTGCATGTTCTCCTCGTGTCTCCTGGGGTTGATAACCTCACAAAAAAACATGCTGTAATCCGGGTCTCTATACTGCCTCCCCCTGGCCAGCCGGGGCGCCTGATGGAGGGGAAAGAAACTGGTTGGAATAACGTGTTCCTTCCACGCGCTACGTCCAACCGGGGAAGCTCCCCTCTGTCAGGTGATAAGAAGCGGTGTGCTCACTCTTATGCACTGAAGGAAGCATGAGCTCAGTTCGGGGCCCTCCCCAGGTTGGCAGAGGGAGAGCAGAGTCCATGATTACAGCTTAGGCACTGTATGAAAATGGGTTACAAAAATCGTGGGCTAAAAATTGTAAAAATGTTGGCGCCACCTAGATGGCAACGCTCTGTGGATTCCTGTATAGGCACTAATGCCTGACTGCGGAGTCGCAGGTTTGATTCCCGAGCCTGACAACCTTTGCTGTGCTTCGCTCCCGGTGTCCTGTCTCTCTCCGCTGTCTGCTATCAATACAATTATTTTCGAAAGCATTTCTTAAATAACAAACAAAGAAATGCCTATTTTTTTTACTTTAAGAGGTAGTGACAATAGCAGATCTACAAGCTCACAACTCGTTGTAAATGGTAAAATGGTAAATGGTGCATTTATATAGCGCTTTTATCCAAGGCGCTTCTAGATTGTGCATTACATTCACCCATTCACAAGCACATTCATACACCGGTGGCGGAGGAAACCATGCAAGAAAACCAACCTACAAGCGTTGTGGGCTTTTAGATCTGCTATTTTCCACTAGTTCGGGTCCTGGCAGGAAGTGACGTAAAATGTATCTTTTGGGTCTACTGCAATAGATGATGTGGAATCAAACTCATTAGTACTTGAATCAGGAAACAGAAAGTGAAAGGCAAAGTCATCATAACCGTACAGAATGTCTTACTAGAGATATACACTATTATTCAAGGAACTGCATCGTGACTCTCATGGAGAATTCCTGGACTGAATATGAATCTCACATCATGAATTAACTGCCGACCCTGAAATAGAAATAAAGCAGATGGTTCTGCACAATTTGCAGCAAGTATTGGAGTTGGGACTCATGTTTAGTAATGAAACCACAATATTCTTGTATTAGGGCAACCCCACGCACTGCATGATCATTGATAACATTCATCGCCTTCACTACAGCCAGAGCTTCTTGGTAGTCTACCCTGGGCTCCCACTCATCGGGATCAACGTCAAGGAAGTCATCTGGGAGATCCATCATTTTGAAAAGCACCTTGGATTTGGGAAACACAAAATCTTCAATGTTCTTCCTTGCAATTGTTCCAAGGTCAACAGTAATTCTCTTCATATGCCCCTGTTCATCATCTTCATTTCCATCTTTCATGGCTCTCACCATCAGCCTCTTCGTTTGCGCGCTCACTTGACTATCAAACAATGCAAGTCAGACGATCTCTGGAGCCAAATACCATAAGTGATTGGAATACTTTTGAGAAGCAGCTTTAGACACCTCAGCATTTATGCATGATCTTTCTTTCCTGAGGGTCAGTTTGAATTGGCCATGAAACATCCAGATCTTCAAACAATAAATAACCTTTGCCATCCAACGGGCATGATGGGTAGCTCCTGGAGCTCTGAACCGGATACCTCGAGCAGCGAGGTATCCGGTTCATCAATAAATGCTGAGGTGTCTAAAGCTGCTTCTCAAAGGTTTTCCAAACATTTATGGTGAACAGGGGCATATGAAGAGAATTACTGTTGACCTTGGAACAATTGCAAGGAAGAACATTGAAGATTTTGTGTCTTCCAAATCCAAGGTGCTTTTCAAAATGATGGATCTCCCAGATGACTTCCTTGACGTTGATCCAGATGAGTGGAGCCCAGGGTAGACTACCAAGAAGCTCTGGCTGTAGTGAAGGCGATGAATGTTGTCAATGATCATGCAGAGCGTGGGGTTGCCCTAATGCAAGAATATTGTGGTTTCATTACTAAACATGAGTCCCAACTCCAATACTTGCTGCAAATTGTGCAGAACCATCGGCACAAGTATCCTGATAGCCGTAAACAAACTTTAATTGATCAGTAACTACTGAATTACTATTAAATACTGCAGTGACTTTCTGGGGTTTTGGGGGTAAAGGAAGTGGGGCTGTGTGCTTGTTGTGTGTTGTGAGTATGATTGAAGAGTGTGCAATAAAGACATGTCATTGTGCACGTTAAACGAAAAATAGCAAACTGTCATTCTTTGCTTTGCTATTTCCTACAATACATTAATTCTGGTTTGACATATGACAAACATGTAATCAGATTTGTGTTTAGATTTGTAAGCTTAAAAAATATAATTTCTGTGCTTAGTATAAGAATAATGTGTAATGTATAACTTAAATGTGCCTGCAGTGCAATTCGATTTTGAACAATAAAATGTACAATCTTTGACTTGATTGAGCTACCTCTAAATATGCTTGAAATTCAACCAAATTTTAACCAAAGCAGTTTTTTGTACATATGAACATAATTGGGGGGTGAGACTCAAGAAAATCTAAAAAAGGTAATTTAAGATCCACCCTAAGGTACAGTACAGTACAGAGATAATGGTTAAATGGTTCGTGCTCTCTCTGACAAGTGATGTTTTGACATGAGTATAAATATGGTCATTTGGTCAGTCAATGGATGACGTTTCAACAGTTCATAGGATGTTTCTTGTCCACAAGTGGGTTCCATATACGTGGCAAAGAGTTCATAGGTTTCTGAAGGGATGTCCTTCCAGGCTGAGCCCTATAAACCAAAACAATTCTCATTGTTTTTGGTACAGGCTCCATGGCAGTAGATAAGGCTTCATTTCTACCAGACAGAAGCCTGGCCTTGTAAATGCTGCACATGGCATTATGGCTGTGCCTTAGGGTCAGGTGGTCAGTTGGTCATCAATATGAAAAGATAAAAAGATGATATGAACCACAACAAAATACCTAACAGCGTCCCCCCTCAAATGAGCATTTGCCTCGTCGGGCAACCTGAACGCCAACTTCACCTGCCCCAAAGTTTTATTTACCTGCCGGGGGCAGGTGGGCAAGCCTTAGTGCCAGTGCCTAGTACGTCTCTCTGCCTGTCCTCTCTCCCCCCGTGTAGGTTTTTCTCTTTATGGATGTGTAACAGAGAGTTTGTTGTTTGATGTGTCTCTGTGTTTTTTCTGCTGGCTTTGAAGTGTAATCTCACTCGTCATGAATATTCATACGGCTGAGCTCTGCATAATTCATTGGCCGCCAATGTGGAGAGAAAGAAGAGGTGGGTGGGGATGACGACGGCATGTCCGTGTCTGTCTTTCTTCCTCTCTGTGTTAGGGATGGGACGATAAGCCATATTATCGTTTATCGCGATGAAAAAACACTCACGATAATCATATCATTGAGTTTTAATTCATCGTGAAATCGTGCTCTGTCTTGCATTGGGATCAATTCACCTTTTATTTGCCGAGCTGCATATGTCCGGTACCATTTAAATCCTTTATTGGTAAAACGTACTTACAATATACGTACTTGATACAGTCTTTTTTTTCACTCTCTACCAAATCTCTTTGCCAACAAATTGCTGATCTACAAGCTCACAACGCGTTGCAACACGTACCATTTAAACCCTCTATTAGTCAAACGCGTTGCGTCGCAACACGTTGTGAGCTTGTAGATCTGCAATTTTTTGGTGAATGTTCCGCCCCCAGGATTATCGATGTTGAGGATATTTTGATTATCGCGATGATATCGTAAATCGCGATTTATTTGATCACAATAATCGTGATGTGACATTTTCATATTGTCCCATCCCTGCTCTGTGTTTGTCTGTCTGTCTGTCTGTCTGTCTGCGTGTCTGTCACCATGTCCATGTCCCTTGCTTACGGCATTTCTGTTTGTCTGCCTTTCATACAGTATAGTCTATAGCAGGGGTCTTCAACGTTTTCAGGCCAAGGACCCCTTATTTGAGAGAGAGATGAAGCAGGGACCCCCACAACCTGTTCATAGATTCCATATAGTTTGCTATATGCTATATAGTCTGCTCTTTTTCCCCTCTACACCAAACCTCTTTGCCGAAAATAGCCGAACTACAAGCTCACAACGCCTCGCAGCGCGAGGCGTTGTGAGCTTGTAGATCTGCTATTTTTGGCTAAAAAATTCTAAGAATATGGACGCTGGGGTTCAAGTGGTTAATATAAAAAAGAGCAAAAAAATAGGTTCTATCACACAAAGATTTGGAGGACCCCCTGTAGTAACTCTGAGGACCCCCTAGGGGTCCCGGACCCCCTGTTGAAGACCCATGGTCTATAGTATATATTTAGTACAATAAAATGGAAATGCAACGAGCCCTGGAAAACAAAACGTCAGAGCACACAATGAAAGACGATCGAATATGGAAAGAATAAATAATTCAGGAAAAGAATAGCTGTAGATGTACGTTTGCATTTTAGATGCTCTCGGTGCCGCTGTGCACTATTAGCAGCTGCACCTGTCAAGACCTTCATTGTTAACCCATTTAGAACGGGTACACATTATTGTGTATCATTATTTTATGCTTTAACTATTGAAAAATAGCAGATATACAAGCTCACAGCGCGGCACCGAGTGCCGCGCTTGTGAGCTTGTAGATCTGCTATTTTTGAAAAGTCGTGAAAGTTTGAATGTTGACCCGATTCTATAAGTGTCTTTTGAATCCTTCTAAGGCTTTTTGAAAAACCTGTGTTTCTATGTCAGCAATCTGGCCAGCCGTCGTCAAAGAAAAGTTCCTTTTCACTTGAACTGGAGCTCAGTTAGTCTGTTCTTGAGAGACTACTATGTCAGTGGTTCTCAAACCTTTTCATGTGAAGGACCCCCAAAATGATATTTATTTGGCCACGGACCCCCATCTCAAAATATTTAGTTCCAGGGACCCCCCAGAAGCAGAATTTGAGTTACAAGCGTTTGCTTTGAAAATACATATATTCAGAGATTTGCACACATTTTCACCACTTTTTTCAAAAATGGCAGATTGCTATTTTTCACTGGTTAAAGCATTCAATAATGCCTAAATGGGTAATCGTCCTAGCATTGCTCCACGACTAGTCACACGAACGCAGGTGAAGAGTCCTCCACACTTCCCCTCTCGGTATCATAGGAAGGCAATAAGAAAACAGAAGTAAAAGCTTCAGGGGGGGAATTTGGAAGACAAACCTGTGATTGTTGGCAGGAGTTGAAGGCGAGAAGAGGATGGGGGATGAAGGATGAGGGAGATGCTGTAGAGTGTGTTGGTTGGACACTTTGTTAGCAATTAAAAAGCAGCGGGCTTGGGGTTAGATCCGTCCGCGGTGCCTCCGGGCTGGCCGGGGGCCTGGCCGGGGGCCTGGCCGGGGGCCTGGCCGGGGGGCTCACACAACACCAGTACAACCGTCTGGCCTGATTCCTGCAGTGGGAAGCAGTGTTGCCATTTCTGCTTATTATAAGCGAGTTTGGGCTTTTTTTGCTTCTTCTTCTGTAAAATCGCTTGTAAATTTAGTTTAAAGGTTCTACACCATGCATTTAAAAAATAATTTATATAACATTGTTTGTGTCCCAAACACGTTTTTCAAAAGGTTTGAGGCTAAATTACCACTCCTGAATACAGAGGCCCTTGTGATTTCTGCCTGGCGTTCAGAGAATTCTCAGCTGCAGTGCCACCTTGTCCTGAGTGGGAGGACTGCGCTATTGAGCCAGTTTTGGCCCCACACTCCTCCCCACCTCCTGCTCAGCAGGCCTGCCCACCCCTCCCCAACCCTCTCCCAGCTCCTCCTGCCTCCTTCTCAGGCCTGCCCACCCCTCCCCAACCCCCACTCAGCAGTAGCAGTAGGTCCCGATTGTCACAAACGGACCTAAAATCAGACAGCCCGTTCTGAGACCTGCTTACATAGATCTGCCCATAAACTGAGAAAGACGCAATGGTCAGAAATAGGACTTTGTGAGGATAGAACGTGCTGGTAGGACACCAAATAAATACATACAAAATTGGAAAAATGAAAATTTGTGATGTAGTCCCTTTAACACATCAACTGCGTTTGACTAGAGTCAGTTGTTTGCACACCGTCACCTGTCTTTTCAGTTCTGATTTCTTCTTCACAAGATGGTGTGGCCAACTTGTCCTTAAAGCCGGGGTGAAAGGAGGGGAACACGATAGCAGGGCATCTCGGAGAACATTAGCTTTATTGCTACGGGAATAAGCGGCGGCCAACCGCTGTACGTAAGCTGGGAAATAATAAAGGCAAGTCGCCGAGTGACACTTAACGGCTCGCGCCGAGGAACTGAGAACATAATACAGCAGGGCTCTTCAACAGGGGGTCCGGGGACCCCTGGAGGGAGTCCTCTGAGTTACTATAGGACGGCCGCCAAATGTTTCTTCAGAGCTAATCTGAGGGGAACAATAGTTGGAACATAGCCCAACTACAAACCAGTAAGAAAATGTGTTTGAAAAAATCGGCCTGATGGTGGCGCTAAATGGGACATATCCTTGTTGATGGCATGACTCTAGACATACTGTGTACTGCTCTGTGTGATTTTAGGGCAAAATCTGTAGGAGCAGTGTCCAAAAATGTGTTTTGCAAGAATCGGCCTCATGCTGGCGCTAGAAGAGGGCCATTTGAGAAATGAGGGGTGGAGGTTGTGGTTTGGCAGCCAAGGATTGTGTGTGTGAAAAGTTTGGCATGGATAGGGGCAACGGTGGCGGAGATATGAGTAGGAGAAAAGTGTGACATGACGTGACTGACTGAGACTGACAGACAGCCGGTGGAGGTTTTGGTAGTAAACTCATGAAATAAAGCTAAATAGAATCTCATGACTGTTAAATTATGATGTTCAGGTATTACCATTCTAAACCTGTGTTGCTGCTGTTCTACTTACAGCCAATCAGTTGTTGGCAAACATATTTCAGGCATTATTATTTTGCTTTGACTGAGACCATTCATGTTCATGGAAGATGCTTCAGAGGTATTCTATCACAGGTCCGCATCAATATGCCGACGGGCCGGTATTCCGACACTAAAACTAACCCTAACTCTAACCCTAACCCTAAACCTAACCTCAGTAACCGTGACGAGTAACTAACCTGCCGACGCTAGTCGGAACAGCGGCCCGTCGGCATATTGAGCGGACCCCTTCTATCACTAGTTTGATCACGTTCACTTCGAACACACTTTAATCTTAAAATAACTAATCCTCCCCCCCCCCCCCCCACACACACAAAAAAGGCATTCTACAAGCTTTTTTTTCTTTATATCTGCTATGTTCTGCGCTCAATACATGCGGTCCCATCCTCTTTTACAGTACACTTTAAGACATAATAAGACAGAATAAAGCCATAATAAGAAACCAGTAAGACTCCCTAATCGGGAGATAAGCGACTACACATCAGAGTGTGTAGACCTTTGTCAGAGAGGGCAACAGTTTGTACAGGGGTTCCCTGAACTTTTCAACTTCAGACCTAAAAGATACATTGGATGTCTCACCGGGACCCACACTCACAAAACAAATGAAACAAACATGAAACATTGCCTTAGCTTCGTCTCATTGGGAGGGTTTGGTCTGAAGTGATCTAGACTGTGTGGGTAGTGCCTGCCAACTGTTGCATTTACACACAGGCTCTGAGACTCTGGCAGTGGTGTAAAGCAACTAAGTATATTTACTTAAGTACTGTACTTAAAGGGGAAGACCACCCATTTTCAATATTGAATTATGTCATTAATATACCTTAGAGGAGTTGTGTGGAAATAGAAAAAAAGTTCCCCCCCCCCCCCCCCTTCTGTGTTGCCTAGAACTGGAGGATTGATTTTGGGGTTTGTATTGTAAAGTACAACTTGATGACATCACACCACTGATTTTTATTTATTTATTTTTTGGCCAGTAGAAATTAATTCGGGTCTTTGAGGCATTTGTACTTTACTTCAGTATTTCCAATTTCCAATACTTTTACTTCTACTCCACTACATCTCAGATCCAAATATTGTACTTTTACTCCACTACATTTATTTGAAAACGTTAGTTACTAGTTACTTTGTAGATATAAATGATTATATTATAAAACATCATTAATCCACGTTAGCCCTATTTTATACCGAGGCTATTTGAAAATAGACAATCTACAAGCTTGTAGATCTGCTATTTTCAAACATTTTGCACTTTTACTTGTGGTACATTTTGATGCCAATACTTTCGTACTTTTACTCAAGTACATTTTGAATTCTGGACTTTTACTTGTAACAGAGTATTTCTATAATACAGTATTGATACTTTTACTTAAAGCTCACAACGCGTCGCAACATGACACGTTGTGAGCTTGTAGATCGGCAATTTTTTGGTAAATACTTTTGATAGTGAAAAAAGACTGTGTATCAAGTACTTATAGATACAAGTACATATATTAAATGGTACCGGATATGCAGCTCGACAAATAAAAGGTGAATTAATCCCAGTGCATGACGGAGGACGGAAATTAAACCTCCACGATACGATTATCGTGAGTGTTTTTATCACGATAAACGATAATATCCTGTATTGTGCCCCCCCCCCCCCCCCCTCGATAATGACCACTCAGCCAGACGTTATCCCGCTTATTGCTGCACACGGCTACTCAATACAATTAATAATTTGACTCAAAACTAAAAAACAAAGTATTTCCTTGTGTACTGTACTGAAAGTTCCACAAGCGTCGCCTTGGAAAACAAGGAAGCGTTGGTCAAATAGAATCCACTTTCTGTTACTGCATTGTCTATTTTTCGCTGCTGTGCAATAAATGATGATAAATCAGGCATGGCAGAAACCTGCATGGAAAGTACTGGCCTCATATCCTCATATTCATGTCATTCTCCTCAACATAAACCTGAACACTGTGTTGTTTTTGACAGCACATTTTGATTTAGTTTTAGTCATAGTCTTTTGAATAAAATGACATTTAGTTTTAGTCGTAATTTAGACACCTGAAAGGTTTTTGTTTTAGTCTAATTTTAGTCAAATAAATATCATACAATTTTAGGTGACTAAATCTACAGTTGATTTAGTCAATTGAAATGTTTTTTGGCAGGCCTTGATGGCATCGTAATGACTGATTTTACACTTGGTTGTCTGCTGAAAATAGCCGATCTACAAGTCTTTTGAATAAAATGTCATTTAGTTTTAGTCGTAATTCAGTCAACTGAAAAGTTTTAGTTTTAGTCTAATTTTAGTCAAATAAATATCATAAGATTTTAGGCGACTACAGTTGATTTAGTCAACTGAAATGTATTTTGGCAGGCTTGGTTGTGTGCTGAAAATAGCCGATCTACAAGCTCACAACGCGTCCCAACACGACGCGTTGTTTTAGTCTAGTTTTTATTTAGTCTTAATTTCAGTCATCACAGCTTAGTTGTCTCCACCAGCCGAAGGCATGGGGGAGAGTATGTTTTCCCCTTCGTCCGTCCGTGCGTCCGTCCGTGCGTGCGTCCGTCCGTCCGTCCGTGCGTCCGTGCGTCCTCGCAGTTTGTGTGCACCAAATCTCAGTCGCCGTTGGCCCGGGCGCTGCCAAAGTGAGCACACACATTCCCTGGATGCCAATCTAGAACCTCTGCCCTACATTTTTCAAATAGGCCTTTTCTAGCGCCACCTAGTGGCCGATGTTTGCAAAACACATTTCTGTGCACTACTCTTACAGATTTTGTCCAAAAATCCTACAAATCGGTAGGCAGTATCTCGACAGTCATGTGATCGACACGGATCTGTCCAATTTTGCATATTCCATCCTGATTGGCTAAGATTGGCTTCCAAAATTTGTAGGATTGAGCCGTTTTGAACAAAATGCCTCAAATCCCAAACGCAAAGTGCAATTATCATGAAATTGCGCACACACGTTCCCACTAGGTCGAGGAAGAAATGCCACTTCAATTTTTTTAAATCAGCCTCATGGTGGCGCTATAACAGGCCGATTTGTGGTTTTACCTATAACTCCACCGATCAAACTTTGTAAGCACACTCCCTAGAGGCTAAGGATAAACCTTTGCCCTGCATTTCTCACATCAGCCTTTTATAGCGCCACCTTTGGGCCGACTTATGTAAAACACATTTTTGAATATTACTCCTTGAGATTTTATCAAAAAATCACGCAAATCGGTACACAGTATCTCTATAGTCATGTGATCAAGTCCGATCCGTCTGATATTTCATATTCCATCCTGATTGGCTAATATTGGCTTCCAAAGTTTGCAGGATTGCTCCGTTTTTGAACAAAATGCCTCAAATCATCAACACAGCTTGCGATTACCGTGAAATTTGCCACACATATTCCCACTAGGTCAAGGAACAAATGCTACCTTTTTCACATTGGCCTGTTATAGCGCCACCAGCAGGTAGACTTTAGCAAAACACATTTTTGGAACACAATGCTTCAAATCATGTATGCAGCGTCCGATTGCCATGAAAGATCTAAGGTGAAGAACATATGCCACCCTTTTTACATTGGCCTATTATACAGTAGCACCACCAGGACGCCTGGCCTGGTGGAGACCTGTGCTCGGAAGAGCACTGCTTCTAGTTTTTATTTCGTTTTTATTTTGTTTTCGTCAGTGAAAAAAAACGCAGTCGACAAACATTTGTCGTCACCGTTTTAGTCGACAAAATCAACCCTGCCTGAACAGAATGCCTGCAATGCAACAACGTCATGAACCAAGTGTTGGTTTTTGAGTTCACATCCACCGTGTGATTCAGAATATGATGTTTATTCATGCATACTTTGGTGGATCCTTAACTGGGGTAGGAGTTGCCGTTGGCAACGCCGTGTACATGAAAACACTCTCAGAGATATTATCCTGAGAGACAAGCGAGCGCTCACAGCACATCGTTAACCCATTTAGAACCGGTACACATATTGCGTATCATTATTTGATGCTTTAACTATTGAAAAATAGCAGATATACAAGCTCACAGCGCGGCACCGAGTGCCACGCTGCGAACTTGTACATCTGCTATTTTTGAAAAATCGTGAACATTTGAATTTTGACCCGATTCTATAAGTGTCTTTTGAATCCTTCTATGTTTCTATGTCAGCAATCTGGCCAGCCATCGTCAAAGAAAAGGTCCTTTTCACTTAACTGGAGCTCAGTTGGTCTGTTCTCGAGATACTACTATGTCAGTGGTTCAACCTTTTCATGTGAAGGACCCCCAAACTGATATTTAATTTAATTGGCCACGGACCCCCATCTCAAAATATCTAGTTCCAGGGACCACCCAGAAGCAAAATTTTAGTTAAAAACTTTCGCTTTAAAAATACATATTTTCAAAGATTTGCACACATTTTCACGACTTTCTCAAAAAATAGCAGATCTACAAGCTCGCAGCGCGGCACTCGGTGCCGCGCTGTGAGCTTGTATATCTGCTATTTTTCAATAGTTAAAGCATTCAATAATTCTATGCCTAAATGGGTTAAGACCTCGCACTTCAGTCTCAGACTTGATTCCTGAATCTCTAAATGGCTTTGCTTGCTGTCTTTACAGTAAAAGCAGCAAAGTGACTCGTCAAAGCGACCATTGAACGCTTAAAAGCGAGAGTTTTGTGCTGAGAGACGTCAAAGTCGAACTACTGTTTTCTCTTATTTATAATTTTTTTGTGCCTTTTATTCCCCTTTTCTCCTCAATCAAGTCGCCAATTAATTCCTCCCCCGCACAGATGCATGTGTGTTGTCACTGCTGTTGTATCCTACTGGTTCACCTGCCAGTGAGGAGCCCCCACCGGGAGGACACATTGTTGTATCCTACTGGTTCACCTGCCAGTGAGGAGCCCCCACTGGGAGGACACATTGTTGTATCCTACTGGCTCACCTGCCAGTGAGGAGCCCCCACTGGGAGGACGCACTGTTGTATCCTACTGGCTCACCTGCCAGTGATGAGCCCCCACCGGGAGGACGCACTGTTGTATCCTACTGGCTCACCTGCCAGTGAGGAGCCCCCACTGGGAGGTGAGGAGCCCCCACCGGGAGCACACATTGTTGTATCCTACTGGCTCACCTGTCAGTGAGGAGCCCCCACCGGGAGGACGTACTGTTGTATCCTACTGGTTTACCTGCCAGTGAGGAGCCCCCACCGGGAGGACGCACTGTTGTATCCTACTGGCTCACCTGCCAGTGAGGAGCCCCCACTGGGGGGACGCACTGTTGTATCCTACTGGCTCACCTGCCAGTGAGGAGCCCCCACCGGGAGGACACACTGTTGTATCCTATTGGCTCACCTGTCAGTGAGGAGCCCCCACCGGGAGGACGTACTGTTGTATCCTACTGGTTTACCTGCCAGTGAGGAGCCCCCACAGGGAGGACTTACTGTTGTATCCTACTGGTTTACCTGCCAGTGAGGAGCCCCCACCGGGAGGACGTACTGTTGTATCCTACTGGCTCACCTGCCTGTGAGGAGCCCCCACAGGGAGGCTGTTGTATCCTACTGGCTCACCTGCCAGTGAGGAGCCCCCACCGGGATGACATACTGTTGTATCCTACTGGTTCACCTGCCAGTGAGGAGCCCCCACCGGGAGGCTGTTGTATCCTACTGGTTTGCCTGCCAGTGAGGAGCCCCCACCGGGAGGCTGTTGTATCCTACTGGTTTACCTGCCAGTGATGAGCCCCCACAGGGAGGCTGTTGTATCCTACTGGTTCACCTGCCAGTGAGGAGCCCCCACCGGGAGGCTGTTGTATCCTACTGGTTCACCTGCCAGTGAGGAGCCTCCACCGAGAGGACATACTGTTGTATCCTACTGGCTCATCTGCCAGTGAGGAGTCTCCACCGGGAGGACATAAAGCCTTCCTTCGTCCCACTCCTGCCGTCCCCCAGCCTGTAGGAATAGGCTTCCCTTCTCACGGACACGAGCCAATTGTGATCGCATGGACACTTCCAGTAAGCACTAACAGTTAATGGTGACCGATAGAAAAAAAGGCAATATGCGTCGCGTGTCACACCAAAAGCCTCCGGCATCAATGTCTGTAACATCACCCATGCAACAAAACTTCGCCCTGCAGTCACACATTCCTGTGTCTGTGTAACCATGCATGCATCTGTCTGCGACTCACCCGCTGCTGACAGAGACAACTTGACAAGCTCGTTCATCAAGAAACAAACAGCGATTGGATTTTCCGAAACAGACCCCAGGCTGTCACCTGTCTTAAAGAGAAAGGACGAGCTTAAAACGATTCTATAGTGTTACGTGTTGATGACATATGTTTATAGCCGATCTGCAAGCTCAAAACACGCTGGTGCAATGACGTTAAACCAGCCATCTTCAGTAAATTAGGGACACACTGCAGTGTAGAAGCAACATAACAATCCTCCGTCTCGTTGTATTGTTGTTTTTAATGTGTAAACAGGGCACTTTATAATGTATAAACATTTTGAAAATTGGATTTCTTACCCAATTCTATAAGTGTCTTTTGAATCCTTCTAAGATTTTTTTGAAAAACCTATGTTTCTATGTCTGCAATCTGGCCAGCCATCGTCAAAGAAAAGATCCTTTTCACTTAACAGTTAACAGCTCAGTTAGTCTGTTCTTGAGAGACTACTATGTCAGTGGTTCTCAAACCTTTTCATGCGAAGGATCCCTGTAAAAAAATATTCATATCTCAAAATAATATAGTTCCAAGGACCACCCAGAAGCTCTAAAAATACATATATTCAAAGATTTTCACAAATTTTTACGACTTTTTCAAAAATAGCAGATCTACAAGCTCACAGCGCGGCACTCGGTGCCGCGCTGTGAGCTTGTATATCTGCTATTTTTCAACAGTTAAAGCAGTCAATAATTCTAGGCCTAAATGGGTTAAATGGATAAAAATGGCACATTTTTTAACACATTTCCTGATAAGGCTCAACGGATACCGGTTAACGACTTCTCTCCGGCGATCTCTTTGGCGATCCCTAGAATGCACTTGTGGTGGGAATACTGTTGGCCGTTGGCCTAGCGTTCTGGGCACCAAGGATCGAACGTAGCCTGAGTCTTTCCCCATCTCTCTCTCTACATTTCCTGTCTGTCTCTACAAAAAACAAACAAAAAAAACTATAAATAAAGCCCAAAAAGACCCTAGAAAAGGAGAATGGCCCAGTATTCGTCTTGCGTAGCCAGACAACTATTCCACTTTCTCCGAATGCTATATAGAGTCTGGAACTACAGCTCCTGAACAGCGAGTAATGGAAGCTGGCATTTCTGTTCAAGCAAATATATACTAAGCAGCAAGCTAAATATGCTTAGATGATTTTTATTTTTATTAGGATAAGTGTGTGCAACATGAGACGCAAAGTGAGGCAACCGGGCACTCATCGTTCTTCTTACGTTACCCCAGACTGTCTGACAGGAGCATTCGCAAATCGCGGAGTTAACAGTCTGGCCACGCGAGACTAGCCCAATAGTAAAACTAGGGGTGGGCGATATGGTGATAATTATCGTTGAGGCGATACAATGTCTCCACGATACAATGTCTCCACGATACAATGTCTCCACGATACAATGTCTCCACGATACAATGTCTCCACGATACAATGTCTCCACGATATGCCTTTTTAGAGGTATAGTTTATATCGTGATACAATTGAGGGAGCCTTGTAAAAAATCCTGTTTGTCAAGGTCTCCCCTTAACTCTGACAGTATACAAATGACATACTTGTAAAGTTCAATTTAGACCTCCCAAAAGGAACCCAGAGATTCTAGTTTTTATCAAGTAACTTGAAAAATATCCTTAAAAAACAACTTGAAAAAAGAATCGTGATAAAATCGAGTATCGTCATACAGCTTGGGAAAATATCGTGATATTGTATTTTTTCTATATCGCCCACCCCTAATTAACACCTAAAGCTGCAGGTGCCAAAATTCTACACGTGCTCAGAGTGAACTTCTTACCTCACACTTTTATCACAGACACAATTTCCAGAATCTCTAATGTCTATTTTGTTGCCTGTCTTTACATTAATAAAAAAAAAGCAAGAAAAGGGACTAGGGCTGTCACGATTATGATATTTTAGATGGCAATTAATTGTCACTCAAATAATTGCGATTAACGATTTAATTGTTTTTTTGTCGTTGACAATTACATTTCTGTTTGGCTTTTAGGCTTTGAACTAAAGTTGCACATGGTAGACATGACATTAGAAATTACTGACATATTAGACAACTGTATACTTAAAAAAGAACATTGAAAGTGGAAATAGCCGATCTACAAGCTCACAACGCGTCGCGATGCGACACGTTGTGAGCTTGTGCATCTGCTATTTCCACTATTTTTGACTTTTTTTTTTAAATATATGAAGATTTTTCAACATGGGAACGATTATGACGATTATGAAAAATAACCACGATTATGTCAAATAATTGCGATTAGACGATTATGTAATAATTGTGACAGCCCTGAATAGGGACTTGTCAAAGCGACTATACTGAAAGTGAGAATTTCTCAGCGAAAGACGTTCAGTTTGTCTTCTTTTTATGCAGTGTCGGAGCAGCAGCAACGCACTACTGGTCCAGTTACTTTACAACACGTACAAAAGCAACAACTGCAGGTGTCAGGTTGTGTTTGGGCCGAGGGTTGTGAAAGCTGCAGTCTTGGACAGCGCGGCCTGACCTCGGCTGCCCCCGCTAACGCTGATGCTCCCGCACTCGCCTTCTTTCTGTGTCTCTTGTCATCAGAGCAGCAGAGCAGAAATATGCTTACCTCTTTCCTCACACGGGGCCCCTAGAGTGCACGCGCACACACACACACGCACGCACGCACGCACGCACGCACGCACGCACGCACGCACACACACACACACACACACAAATATACTTGTGAGAACATCAACATTTTAGGGTTAGATTTTATGAATGTGTTTTTATTTTTAATTTTTTTGCCATATTTAAAGACCTAGTGAAATGAAAAAAATATGTTTTCCACACTTTTATATAGTTCTGCTATTTTTTTAAGTGAACATTTGTAACTCAAATATTTGGTTCTGGGGGGTCCCCGATACGTAATATTTCGAGACGGGGGTTCGGCGGCCAAATACATATAATTCTAGGGGTCCTTGACATGAAAACAACTTTGAGGACCACTGACGTAGAAACATGCGTTTTTCAAAAAAAAAAACCTGAGAAGGATTTAGAAGACATTTATTGAATCGGGTAAAAAATATTCAAAGACTTGCACAAAATGATCATGATTTAAAAAAAGAATAGCAGATGTACAAGCTCGATCTGCTACTTTTCCTCACACAAATTTTCTATCTTTTGAATATTATGCCACCTCACTAGAAAATGAATCATCTATGATTATCATTACTATCTATCGTCCTCCTAAATGCAGCAAAGCCTTATTTCTAACAGAGATGTCAGAACTCCTATCAATTTGCTCTACTAACTATGACAAGACCCTAATCTCAGGTGATGCAAATCTGCACGTAGATAACCACCTAGATGTTCCGGCCATGGACTTTATTGAGCTTTTAAAATCTTTTGATTTTATTCAACACGTTACTGGGCCAACGCACAAACTTGGCCACACTCTTGATCTGGTGATCACTAAAGGTTTGAATACTGTGATTAACCAATCTATCGAGAAACCCCAGCTATCAGACCACTTCGTACTGACTTTCTGTACAACACTTTCAGGTATTCAGAAAAATACTGCCACGCTCACCATCCAAAAACGCTTTTTTAGCTCAACCGCAGCCTCTGATTTCCCCCTCCTGCTACCTTGCTCTCCCCCGCCTCTTGTTAGTCCGTCTGTAAATGACCTGGTTGAGCACTTCAACCATAAAGTAAAGTGTGCCCTAGACATAGTGGCCCCTATAAAAATTAAAAAGCAAAAAGGCTCCCGAAAAACACCTTGGCTGAACGAGCATATCTGGTCTCTCAAGAGGAAATGCCGTCAAGCAGAGCGAGTCTGGAGAAAAACCAAACTCCCTGTCCATAAACAGATTCTAAAAACTTCCACTATCACCTACAATGAAGCCCGAAGCCGTGCAAGGCAAGCATATTTTTCTGGAATTATAAATGAGAACAGGAAAAATCAGAGAGTTTTATTTTCTACTATAGATCACCTTCTAAACCCTCCTCAGTCCTATAAACAGTCTCTCCCTCCCTCGTTAGATAAATGCAATGAGTTTGCATCATTTTTTGACAATAAAATTACAGACATTCGAGCTTCTATCATGCGTGATGCTACTCCAGCCAGCACCGTACCTGGAAATCCAACAAACACTGCTAGGGGAAACTTAAACTCTTTCTGCACAATCAACCAAGAACAACTCAGAAAAACCATAACACAAATGACATCATCATCTTGCTCACTGGATATAATTCCCACCAACTTCCTCAAAGATGTCTTGGACAGTGTCATCGGAGACATCCTACTTATTGTAAACGGCTCTATACAAACGGGTGTCTTTCCACACTCACTCAAAACAGCGGTAGTTAGGCCTCTAATTAAAAAACATAACCTTGACCCCTCCGTTCTTGCCAACTATAGACCAATTTCTAATCTTCCCTTCCTTGCAAAAATCCTAGAAAAAGTGGTCGTCAAACAACTAGATGTCTTTCTACAATCAAATCACCTTCACAATAAATTTCAATCAGGTTTCCGAAAAGGCCATAGTACAGAGACAGCTCTGGTAAAAGTGGTAAATGATCTCAGGATGTCCTCTGCAAAGAAAAATGTGTCCGTTCTTTTCCTTCTGGATCAAACGGCCGCCTTTGATACTCTGGATCACTCTATTCTACTACATCGTCTCGAGCACTGGGTAGGTCTGTCAGGCACAGCCTTGTCTTGGTTTTACTCTTACCTGACTGACAGAAGCTACTTTGTTAATCTAGCAAATTTCAACTCGAACAAACACAACATATGCTCTGGTATTCCCCAGGGTTCAATTCTAGGCCCTTTATTATTTTCTTTATATTTACTTCCGCTGGGAGAACTTATCTCCAACCATAATGTGAACTATCATTTTTATGCTGATGATACTCAGCTTTATGTCTCCATTGCACCAGATGACCCCAGTGCTCTTGACCCACTGCTGTCCTGTCTGGCCAGCATCAAATGCTGGATGTCTGAGAATTTTCTAAAATTAAATGAGGATAAAAATGAAATTCTCATCATTGGCTCTGACGAGCAAAGAACTTTGATCTCAAATAGACTTGGCGATCAGACTATAGTAAGGAAAAACGCAGTCAAGAACCTAGGGGTTATCATTGACTCTGAACTGAGTTTCGACGCTCACATCAGTCAGGTAACCAAGACCGCTTTTTTTCATCTGCGAAATATTGCACGCATTAGAGCCTTCTTGTCATTGGATGACGCTAAAACATTAGTCCACGCTTTTGTGTTCTCTAGGCTTGACTATTGTAATGCACTCTTCTCCGGCCTCCCAAAGAAAACCACTGACAAACTGCAGCTGGTCCAAAATGCGGCGGCCAGGGTTTTAACTAAAACTAGGAGATGGGAACATATAACTCCAGTTTTGATCTCACTACACTGGCTCCCAGTCAGTTTTAGGATAAATTTTAAAATTATTTTACTCGTTTATAAAGCCCTTCATGGTTTGGCTCCTCCGTACCTTTTAGACTTTCTACCGAGACATGTTCCTGCTCGCCCCCTCAGGTCCTCTACTGCTGACCTCCTCGATGTCCCAGACATAAGAAAAATGAAAGTAAAAAAATACGGCCAAGCAGCATTTTGTTTCTATGGCCCGACGGCCTGGAATGGGCTCCCTCTTCACCTAAGACAAGCTACCTCTGTGGACATTTTTAAAAAACAGCTTAAGACTCATTTATTTACCATAGCTTTTAGTTAACTTTGTGCTGTTTTTGCCCACCATTTTTTATTTCTTCTATCCTAACTGTTCCACTCATTCATTCTGTCTTCATGATTATATTCTCTTGTCATTTTTTATTGTTAGTTATATTATTATTATTGCCATGCCTTGCCTTAATGTATTGTTTTTACTGCTTTTCTACTTCTTTGTGAAGCAATTGTGATGTTGTTTTTGTATATGTGAAGCACTTTGAGCTGCAGTCGCTGTATGAAAGGTGCTATATAAATAAAGTTTATTATTATTATTATTATTACTTTTCAATAGCAGATCATAATTTGGTCCTCACAAGTATGGTCAGTCACACACACACACACACACACACACACACACACACACACACACTCTCACACACACGCACGCACGCACGCACGCACGCACGCACGCACGCACGCACGCGCGCGCAAACACATTGGCACACACTCCCACACATCAACTTGACTCGCCTCATAGTTCAACCCGAAGACTCTTTACCTCTCCTCTCATCCTACCCTCTTCTCCAGTCTCCCTCTCCCTCCTCTTTACTCTCCTCTCAGGCTGAGTGCCTGTTCGTAGGTTTTCGTAAATTATGCAGATGATATCTGTACGTTCGTATTGCTCATCACGTTCTCGCTTCCGGCATAATGATAGCATCGTTTCTAACGGAATGTGCAAAGTGTACGCGCATTTCAAATGACTACACTACTTTTTAGACACAATAAGCTGGCAATTGCTTGGTTACTATTTACACCAGCCCCCATAAGTCACATCTGCCCATGAGAAAATGCCTTTCATCTTAGGAATGGGCTTATTGTGTCTAAAAATACACATCAAGCCACTTGCATGTATGCCCCCAGGTGGGGGCATGCTTGCGAATCAAAATCGTTAAAATCACTAAAACAATAGAAAGAAGAAGTGAATGAAAACATTTTAACACTCATCTTTTCTTTTCTCGAATGACTTATCTAAAACATGAACCCTTGTTGTAAAACAACAAAGTTGTCCTTTAAGCCTACATCTTTTCAATAATAATAGGACATTTAAGGGGCGTGTTTCTACTACGGTGACGTGAGGCGGGACTGCGGCTGCTATGACGTAATCGCCGTAGCGGTCAAAAGCATTAAGCAACCAGCCGTCGGCGACGGGGTCCCACCTCTTTCGCTGAACGCTTTGGTTCCCATGGCGACGCGACCACGCAGCAGGCGTTGTAGCCGCTCCGTGGAAAGGTAGACTCTGCCGCAGTAGAGACAGCCGCGACGGCGGCAGGTTATTGATCTATTGAGCGCTGATCATTTCCGGTTGCCGTTGTCATCTGCCGTTGCAGTGCAAAGCTTAGATAGCCTAATATATCAGCAGCAGCAGCAAGTCAGACAAACATCAAGTCAGCATTGAGGGTTTTGCACCTCAGGTTCAAGGTTAGTTTTTGTGGTTCCATGCTTTACCACATTGTTTTAATACAGTACATACTTTTCAACCCCTCCAAAGGATTGTTTGGGAAATTCAGGTTTTTATTATTTCCTCAAAAACCTTTTTTAGAATCCACTAAGTTTAGGTCGGGTCGATAGTCTGTTGAAGGACGCTCAAGGTTCATAATATGTCAAAATGTAGTTGACTGACTCTGCTGCGTATCTGTTTGAAGATGCCTGTCTGTGTCTTAAAAAAAATGAATGGAATTGGTTGCAACGACATGCCCCGTATAATCACGCCAGCTTGGAAGTGGTTATGTTTGTCTGTATAAACGAATGAAGTATACCCTATACTTCATTTGATCAATGTTAAAGGTGTTGAAGATGAAAAGTAAGACTTCTAATGGGGCGAGGCAAGGTCGCACCATTGTCTTGGCCATCTGGCCAGTGATGTATATCGGACCAGTTACCCATATATGGAGACCCCTGGTACCCATATATGGAGACCCCTGGTACCCATATATGGAGATCCATGTGCTGTATATTGAGATGAGAGCCCAAACATGCATACTCAGTTATTCGTATACAATCCCTTTTATGCCCATATATGGAGAATGGAGATCCCTGTCTGTAGAACCAGCCGCACGGATATTAGCTGTCTTACTCCATATATGGGCATTCCCATATGAAGTCCTGTTAGATATGGGCTTAATATTGATGACATCAGGGATCTCCATATATGGGCATAAAAACGATTCTGTTAGTGTGGTTCCATTGATAGAGCGTGATGTCAGAGCGGCGAACCCATTGGCCGTAAAAAAGCGTACACGGACAGACGGCCAGAGACATGATGCGCCGTGTCTAATTCTAAATCGATCGTGAAATTAAATTAAATTAAATGCTTTAATCGTGACATTCCCTATGCGTTGGATCCATTGGAGCTCAGTCTCTTTTTTCCTCTTTTCCTGAAAATGTAATTTTCTACTTAAAAGGCTTCTTGTGCCCCGATAGCGACAATAAAAGATAACGACTGAATCAAGACATCTTCAAATGCTACAGTGCTAATGCAGCGTAAATGCATGAACATTGACTCTTACAATAGCCCTAAATATTATGGCCATTTAAACATCGTTTAAAACCCATCAGCGACTCATTGAAATGTTGGTATTCTTTTTTTTTTTTCCGGAATAGGATAGCTAATATCTTACTACTTTTTGTGGGCATTAAGGGTCGGGAGCAGGATGGCTCATAACTCGTTGCGAGGGTAGAAACCTTGTATCTTAAATATTTCAACTTTTAGTTTTTTTCACAAATGAATGCCCTAGTCAATCATAGATATCGTTGTTGTCGGGTGGAAACCTCGCATCTCCAAGTTTCAAATGTGTATGTTCTTTCACAAAGTAAAGCCCTGCTTCATCGTTCAAGGCCGTCGCACAAGAGTAGTGAAAACAGCAGGAAATGGGGGGAGAGATGGGGAGGGAGCCTAGGCCAGTCGGCGCCCCTCGACCGGCACGTTTTACGAGTGTAGATCTGCTATTCTCACTATTTAAAAGTACAATAAAAAATGAAATAAAAGAGGAGCGGGTTTTGGAAATACAAGGTTTCCACCCCGATATCTTTAAAAAAACGGCCTCCGAAAATGACTCGCTCGTGGCGTGTAAGAGCAGGCGTGTCACAATGAGACGAGCCGACAACGCTATCTCATTTTGGAAATGAAAAGTCTTCATTTTCCACTCACGTCGTCGCGCACATTACAGAAAAAAAAAATCCAATTTGACGGTGGAGGTGCATGGAGGGCCGACGCGTCGCTGAAAAGCACAGCGGCCACGGAGCACTGAGCCCCTTTTATGAAAATGTGAAGAGGAGACTCAGTCACTCCATGGCTATGTGTGATAGCACTGAGGAGATGTGATGCCACCCCATGCATGGATACATGACCCTCTCTCCAGGGGCGTCAATTGGGTATGGCAGGGGTATGCAGCTGCCACACCCTGGGTCCAGGGGGGAACATGAAAGTTACTTTTAAATATAAATCCATGAATGTCTCTGTCTATCTGTGCTGGTTATTATGTTGTTAAATTACAGTAAAATAACTACAAATGCAAAATTTCACAACATGGTCACTTTAACAAGGTATTATAACTATATTCTCCACACTTGTATTCTCCCCATCTTGACAAAATGGTACATGGTACATTATTGTTAATTGTGGCACGTTTTCTAACATGCCAAGTTTAGCTGCACTTGAACAACCGTTCCAGGCTGCCATATCCAGCCCAAGAAACTGTAGAAACGGGGGAAAAAATGTATCTTGAAATAAATGTATCATGCCTGTTGCTGGCAACATGACTGGCAACATGACTGGTGTCTTGCACGCGTGCAAAGACACCAGTCATGTTGCCATACCTTAGCTTTTTTCTGAACTGACGCCACTGCTCTCTCTCTCTCTCTCTCTCTCTCTCTCTCTCTCTCTCTCTCTCTCTCTCTCTCTCTCTCTCTCTCTCTCTCTCTCTCTCTGTGTGTGCTCTCCTCTCCTCTCCCCTCCTAACACATCTGTCTGTCTCTGGTTCTCACTATGTGCTCCACTTTATTGTCTCCACCAGCCGAAGGCTGAGGGAGAGTATGTTTTCCCCTCCGTCCGTCCGTCCGTCCGTGCGTCCGTGCGTGCGTGCGTCCGTGCGTCCTCGCAGTTTGTGAGCAGCTAATCTCAGTCACCGTTGGCCCGATCGCTGCCAAACTGAGCACACACACTCCCTGGATGCCAATCTAGAACCTCTGCCCCACATTTTTCAAATCAGCCTCATGGTGGCGCTATAACAGGCCGATTTGTGTGGCCTGGTTGTTACCAGCTAATCTCCGGCGCCGTTGGCCCGATCGCTGCCAAACTGAGCACACACACTCCCTGGATGCTAATTCAGAACCTCTGCCCCACATTTTTTAAATCAGCCTCATGGTGGCGCTATAACAGGTGAACAAAAAACTACATTTTCCATCAAGCTTAGCGGCCAATCCGACCGGGTGCATTTCCTCATTCAGATCTGTGGCTCAGTGCTCCATTCTCTGCACTGTTTTAAAAAATACACTCTCCTACAATCTCTTGTAGCTACTTTTGGAATGCCATTATAGGCGAAAACAGTCTCACAGCGCATCACATCACAACTCGTCGTGATCTTTGTAGATGAACCATTGTTGATCTGCTGTTAATTGAACCAAATTGATTAGTTCAATTAACTGTTAAGCCCCTGTGCTTTTGTCTAATCTCTACATTGCTTGCTGCGATGTGGAGAAGCACTCATGCGATGGGAGTGAATTGACACTCGTCCCTGCTTCACTCCCTCCGGTCCTCCGCAATCCACCCTCCAAAGTGCCAAGTCCATGGGATGAGTGCTTCTCCACATGGGTGAAGAACACACACACACACACACACACACACACACACACACACACACACACACACACACACACACACACACACACACTGTGCAGAGAGTCCTTGAATTTATAGATATTCTGGACCGTTGACCTTCGGGTACCGGAGTGTCTACTGGGGAACGATGCACGTTGGGAACGATGCAAATAGGGAATGCATGGCCCACCCCGTTATGCTATAGGCTACCCGTTATACACCTTGAAGTGGTGGGAAAAGTACTTGCATGTTTTACTTAAGTAAAATTATCAATACTGCAATGTAGTAAACACTACCGGTACTTAAAAAAAGGAGTATTTCACCCCCAAAATGACTTTTTTTCTATTGATTACTCACGCCATGGAGAGTAGAGTTCAATAATATTTTTTAGGTTTTTGTCACATTCCTAAGACAAAAATGTGATAACAATAAATTTACCCCCATTCGTTCCGGATGGTGACCCGTTTCGAAAAGGGTCACCATCCGGAATCAATTGGGGTAAATTTACTCGAATCAAAATTTTGTCTTAGGAATGTGACAAAAACCAAAAAATATTATTGAACTCTACTCTCCATGGCCTGAGTAATCAATAGAAAAAAAGTCATTTTGGGGGTGAACTACTCATTTAAGTAAAAGTACGAAAGTGTTGGCATCAAAATGTACTAAAATGTAGTAAAAGTGCAAAATGTTTCAAAATAGACGATCTACAAGCTCACAACGCGCCGCGTCGCGATGCATTGTGTTGTAACCCGCTGCTCCGCCTGCCCGCTGGAAACCGGCGCTCTACCACCGGCACTCGCGGCGGTTATTCCATGGACGGCAGAGAAATCCATGATCAGCCATGAAATCCACAGATGGCCGAGAAATCTGCAGTCATTTCTGTGATCGCGGAATTGCGGATTCTTGGCGGGACTAGTGGACTACCCATTGCTGAAAATACTTTGAAAATGTATCTGAGGGGGCTCATGACAAAACTTGGAATGGGAAATCTTTTTTTTTCTCTCCTTCATATGTGGCCCAGCGCCCCCAGCAGCCAGTCATCTCGGGGACTGTCATTATTCCCTACAGCCAAAATGATTTTTTATTTTTTTTTGCTCTCTAAAAAGATAATGCCACAACAGCATCTCATAATATCTAGGCTACATTTCACTTAAACGCCAGAGCTTAACTCTGCATGTAAATAAGACTTTTTTTAATTAATGTGAGAGATCGGTACATAATTCTGTTAGTCCTCCCAGTTTATATTAGCTAAAATGCTAACTAGCCAGCCTTTGTTAGCCGTTTGTAGCCAAATGCGGTAATATCGGGACTCCATTACTTAGCGATGCAACCCACAGTATTTATCCCATTAATTTAATGCCACGTGTGTTCCAAATGAACAATTATTAACCACGTAATGTATGATTTAGTGTATTATTTTATTTATTATTCTTCCGCCGTTCTTCCGCTGTTTCTTCTTCTACGCTGGTGAATGATCCGTTCCTGCCTGGAGCGGCCTGGAGACGTCTGTGACGTATGCGTGCGGAAGCTTCCTTTGTCACTGAGTTAGCTTAGCATTGGGTATGGCAATAGATCAGTGTCGTCCTAAACTATCTAATTCTAACGTTCAGGGCGTTTGTTTTTTTGGACAATAAATTGACAGCCAAGAAAACATGGATGGAATGCAATCGTTCACTCGCCGTCGGAAAGTTGACTTTAGAGTAGACTATTCTGGTTGACTGGCTATGAGTGGCTAACGGCTAACGCTAGCTAGCGTTAGCTAGCGCTAGCTGCAGCGCTAGCTGCAGGCTATAAACAAATAAAACGTGACCCAACTCTATTGTTGCTCTCTTCTACAAGCTCACAACGCGAGGCGGTTAAGCCTGTAGATTGTGTTTTATTATCAGGTCAGATAATCCTTCTGACTAAAGTTACACAAACACTGATTATGCTACATTTAGCACAGTTAGCCCTGTTGCGCACGTAATACATTCACTTCAACCTCGTGTTGAGCAGTTAATCCTATTTGCTACGTACGTCTACAAAAACCTTCATATTTCAAAGATAACGTGCTTACTGAAGTCTCACAGATGTCACAGTATGGTACGCTCAAGCAGAATTACCCGTATGTTTCGTATTGTTTAATAAACTGCATTTTAATCCGATCAGATGCCATTTTCTGTTGTTTTTCAGCCATGCGACCCCATCGGTTGCGAGGTGTACTGCACTTAGATACATTAATACCTTTTTAAGGAAACGACGACCGATCGGATTAAAATGCTCCTCATTAAATAATACGATCATTACGGGACATCCTGCTGGAGCGTACCCTATGGTGACATCTGTGAGCCTTCAATAAGCAATTTATCTTTGTAATCTGACCGTTTGTGTAGACGTATGTAGCAAATTGGTTAAACTGCGTAACAGCAGATTGTGTTGAATTCACGGTTGGCGCAGCGTAGCGTCTTTACATTTAGCCCAATAATGCTTGAGATGCTGTTGTGGCATTATCTTTTTAGAGAGCAATAACTACATTTTAAAACATACATAAACCACTTTAGCCCTATGTTATACCAAGGCTATTTGAAAATAGCCGATCTACAAGCTCACAACGCATTGCGGTGCGACGCGTTGTGAGCTTGTAGATCTGCTATTTTCAAACATTTTGTACTTTTACTTTTGGTACTTTAAGTACATTTGGATACCAATACTTTTGTACTTTTACTCAAGTACATTTTTAATTCTGGACTTTTACTTGTAACAGAGTGATTCTACATTGCAGAATTGATACTTTTACTTAATTATAAAATGTTGGTACTGTGTTCTCATGCCAATAAAGCTTCTTTGAATTGAAGATTGAATTGAAGATTGCTCCCCATGTGGCGGAGTCAGGTCATTGCAGGTTAGAAATTTATTTAAAACTTGAATATCTCAAAAGTCCTATTTCAGCATGGCATCATTCTATAAGCCATATCTTCAAAACTGTTGGGTCAATCTCCACAACCAATATATCATTTTGTAGCTATGATCCCCAGCTTTCAAATGAAATGAAAAAATGAAAATGAAAAAAATTGCAATGACTGGCTGCTGGGGGTGCTGGGACACATATATATAACAACAATATGCAACACTCTTGAACACAAAGCATTGCATTGTGGGATTTACTACAGAAGCAGTGAAGGGAACTGACAGGCCGACTCGACGCTGTGCACTCGACTCCCTCGGCGCGCGTGTCACATTTCAAGCCGGTTGGTCGAACGCTTCTTGCAGGGGTTGACACGAAGGTCTCAGAGGCACTTGCCCGTCGGGCAAGTACAGGCCATGTTCTACTTGCCCAAAGGTCATGCCCACTTGCCCGAAAAGTAAAAATCGTCCCTTATAAAATGATAGGTAAGATTTTGATTACCGCTCAATTTAACACTTATTTCTTTACTTTCTGGGGCTGAGTGATAAAAAATGTCATACCTCAATATCTCCAAATCCAAATACCTACATAGGTATGATTGAATATGTCTGTGGTTTCACACTTGCTTGCTACATTCCACAGACCAGAAGACGGAGCGCGCCGGCCACATTTAGGTGTATAGACAGATATTGTGTTTATACCTGTAGACGTTGCGTCCCCTTCTCAAATAAGCACTTGCCCAGTCGGGCAACCTGAAAGCAAACTTCACCTGCCCAAAAGTTTTATTTACCTGCCGGGGGCAGGTGGGCAAGCCTTAGTGTCAATGCCTGCTTTTTGTGAGCTACAGACGTACGTACAGAGATATTGTGACTAAACAATACCTACACTGTATCCATTGGAACACGGTTGTATATTATTTGTTGAAAAGTAAGGCTTTTGGACATACAAATTTTCCACCTTTCAGCGACGCTATAGAGAGGCAGAACCAGGAACGTGCAGAGAATGTTAGAGTGGCAGGGGCTGACATTTCTAAAAGGGCCTTTTGGTGAAAATGCAGATATCCAAGCTTACAACTGTGACGCGTTGTTTGTGAGCTTGGACGTCGGCTATTTTCGGTGCTTGATACCACACTGAACTAAGCATAATCAAGTCAATACTGGAGATGTGGCATAGAGCATATATTTCTACACAGAGAGGGCAATTCTTTCAACATAAGATGCTGCGTTCAAGTTCAGGAGAGTTTTGACAAAGTAGTTCTCTTGAATGCTGCCTTCACTTATGGTATGGAAAGGGGGCATTTGCATTTCTTGCACCATAGTAAACTCTGCATTCATGGTGTGGATAGGGCAAGGGTTCCCAAACCTTTTTGTCTTAGGGCACCCCATAAATATATTATTTTAATCGGAGGCACCCCTACATTATAATTTTCACTCCTAGCACCTTATATTTATAGCATATCATCGTTGTGATGTGGAAACCTTGTATGTCCAAAACCGTTTGTTTTGTATTTATCATCTATAAAATGTACTAAATTAGTGAAAACAGCAGATCTACAAGCACACAACGCCTCACGATGCGAGGCGTTGTGTGCTTGTATATCTGCTGTTTTCACTAGTTTTTTGCGACAGTCTTGTATGATGAAGCAGGGCTTTGCATTACCAAAAGACGTACACATTTGAAACGAGGTTTCTGCCCGACAGTGATGATATTTTAGTGATTATGTTGCAAGGAAAACGTTGAGATAACAGCCATTTTGGTTAGAACTGACTGAAAATAACTTTGTACTTCAAGCTTAAAATAAATTTACTAAATATGTTTTTCAAGTGTTCAAATAAATTCCAAATATTATCAAATTATCTCTGGACTGCCGTCACGGCACCCCAGGGTGCCCAGTCACCCACTTTGAAAACCCCTGGGATAGGGCATTGTTTACAGACAGTTAAAAGGGCAGGGGCTCAAGCCCCCTTTGATGTCTATGTGTGCACGTGCCTGGGCAGAACGGGGGCTGCATGCATGGATTGCAGGGGATGGAGAGAGAAAGCATCGTTATTATCCCCAATGAAGGCAATTTTCGTACTCAAACATCTATGTAGAGAGCGGGGAAAAAAAACGCTAAAAGCACATGAATCACACAGATAAAAGCAGAGAAAACAGAGGACTGTGAGGCCTATGAAAAACACCTTCAGCCTAGAAATACATAATCATTACGTCACCGTCGGTTGAAACCTTGTAAGTCCAAAACCGCTATTTATCCGGAAAGGGGGAAGAGAATGCGTTTATTAGTAGTTATTTTAGTAGGTATTCAGTCACAAGCTCTTAAGCCTGATGAAAAACATTCCTTGGGCTACATTTCGGCCCCACAAAACTGTAAAAAGTGATGGTTCGTCAAAAAAAAGTGATGACTCATCACTTTTCACAGTTTTGTGGGGCCGAAATGTAGCCCAAGGAATGTTTTTCATGCAAAACAAATGCTTGCAAAGAACCCCTAGTTTGACCCCTCACATGCTACGTAAAGCAGATATTGTCTTTTAGAGAGAGAGAGAGAGAGAGAGAGAGAGAGAGAGAGCCTCATTCTTTGTGACCAAATGACCAAATGAATAGAAAAAAATAAATATGTATGTCATGACGTCACAGCTTCAACCCTTTCCTTTGAGCTTTTGGGCCTGTGGCTTGATTGATTGATTGATTGATTGATTGAAGACTTTATTAGGGGGGGCCACGGTGGTGCAGTGGTTAGCGCTTCGCCTCACAGCTAGAAGGTCCTGGGTTCGATTCCCGCCGGGGACGCTGTGGGTGCTGGGGGCTTCTCCCTCCGCGTCATCAGGCAGGGCAAAGTGTGTAAAAACCTGATTAAAGGGTGCACCAAACTTTTCTGAATTGATTCTTATGTATTTTTTCCTGTAGAATCCATTTCTGCAATATACATTTTTATATCGCGCATAATTAATGAGATAATTAGCATTTTTGACTAATTATGCTAATTATCTCATTAATTATGCACAATACAACAATATACTTTGCAGAAATGGATTCTACGGGAGGAATTACATAGAAATCAACTGAGAAAAGTTTGGTAAACCCTTTTATCAATTTTTGATGAATTCTTTCCCGTTCTTTCTGCCTGTGTGTCAAATTATTTGTAACATGGGTGGAAATGACAGGACAAACCCTATTTAAAAAATGATAAAAAGGGTTTACCAAACTTTCCTCTGTTGATTCTTATGTATTTTTTCCTGTAGAATCCATTTCTGCAATATAGATTGTTGTATTGTGCATCATTAACACTTTGAATGCCAGCCCCCCCTGGCCCCCGTCCCTTACCAGTGCCACCATTAGGTCCCATTCATTCTGCCCCGATTCCAGGGAATATATTGAAAATGATCCGATATTCACATCGGAACAAAAATGGGAGGTTTGGTAAAAGAGGATTTTTTTTTTTTACCAAAAAAATTTTGGAGTGATTTCGGTGAGCGGTTTTGGAGATAGGTGCTCGAGAGTGCGCACTGCGCAAACCAGTCAATAACCTCAGAAATCTAGATTCTGAGATATTTGAGTTCAAAGAAAAAAAACTTTAGGAAGCCATAGCGACAAATTGGTAAATGGTAACGGAACACAAGTACCCTTGACAGAAAGAATAGCATGCCTACTTTATTTTCTGCAAAAAAAGTGAAAAAAATATTGTACCATCGTCTAGTTTCAAGGGGGCAAAGTGAAAAAGTATGAAATGACTCAGAAGGTGGAAATTGCCTTACATTTTGATAGAACTATGCACTGTGAATTCACTGTGTTTTTACCTGGTCTAGAAGGTCAGGAAGACAAAAATTCAGAAAAGCGATGTCAACCTTTTATTTTATGGCAACATCGAACCCTAACCCTGGTGAGTACCTCACACATCCAGCATGAACATATTTATGTTCAACAATATTTACAAATATTTCCCAAAAAAAATCACAAATATGACTTCACAAAAATAAAATATAACTGGATAAAAGTAAAATAAAATAAATGTGCAGCAAGTAAAGAATAAATAAAATAATATAAAAGTCAAAAAAAGGCATTCAACAAGCCAACATTCAGGAGTCAAAGGCACCACAAATCAAGGTCAAAGATGGTACTGTTCACTGTGTGTGTGTGTGTGTGTGTGTGTGTGTGTGTGTGTGTGTGTGTGTGTGTGTGTGTGTGTGTGTGTGTGTGTGTGTGTGTGTGCGCGTGCGCGTGTGTGTGTGTACCTCAGGTGCCTCAAAATGGCCTGGTACCTGTTCCTTGCCATTGTTCTGGGAAAGTACGGCATGGCAATGTTTTTTTGACCACTGCATGGCAATCTCCGGCTTGTGAACGATAGCTGTGAGGAAGAGAAGTCCCAGAAAGTTCTTCAGCTCCCCTAGAGTGACATTGGTCCAGGCAGCGAACCTACAGTGTGTATGACCTATGCCTGACTCCTCCGCTCTCGCTATCTCCGCCATCATACTGTCCTCTGCGTTGTCATTGGTCTGGTTGCAGATCGGGCTCCCATCCTTCCTCCATCCAGTCAGACTCCACGGGCCCTGTATATGATAGAAATAAATACAAAATACTAAATGAACGTGCTTCTGTATAATTTGTATGTTCTTTAGCAAAGGCTGTCGCACAAAAGTAGTGAAAACAGCAGATCTACAAGCGAGGCGTTGTGTGCTTGTAGATCGGCTGTTTTCACTAGTCTAAATAATTTCAAATGTATATATGTATATATACGTGGCCACTGAATTCTATAGGCTCTGCTTTGATACAAATTTGATACAGATTTGAGATCGATTTGATAGATTATTATGTCACACACACACACACACACACACACACACACACACACACACACACACACACTGATTGTATTACAAAACTATCTATCTAGGTATACACACACAATAAAAAACTAAACTATAAAGAAATGTATTCTTACTGGAAGAAGTTGGAGGAACTTCATACACCTACTACAAACCATGGATTGACATCTAGACCTACTGCACATACAGTATGAAACAGAGCTGATACCTTTATGTACTATGAGGAAAATAATGCTGCTATTTGTACCCTGTATATATATAAAATGACAATGTGACATAGCTCTGTTTGAACAATGCTGTACCCCCTCCAACTGTATATTTTCAACTGTTTTTTTTATTGTATGTGTGATACTTGCTTTGGCAATGTAAACGTATGTTTTCTCATGCCAATAACGCTCCTTTGAATTGAATTGTATATTACCAAATGCACCCTACGTGGAAAAAAAACAATAGCAGGTCAGGCTTATTGACATCGGTTATTGATTGATTGAAGAATGTATTACAAGCTTGCATTAGAGTAGACCTACAGATTCATGGCTCATTTCCACAGGAACACACTTTATGCATATCATACAGTGGTGTGTTCTAGACTTTTTTTGAGGGCATACGATCAGCTACTATTCGTTTGGCCAGGGCAGACGCTATAGTACATAATCCCTATCAAATACGCTACTTTGAAAGGTTCACGAGGGCAGACGACGTATAGAACATATTGAAACGTAAAAAGCATAGCTTTATAATGCTTACCCGGTTCGCTGATCGCAGCACACCTCAGCAGTGCTTCCTTCAGGGCAGGGGGAGACAGAGCACCGCAGCGACCGGGTCGTCCTCCTTGGCTAAGTCCACGCACGGCCTCATTTGGGTGTATTAGCGCCCGCTGCAACTCCGCTCTCCGGGGCCATACCTATCGGTGCAGCCGGTGGGCGCCGTAAGATGATACACTGCTCCAAACAGCCTGCCTCCGGTCCGGATCACCGCCGTAGCTCCTCCGTCCACTGTGGATGGCTGGCGACGTTCCTTGGCTCCCCCGACACAGCAGCAAAAACACAGAATTCTCTTCAAATCGCCGGCATCAGCGTTCAACGGCATCACCGTTCATCCTCACGCGTCGCCTCAGTCAAGTCCCAAACGCAGCCGCGCAGCAACAAACGAAAGTCCAACTGGTGCTTCGGGTTTTGATTATGGTCGGTGGCGGCGCTGGGCAGCTGCGGGCTTGGTGTCCACGGCCACGGGGCATGGTTCGGCTGCCTGCTTGGTCTCCATGTGCGGCCATGACTTGCTCTCTGATCAGCAGAGCAACGGTCCGGTAACTGGGACGGCGTTTTCTTTTTCTTTTTTTACAAAATGGACGGCCCCAACCTACAAAGAAACTAGCCCTTCCCTTCCCCCACTCCTCCTAGGTAAAACATCTACCTTCCGATCTCTCTCTCTATCTCTATCTCTCTAAATAATACTACATCTAATGATTTTATAACTAATTCTAGCTCATTCTCTCAATATATCTCTCTCTCCCTCTGATTGCTGTGTGTCCGGACGGTAAAAGTCACTGAATTCTTTGAGACCCTTGTTTCTGGGGGGAACCGGCCAATCAGCATGCTTGAATTTGGTCACATAAGCGTGTGATGTCATGCAGGGGCGTCAATTGGGTATGGCAGGGGTATGCAGCTGCCATACCTTGACAGGGGGAAATAATAAAAATGTACTTTTCATCGTGCCTGTTGCTAAGGTATGGCAACATGACTGGTGTCTTCACCAGACACCAGTCATGTTGCCATACCTTAGCTTGTTCTGAACTGACGCCACTGAATTGTCATGCATGACGACCGTCCCATCGTCCAAAAGGGCTGTATCTTGGTTACCGCATAGATCCAACACTGTACTACTGTAATATGAAAAAAAAGCATCTGGCGTCATATGACGCCAATATTATTTTCTGGCATCATTGCCAAGTGCGTGTCTGACGTCATATGACGCCCTGGCACTCAAAGAGTTAATTAGCATATTTGAAGCATATTTGACATATGAGGGGAAATAACAGGAAGAACCTATAACAATTTGATAAAAGGCTTTAACAAACTTTTCTCAGTTGATCCTTGTGTATTTTGTCCTGTACAATCCATTTCTGCTATGTATATTTTTGTATTGTGCATATTTAATGAGATAATTTGCATATTTGACACCGGGGGTCCTCCACTAGGGATATAAAAATAGATTCATTTTGATCAAATGTAAATATTCTGTGGCCTAATTGCTATAATTTTGTCCAAATTATCCATACGCATATTTATTATACAATTATTAAAGCCCATGTGTCAAATATGCAAATTATCTCCTTAAATATGCAAAATACAAAAATGTACATAGCAGAAATGGATTGTACAGGAAGAAATACATAAGAATCAACTGAGTAAAGTTTGTTAAAGCCTTCTATCAATTTGTTATAGGTTTTTTCCTGTTATTTCCGCTCATATGTCAAATATGCTAATTAACTCATTAACGATACACAATACAAAAATGTATATTGCAGAAATGGATTCTACAGGAAGAAATACATAAGGATCAACTGAGAAAAGTTTGTTAAACCCTTTTATCAAATTGTTATAGGTTTTTCCTGTTATTTCCCCTCATATGTCAAATATGCTTCAAATATGCTAATTAACTCATTAATGATGCACAATACAAAAATGTATATTGCAGAAATGGATTCTACAGGAAAAGATACATAAGAATCAACAGAGAAAAGTTTGGTAAACCCTTTTATCATTTTTTAAATAGGGTTTGTCCTGTCATTTCCACCCATGTTACAAATAATGGGCAGAAAGAACGGGAAAGAATTCATCATAAATTGATAAAAGGGTTTACCACACATTTCTCAGTTGATCCTTATATGTAATTCTTCCCGTAGAATCCATTTCTGGAAAGTATATTGTTGTATTGTGCATAATTAGTGAGATAATTAGCATAATTAGTCAAACATGCTAATTGTCTAATTAATTATGCATACTATAAAAATGTATATTGCAGAAATGGATTCTACAGGTAAAAATATATAAGAATCAATTGAGAAAAGTTTGGTGCACCCTTTAATCAGGTTTTTACACGCTTTGCCCTGCCTGGTCGGCGATAGGGCCTTTCTGTGTGGGGTTTGCATGTTCTCCCCGTGTCTCCTAGGGTTGATACCCTCACAAAAACATGCAGTAATCCTGGTCTCAATAATGCCTCCCCCTGGCCAGCCGGGGCGCTTGATGGAGGGGAAAGGAACTGGTTGGAATAACGTGTTCCTTCCACGCGCTGCGTCCATCCCGGGAAATCCCCCCTGTCAGGTGAAAAGAAACAACTTGGACTCCTCATGCATAGAAGGAAGCATGAGGTCAGTCCGTTGTCTCCCCAGGCGCGGCAGAGGGAGAGCAGAGACCAGGATTACATAGGCAATTGGCACTGGGTGAAAATGGGTTGCAAAATCGTGGGATAAGTAAAAAAGGATATGTAAAAAAAAAAAAAAAGAAGACTATTAGAAGTTTGCATAGAAAAAAAGTACAGTTTCATGACGGTACAGTTCACTGGTACAAGGTCAACTAAAAGGAGATCCTAGGAAAACACTTGGCTTATTTACACAGGAAACCATTGAAGTATCTCGTATAACATTGAATGACAGACGGATAGAACACAGTACTATGCAGTAGATATAGTCAGGAGAAAATAAAAAAATAAGTATATTAACCCTGCAAGGCCCAGCGTTGCTTTTTGGCAACATTTTTTATGTCATTTAAAAAAAAAATTATAATTAGTTTTCCTGTTCTTTTTTACATTAACATCACCATTAAAAACCTATTATTTAGTATTACAATGCCATTGGCCACGATATTAGCATATAAATACCCCCCACAGAGGCTGACATTCACACCACTTCAAGATCTCTGGAGTCCAGAGTCTGGACGAACAACATCTCACTTTTTCACTGAAGCTATTCCTCACTAAAACATAAGTAAAATGCCTGTAATTCTTTCTTTCTTTTCGGGATCATTAGAGTGTCTAGAACATATACATGTGTTTATATTGTGAAAAATGTAAAAAAAAAAAACTGTTAAAGGCACACGAACCACACAGATCAAAAGTCAAAGAGCACAGGTACTACACGGCATGCCATATGAAAACACCTATGGACTACAGAATACATCATCGTCATTTGCAAAAAAGTGCTGACAGTGCGAGAGTGAAGGAAGCGGTTGCTCCAGGTGCTTATTATGTAGTCTTCTAGCTGCTGCGATGAAAGAGCTCGCAGAAGGCTTTGTGCATAACATTAAGCCATGGCAGCAGGTGTCTGCCTCTGCAGCGTTCGCTCGCTTGCTCTTCTGCTGGACCTTACAGAGGCAGGCAGGCACGTAGAAAGACTGGCTGCTGGAGCTTAGGGATGGGACGATATGAAGATTTCATATCACGATTATTATGAACGAATAATTCACGATTTACGATATTATCGCAATAATCAAAATCCGTTATCCTGGGGCGGAACATTTGCCCAAAAAATAGCAGATCTACAAGCTCACGTCGCGACGCGTTGTGAACTTATTGATCGGCTATTTTTTGGCAAAGATATTTGATAGAGAATGAAAAAAGACTGTCGAGTATGTCACATACGTATATTATAAGTACCTTTTGCCTATTATAGACCCTCTATAATAGGTAAAAGGACAACTTTGTTTTTTTACAACAAGGGTTCATGTTTTAGATTGTAATTAAAGAATATAAACGACGAGTGTTAAAATGATTTCATTTATTCTTTCTATTGTTTTAGAGATTCTTATTTCAGTGGCTGGGGGCATGCGTACAAGTGGCTAAATGTGTCATTTTACACAGAATAAGCCCATTCCCAAGATACAACGCAACCTTTTCATGTTTGGATGTGACTTATGGGGACTAGAAGTGTTACTGAAAATAGCAATAAAGAAACTGCTGGCTTATTGTGTCTAAAAAGACATATTAAGCCACGTGTACGCATGCCCCCATGCGTACGCATGCCCCGCATTTTAGCATGGTAAGCGCAATAAAACAGTAGAACGAAGCAAACACTCACCTTTTCTTTTCCCTAATTACAATCTAAAATATGAACCCTTGTTGTAAAAAACTAAGTTGTCCTTTAAAGCTATATTCAGTGATTGTATTTCATTCAAATAAAAATATAATTGGTACATTTTCCATTCATTCTCCTCACTAAAATGTGTGCTGACCATATAAGGACTTCCACCATGGCCCGTGTTACGAGCATAGCTAGATTCGGTTTTCAGAGGTGGCCAGCCGGTCCTCGGCCAATCAGGGTAGAGTATGGCCGTAGTTATTTTATGATGTTTAGTTGGGATGGTCAAAATGAAAGTTTTGAGAACCACAATCGATCTGAATTAAGAACGTCTGCTAAATGCCTAGATTGTAAACTGCTGAACTCATAAAATGCCACAGTCTCGTAGTAAATCAGTATCATACATTATACTGGATAAGCTGGAGACGTAGACCTACCGATATGATTGGGTCTAATGATCAAAACGAGAACATTATAATGGTGTAAAAAATCTATAAAAAACTAAACATTTCCACGCTGTAAGGCCATGAGGGACAAGATGACCCCTGGCCACTTTCATTATCACTGAATACACCTTTAAGTGGTACCGGATATGCAGCTCGGCAAATAAAAGGTGAATTGATCCCAATGCACGACAGAGGGCGATATCACGATAAATGAAATCTCCACAATACGATTATCATGAGTGTTTTATCACGATACATGATAATATCGCGCATCGTTGCATCCCTACTGGTGCTACAGAGGCAGGCAGGCATGTAGGAAGCGGCAGCTTTTGGTCATTCATTAGCTGCTCCAGCTCCTGGGTGCATGGGCTGGAACCATAGGGGCACAGAGATAGAAACACTGCATGGCAGTTTGTATACCTCCACCATCAATTATGTCCTTTAAGCTATTCTATACCTTACTTTTTCGATTAAACAAATAATCTCTCTCTCTCTCTCCATACCTAGATCTTCATATATCAGGGTTCCCACAGTCATGACATATTTTGAAATTAGAAAAATATTTTTCCAGTACTGGAACAAATTTTGAATTGACCAAGGGTCCTGGAAGGTCCTGAAAAAAAAAATGGAAAAACATGGCTATGCATTGTTTTTTGTTATTGATTTTGTTAATAAAATTGACCTTTCACTCTGTACTTAATCTGCTCTTTTTACCCTCTACACCAAACCTCTTTGCCGCAATATAGGCTCAAGTTCTCAGAATATGCACACTAGGGTTCAAGTGCATGCATATAAAAAAGGAGAACAAAAGTTTCTATCACACAAAGATTTGGAGGGCCCCCTGTAGTAACTTTGAGGACCCCCTAGTCCTAGGGGTATCGGACCCCCTGTTGAAGACCCCTGGTTTAAGTGGTTAAACACAATGGTAAAACCCACCTGGCATTGAACACCACTCCCCACATCCTTGCTGTCTGGTAGAGACCTTGTATGATGCCACCGCAATCTTTTGGATTCAATAGAAGCCATTATGTCTTCTATGGAAGCGTTTTGCACAGCGAAAATAGCTTATTTTAATAAGCTCTCAGGCGTCGTTTTCGGTTCTTATTTTTTCGCATTTTTAGTGGTCAAACCTTGACGGCGTCGAAAACAACAGATTTTACACTTGGTTGCATGCTGAAAAAATAGCTGACAACGCCTCTCGCGCTTGTTGCAAGCTTGTAGATCTGCTATTTTCAGAGTGCAACACCCGAGCTCAACCAAACATAAAATCTCTTGTCTTTTAGTTCCACTAGTCACTACCCAACATTTTCTTCCAGTTTTAAATTTGTTGACAGAATTGTCAATAAATGTACTCTTCTTTCAATTCTCATAGCTTAGTTTTGGTTTAGTTTTTATCTAGTTTTTGCCAGTGGATAAAAAGGTAGTCGACAAACATTTTTCGTCACAGTTCTAGTCGATGGAATCAACACTGGTACGCAGTTTAAACAGGGAGATGGCTTTTTTTTTCTTCTTGCCCGGTGACAGAGGGGATATATTGCTGCTACGATGGCTGGCCCGCTCGGCGTCCATTTGTCTTCATGATTGACTGTGCCCCGGAGCCATAAGAGGCAGAGCCAAGGCTGGGTTGTGATGGCGTCACCGCCGGGACTTTATGTTGGACGTGCTCCACCGACGGCGGATATCACACTGACATTGTAGAGACAGCCTTAAAGCACCTTGGCCTGAACGCTTTAGCTATTGAAAAATAGCAGATATACAAGCTTGCAAGCTTGTAGATCTGCTATTTTTTTTTAATCGTGAACACTTGTGCAAGTCTTTGAATATTTTTGACCCGATTCCATAAGTGTCTTCTAAATCCTAGCTCCTTCTAAATCAGTGGTTCTCAAAATGTTTCACGTCAAGGACCCCCGAAAATTACATGTACAGTATTTTCTGGACTATAAGGCGCACCTGACTATAAGGCGCACTGTCAATGAATGGTCTATTTTCAAACTGTTTTCATATATAAGGCGCACCTGACTATAAGGCGCACATAATAGACGCTACCGTTGCGTTATGCATCCAACAGATGGAGCTGTGCTAAAGGGAATGTCAATGTCAATGAATGATCCATATATAAGGCGCACTGGACTATAAGGCGCACTGTAGCTTTTTGAGAAAATTAAAGGCTTTTAAGTGCGCCTTATAGTCCGGAAAATACGGTATGTATTTGGCCGCGGACCCCCATCTCAAAATACGTTGTTCCAGGGACCCAACAGAAGCCAATATTTGAGTTACAAATGTTCGCTTTTAAAAAGACTCATTCAAAGACTTGCAAAAGAAATGGCGATTTTTCAAAAATAGCAGATCTACAAGCTCGCATTTTTTTCAATAGTTCAAGCATTCAATAATCCCTGGCCTAAATGGGTTAAAGCACCTTGGCTGCTTCCTCAGACACCGTTCTGTTCTGGGCTGCCGCTACAGACGGGGCGACAGCAGCTCTTTGATCTGTAAACCCTTCAGAATAAACAGTCTGCCACCGGCCGTCTACAAGCAGTGACTGTCTGGACTACTGTAGCTCAGCCTTAAAGCGTTTGGTGACCAGGGCTGTCACAATTATTACACAATCGCCTCATCGCGATTATTTGACATAATCGCGATTATTTTTCATAATCGTCATAATCGTTTCCACGTTGAAAAAATGTCATATATTATTTTTTTTAAGTAAAAAATTGTGGAAATAGCAGACCTACATACAGACCTTTTAGATCGGCTATTTCCACTATCAATGTGCTTTTTTAAGTATAAAGTTGCCAAATATGTCAGTAATAATTTTGGGGGACTGCCCCATAGGTCGAACTCCCGTTGGGTCGAACAGCGTCGGCAGGTTAGATAATCACCCGCGAGCGTCGGCAGGTTAGATAACGTCACGGTTACTGAGGTTAGGTTTAGGGTTAGGGTTAGAGTTAGGCATAGTTTTACTGAGGTTGGGATTAGGGTTTGGGTTAGAGTTTGGTGGTCGATCCAAAGGATGTTCCACCTAATGACATGTTTAGATTATGTGTTAGTATCTACCATGTGCAACTTCAAAGCCTAAAAGCCACAAAGACATGTAATTGTCAACAACAAAAACACAGTTAAATTGTCAATCGCAATTATTTGAGTGACTATTAAACGTCATGTAAAATGTCATAATTGTGACAGCCCTAGTGGTGACGACGATGTCTCTTGGTGACATCACATATTTTATTTTACTTATTACTTTTTTTGTGGTTGTAAATCTTTACCCCATGACTTTGTAATCCATTTTTCAACCGGTGCCAATTGCCTAAGCTTCAACCCTGGGCACTGCTCTCCCTCTGCCAACATGGGGAGCTCAGCTGAGCTCATGCTTCCTTTCTGTGCATGAGGAGTGAGCAGGCCGCTTCTTATCACCTGACAGGGGGGGGGATGGTTTCCCCCGGTTGGACGTAGCGAGTGGAAGGAACACTTTATTCCAACCAGTTCCTTTCACCTCCATCAGTCGCACCTGGTCAGGGCGAGGCCGTATAGAGACCAGGATTACTGCATCTTTTTTTGTGAGGGTACCTACCCTAGGACAGTGGTTCTCAACCTGTGGGTCAAATATTTTGAGGGGTCCCCAGACGATTAACTTAATGTGCAACATTGTTTTCTCACTCAACAGTAAACAAACCAACATAAAGTTTAAGTGTATAGAGAGGGTATCTGCACATGTCTAAAGTGACAATTTAAGGACTTTTTAGACCTCTAAAATGACAAATTAAACATTGGCCAAATTGTCAAATATTAGAAGCAGAAATTGTGAAAATAGCTTTGGTTGCGAGGCGTTGTGAGCATGCAGATCTGCTATTTTCACAATAGAACCGTTATACAAAATGTAATGGCTCAACTCTTAGTGCTTGTCAGGGTGGAGGGTCCCCAGTTAAAATATTATTTTGGGGATTGCAGCCTGAAAAGGTTGAGAACCTCTGCCCTAGGGGACACAGGGGTGCGATGGAATCAAAGTGACGGAAATCCGTTGCCGCGACAGATAACTTTAATCCATGCACGCATGCAGCATTCTTTCTTTAATTGCCTCTCGATTAATCTATGAATCTAGCAAGCAAATCGATAGAATAATCGCAAAGTGAAGAATCAATTGTCGCAGCCCTAACAAGATGAATTAATCTACCGTTATCTGCCTAAACTGGGAGACAACAGTCTTTGTGTGGGGTGTCTCGGCGCAGAGGTGTGTGTGTGTGTGTGTGTGTGTGTGTGTGTGTGTGTGTGTGTGTGTGTGTGTGTGTGTGTGTGTGTGTGTGTGTGTGTGTGTGTGTGTGTGTGTGTGTGTGTGTGTGTGTGTGTGTGTGTGTGTGTGTGTGTGTGTGTGTGTGTGTGTGTGTGTGTGTGTGTGTGTGGTGATCTGCGCCCGTGAGAGCTTGTTGCTATTCAGTGCCTTGCTCCGCAGCACTTCAAAAGGGAACACGCCGCACTCTAACCCGAGGTTTAACTGTTGCCACAGTCAGTCCCTTTGTTCTTTAAACACAAAAGCGGCCGGCCGGCGACAGATTAGCGTAGCTAAACAGACTCAATCAGGTTCAAACCTCTGTGGACAGAGCGTTGCTCATGCTTGCGTTGGCGCTGAATCTGCTGTGTTTGGGAACACAGGGGAGTAGAGGACCCGTGTTGTCTTTTAACTCATTTACCGCCTCCCCCGATAAAATCCCTATGTTCTTCTCCGCCTTTCCCGATAATCCCAAGACTTTAATATGCGTTAATCGCTATAAAACATTTAAAAGTATAATCGCTGTTCGTCGCCGATCCAGACTGTTTATCACCCTCGGAGAACTGTTTCCGGTGGCATTTCCAGTGGGACCGGGAGCTTCCGTTAGCTTTCATGTAAACAGTAGAAGAAGCTGCTCAGCGATAGATACGTCTTTTTTCAATCAGATTTTTTTATTTGAAAGCTGTGATCGGCTGTACACACACCTGGTACATGATCTGTGCACACTTTTAACGTGGGCACGTGCGCGATGTGCGCGCACGTGCCCACGTTAAAAGGCAAGGACGACGTGGCAATTGATGAGTTCAGCGATGTTTTAAAAGACAGTGAGTTAAGTTATTTAGAACAGGTACTAAATATTTATCACCCGATTCTATACATGTCTTCTAAATCCTTCTAAATCAGTGGTTCTTTTCATGTGAAGGACCCCCAAAATTACATGTATTTGGCCACGGAGCCCCATCTCAAAATATACTGTTCCATGGACCACCCATAAGCAAATATTTGAGTTACAAATGTTTTTAAAAAGATATGTTCTAAGACAAAATCTAGATTTTTTTCCAAAATAGCAGATCTACAAGCTCATGCGTTATGAGCTTGTATATCTGTCAATAGTTAAAGCATCACACGATTCTGGGCCTAAATGGGTTAATCTGCACCCTGCCTGCCGTTGTCAAAAATAATTTTGGTTACATTTTAATCAATTAAAAAATTTGACTCGATAGCTTTTTGAGACACGAGTTCTGCATGTACAAAACACACACACACACACACACACACACACACACACACACACACACACACACACACACACACACACACACACACACACACACACACACACACACACACCTCCGAAGTATAGTAATACAATGCATCACGGCGGTCTTGATGACTTGTCTTAATAACAGGTTGTGAAGGCAAGTGATTGATAGGTAATGACACGGGACACACCTGCAGGTCTTTAGTTAATGGGGCGTCCACTCGTTATGGCTAATGATGTACACACACACACACACACACACACACACACACACACACACACACGCACACACACACACACACACACACACACACACACACACACACACACACACACACACACACACACACACACACACACACACAGTACTGCTGTTGTCAGAGGGAAAGATGGCATAACACTAAAAAAACCCAGCTGGGCATTTTTTCTCTACCAACAAAGTGGAACGGAATCGTTTCATTGTATAAAGTAGAATCATAGAAGATAGTTTGTTTTATGGGTATTATACAACCATGTATAGTAAGACAAGCATGTACCGTATGTGTGTGTATTCTTCGTTAGCGAAGACACATGCTGCAACTTGACATTTTCATTGCATGGTCTTTATGTTGACGTACGACCATCTGGCGCATTCTCAAATGATTTTCTTTTTTTAATGTGACACGTTCCACAACTGGTACGACTTCAGTTTAGGATGTGTTGTGTGCTGTAATATTGCACTGTAGAATTAACATATTTTTTTAATTCCATTTCAATTCAATTTTATTCAAGTTTCAAATCATTTGATCATTTGTTTCAAGACACTTTACATATAATATAGTATTCCACAGGTTTGATCCATGGAGGGCCGGTCCGCAGTCACACTCTTGGTCTGCAGCTGAGGGTTAAGTACATTTACTTAAGTACTGTACTTAGTAGCCTACAATTTTGAGGTATTTGTACTTTACTTGAGCATTTCCAAATTATACTTTTACTTCTACTCCAATACATGTCGGATTCAAATATCGTACTTTTACTCCACTACATTTATTTGAAAACTTTACAAGTTACTTTGCAGATATACATTATTATATTATAAAACATGCATTAACCACCTATTTTCTACACAGGCTATTTGAAAATAGCCAGATCTGATATTTTCAAACATTTTTGTACTTTTAAAGTACAGAAGTAGGCAACTTTATGTATATTTTGATGACAATACTTTTCTACTTTTTTAAGTACAGACTTTTACTTATGGAGTATTTGTACATGGTAGTATTGGTACTTTATTGGAACTTTTACTTAAAGGAGCTATAGTCAACTTTTTCTTGAAAAACGGATGCTAAAATAAAAATAATGTTTAGAAAATATTTTACAAAAAAATAAGCTTCATATATGTGTTTCTATTCAAAAAAAAATGACCACAAAAAGCGTAAAATAATGATAAAATAATCATTTTGGCCATTGTCAGACCGACACTTTGTTTACATTCTAGTCTGTAGACTAGGATGTAAACAAAGTGTCGGCCCTACAATGAAAAAGTTGACTATAGCTCCTTTAAGTAAAACATGTGAGTTGTTTTTCCACCACTTATAATTTCAAAACAGCAAAATGAGCAGAAAACTCTAAGCTATAAACGTCATGAAAAACGAACCTGTTGACAGCGAGCTCCTCTTGATGGTGACGCGAGGTTAGGAGGTTAGCTGCTGGTGGTCGCTATTGTGAAAATAAATCCTTATAATGTTATTTTCTTTTTTCATGTCTTTGATTCGCGGGACATTGTGCCGTTTTGCAGAACGCAGACATACGGTTGAATTTCGGTGGTCACCCTATGTCTGCCTGTGAGTGGGGGACATGTCTCCATTACGACATGTCGCCACTCCGACATTGACTTCTTATTGTCGGAGTGGCAACACTTCCATAGAGGTTAAGTTTAGGGTGAGTGTCCCACCCCCCACCCTGTGAGTGCCCCCCCACCCACTCTCTGAGGGGACCGGAGTCATGGTGGGTCTAATCTGATCGACCCTATTCAGCTGTAAATTCAGCCCCCTCACCCCCCTCTCTCTGTGAGGGAGACGCTGCGTCTAGCGAGTGACCGCGGCGCAATGCGAGCAGCAGCAGCAGCGATGTGCGCATGTGGGGGGACACCCAAACACAGTAGTTTCCCGTTAAACAGGCGGCGGCGCCACTGGTCCGTATTGTAATAGCAGTCCATGGAACTGTGGAGTGGGAGACACAAAGAAACCCCGGGGAGCGGGTCCCCGGAAGTCAAATTAGTGACTGGCCCTTACTGTCACTACGTTGGGGCAGAAATCTATATCCTTATTTAACCCATTTAGGCCTGAACACATTATGACGCAATATTTTATGCTTTAACTATTGAAAAATAGCAGATATACAAGCTCACAGCGCGGCACCGAGTGCCGCGCTGCGAGCTTGTAGATCTGCTATTTTTGAAAAATCGTGAAAATTAGAATTTTGACCCGATTCTATAAGTGTCTTTTGAATCCTTCTAAGATTTTTGGAAAAAACCTATGTTTCTATGTCAGCAATCTGGCCAGCCATTGTCAAAGAAAAGGTCCTTTTCACTTAACTGGAGCTCAGTTAGTCTGTTCTTGAGAGACTACTATGTCAGAGGTTCTCAAACCTTTTCACGTGAAGGACCCCCAAAATGATATTTATTTGGCCACGGACCCCCATTTCAAAATATCTAGTTCCAGGGACCACCCAGAAGCAAAATTTGAGTTACAACCGTTCGCTTTGAAAATACATATATTCAAAGATTTGCACACATTTTCACGACTTTTTCAAAAATAGCAGATCTACAAGCTCGCAGCGCGGCACTCGGTGCCGCGCTGTGAGCTTGTATATCTGCTATTTTTCACTGGTTGAAGCATTCAATAATTCTAGGTCTAAATGGGTTAAACTGTTGATGTTTTTTCTCCCCGTAAATTAAAGCCCTACTTTGTCGTACAAGAGTGTTCCGAAACAAAACAAAAAAAAAAACAGATCTACAGATCATCTGTTTTTCACATGAACACTACGACACAGCAGCCTATTTATCTATGACTGCTTGTTCCCTTCTTGTTTGTCTGTCTGTCTGTCTGTCTGTCTGTCTGTCAAACTGAGATATTTACTGAAGAAGAATATTGTGATGATGGAAACTATGAACCGCCAATAAACCAGCGGAGCTGATCAACAATGCTGCAGACTTTGTTGTTAGTTTTACGGTTGAAGATGTTTTGACTGGCACCGAATTCTCACAGCAGAAACCTGTGATTCTGTGTAAGATGGAAAGAAGCGGTCCAAGTATTGAGCCAACAAGCACAGTTTCCTGGGCAGTCCTTTCAAGCCAAGGACCCCTTAGCTGAGAGAGATGAAACCCCCACTACATATTGACAGCACTGTCATCAGTGTCAATTCATGTTCTTTATTTCAGAGGTTTAAATACTTTGCTGAAAATCAGATCTAATCCGATTAAATCGATTAGTTCAATTTACTGTTGCACCCCTAGGCTACATTGCAGGTTGTCTTGTTGGAAATGCTAAGTAATACCCAATTCTTGGCCATCTGGCCAGTTATGTATATCGGACCAGTTACCCATATATGGACTTATGGAGATCCATGTACTTTATATAGTAGTACATCCCTTTTATGCCCTTATGGAGTTCCCTATCTGAACCAGCCACACAGATATGGACTGTCTTCCTCCATGTGTGGGCATTCCCATATGAAGTCCTGTTTGATATAATATTGATGACATCAGGGATCTCCATATATGGACATAAAAGGTATTCTGTTAGAGTGGTTCCCATGACATCACAACATACAATATTTCTTCTTCTTCTTCTTCTTCCTCCGTGTATCATCGTCCTTGATGATTGGTTGGCAACATTTTATTTCACAAGATTTCTGAACCAGCCACACAGATATGGGCCATCTGGTCGGTGATATATATCGATGAAATCAGGGATCTTCATATATGGGCATAAAAGGGATTCTGGGGAATACCCATACTTTTACATAGGTGATGTCACCTGTGATATCACCTGTGATGTCACAGTGATGTGTCAAGGGAAGCACAGTGTCAGATGACCTTCAGAGATACACAAGATGTGCCGAACAAGACATCACAGTGACATCAGGGCATGATGTCAGAGCAGCAAACCCATAGACCGTAAACATGTGTACACACACGGAGACAAGCTGTGGCAGTTTTCATGGTAAACTGGGACCTTCGGTTGCAATTACTAACCAGAAACCTTTCTCTTGTGAGGACGAGGAATATTGTCCTCAAATTTATCAAATTCTGTGGGGAGATTTGTCCCTCACAAGTATAGTCTCACGCACGCACGCACGCACGCACGCACACGGACACACGGACACACACACACACACACACACACACACACACACACACACACACACACACACACACACACACACACTATATATTTACATCACTTGTGGGGACATTACATAGACTTCCATTCATTTTTATGCAAGTCCTGTGGCCTTACCCTAACCTCTATCCGTAAACCTAACCCCTAACCCTAACTGTTGTGGGGAACTACTATTTTGTCCCCACACTGTCAGAGGTCCCCTGCAGGTGACTGTGTGAACATGCGTTTAGTCCCCATAAGTATAGCTAGACAAACTCACACACACACACACACACACACACACACACACACACACACACACACACACACACACACACACACACACACACACTGGGAATGGCCCTGTTGCCTATTGGCAAAAAAACTATGCTAATTGTCCAGATGCTGCCACTCCTCCGCGACCCCAGCCAAGCGTTGCCATTGGGCCCTGAGGGCGCCCGTCTGTGAGCGGAGCGAGCCGATTGGCTGTCGGCGCCGCTGACTTTGAAATGACACTTGTTCTAAATAGCTGCTAAATATGGACGCCTCCCAGACAAAAAAAAAACACAGACAGACATGCACCTTTCACACCGTACACACACACACACACACACACACACACACACACACACACACACACACACACACACACACACACACACACACACACACACACACACACACACACACACACACAGACATGCACTTTTCACACCTGCCAGACACGCACACAAATACACTGTGTCCTAGTGCACTGTGCCGTCCGGTGTGCCAACAATGAACTACAGAGTTGCCAAATCTGCTTATTATAGGTGTCTTTGGGCTTTTTTTCTTCTTTTTGCCTGTTATAGCATTTCTTTTTTTTTCTTTCTTTTAGGGCTGGTTTCTGAAGTGCTCATTTAGAATCGCTGCCTAAATGGTGTTTAAAGCAGGGGTTTTCAAAGTGGGTGACGGGGCACCCTGGGGTGCCGTGACGGCAGTCCAGGGGTGCCGCGAGATCATTTTATAATATTTGGAATTTATTTGCACACTTGAAAAAAATGTTTAGTATAATTTTAAACTTGAAGTACAAAGTTATTTTCAGTCAGTTCTAACCAAAATGGCTATTATATCAACGTTTTCCTCACAACATAATCACTAAAATATCATCACTGTTGAGCAGAAAGAGTACTAACTTAATTTAACATACATTCTCTTTTATAATGATATTCTCTGAATAGATAATGCACAGCATACACAGCCCCCTGTGGTCATCTATTGTGTTACAATATTGCTTGCAGCCACATGCTGGGGGCTGGTCAGAACTAGTGGCCAATGGTCTTTTCTACCTCCTCCTGTCCTTATGCTCCTCCCGTCATTTTCTTCTTTTTGTAGTTTTTTATTTAAACTTTTTACAAAAAAAAACATTTTTTACAATGTGCTCAATCCAACGTCCCATTTTTTTCAGCGGTCAGAACAAAATTATTTACAGTGGACCCAATAACTGTCTTCTACAGTTTGGATCAATGATTTTCTTTCTTGCACATGTGATTTATAGGGGAGCATTTAGCAACACGGAGCACATTGGACATGCAGCTTGTTTTGTGTGAACGTGGGAGAACTTTTTAGGGCACTCTAGCTCGGAATCATAACGGGGAGACTTGTCCGTCCATGCAGTGAGCTTGAGTAACTGTTAACAACTGAACTAGGAAACCTGACGCCTCATTATCAAAACTAGCATAGCACACAGGTGCAGCCACAATGACTGTGACAGTAACATGCACATTCTCGTGAAATATACAGTACAGACAGACTTTTAACGCCTCTGCTTAGATCACATGTTGGCTATGCGGTCTGACAAAACAAGGCAGCACATTGTGTGCGTGATGTCATCGCGCATATGCAGACATCAATAGCGGAATCGTTAAGGACTTTGACTAACGATTCCAAGGAATCGATCCACCGGAGACAGGTTCTCAACAAGAACCGGTTCTCGATTCCCATCCCTTATGCTCATAGTGCATCACTTTGTGCTGTATTTCTCAATTTTCAAATAGCCACAACAGATAGTGTGCGTGCGTGTGTGTGTGTGTGTGTGTGCTTGTGATCATGTGGCCTAGTCCAGGGGTTCCCAAACTTTTTTGTCTCAGGGCACCCCATAAATATTTTTTTTAATCTGAGGCACCCCTACATTATAATTTTCACTCCCAGCACATTATATTTATAGCATATGGTCGTTGTCGGGTGGAAACCTTGTATGTCCAAAAACGTTTGTTTTGTATTTAACATCTATAAAATGTACTAAACTAATGAAAACAGCAGATCTGCAAGCACACAACGCCTCGCATCGCGCGGCGTTGTGTGCTGGTAGATCGGCTGTTTTCACTAGTTTTGTGCGACGGTCTTGTATGATGAAGCAGGGAAAAAGACACGTTGAAACTTGGAGATACGTGGTCTCTGCCCGACAGTGACAATATTTTAGTGATTATGTTGAGAGGAAAACGTTGAGATAACAGCCATTTTGGTTAGAACTGACTGAAAATAACTTTGTACTTCAAGTTTAAAGTTATACTAAATAATATTTTTTCAAGTGTCCAAATAGTCCAAATATTATCAAATGATCTCGCGGCACCCCTGGACTGCTGTCACGGCACCCCAGGGTGCCCCGTCACCCACTTTGAAAACCCCTGGCCTAGTCACTTCTTTTTGGGCTTGTTTTCATCGACATGTTCGCTTGTTTTTCTCTCAGAGTCTGGCAACACTGTTGGGGAGGTGGGCTCACTATGAAAGGCATTTCACTTGAGGATCCGAGAGCAGATAACAGACACTACAGTATTATCTGGACTGTCTAGATGCTGTAGGGAGAGCAGATTACACTATATCAGCACTCTCTAGATACCGTAGGTTAGTGCTGGGTGATTCTTGCTAAAATGAGAATCCACAAGAATCTACATCACCAATTCTCACACAATTTTTGAGAGCGTAAAATGAAACCAAATTAGGGTCCATTTGGTTAAAACGATTTTTTTAATTAAATAAAAAAATCGCTCTTATTTTGAAGTCCAACGACGAAGTCAAGAATAGACATTCGTCTAACATGACACATGCTGCTATGCGTATTGCATTGGCCACAACCGATGGCTGCAATGCTCACTGCTAGCTAGTTGCTAGCAGCTGCTTGATACTAAATTTTTCCTTCACGCGTTAACGCCAGGTTAACGTCTGTCGGACAGACAGACAGTCACAGGAACCGCGGCGCATGTAACAAAAGTCTAGCTCTGCGGGTGTGTTTATTTTTAATATATAGAGTCAAATACTAGTTGCAACGTTTTTTGTTTTTTTTTCCTACTGGGAAATTACGCTGGAATGATCTCTGACTGTGTGCGTGTGTTGTGTGTGGTAGAGAGAGGGGAGACACCGCTGTGGGGACACAGCGGTGTGTGTGTGTGTGTGTGTGTGTGTGTGTGTGTGTGTGTGTGTGTGTGTGTGTGCGTGTGCGTGCACGTGCACGTGCCATGGTGATATAGAGGGAGGGAGAGAGAAGGGGAGACGGCAAATGTTAATCAAACGCAGTGTGCGGATTGTTGCCCAAACGTTTTCATTTACCTGCCACAGCGTCATGACTCAAGATGTCATAGAATCGCGCCTCGCGTTGCGAGGTGTTGTGAGCATGCAGATCGACTATTTTCACAATTTCTGCCTCTATATATTTGACAATTTGGACAATGTTTAATTTGCCATTCTAGAGGTATTAAAAGGTCCTTAAATTGGCACTTTAGAAATGTGCAGATACCCTCTATGCACTTAAACTTTATGTTGGTTTGTTTACAGTTGAGTGAGAAAACAATGTTGCACATTAAGTTAATCATCTGGGGACCCCTCAAAATAGGGTTGTGTGTGGTGTGATGACGTCATCAAATGATAGAGTCGACTTCAACTCAACATTTTACTGAGTCGAGTCGACTTGCAAAAATCACAAGTCGTTAATGCGCTACTAGACGCCCGAACCACCTAAGCTGGCTCCTTTCCGAGTGAAAGAGCTACTCTACTCGATGAGTCTCTCTCGGGTGACTGAACTTCTCACCCTTATATCTAAGGGAGATAACAGCCACAGCCGTCTGAGAAAACTCATTTTTGGCCACTTGTATCCGTGATTTTATTCTTTCGGTCATGACCCACACTTCATGAGTCGTGACCGTAGGTGAGAGTAGGAACGAAAATGCAGTGGTGTAAAGTAACTAAGAACATTTGCTTAAGTGCTGTTCTTAACTCTTTCACAGCTTGGTCAGAATGGGCTTGTCTGTGGACTAGCCAGAAATTTCTAATATTGTATTATGATCTGATATTATGTTTATAAACATCAGCCCACCCCCCCCCTCCTTCTTGGACGCCATTCTTTCCTTCTTTTTTTCGATCCCACGGTCATAAACTCACCATAACTATCTGGATCTGCATTGGCATATAGTGGGGATTTTGGCCGAGTCGTCTTTCCACCCGTGCGTTTTACGTGCACGATCCGTGCACATCTATGTGGGTGCATGTGATCATCTCCGTGTGTACAATCCATGGAAAAATTTTCATTAGCCTAGCCGCTAGGACAACGGCTATGCTAACGCTAACGTCTATACAGTAAGTCTATGGGAAAAGGCTAATCTGCCCCGGAAGCAATCAAAAGCACTTCCGGTTCATGCATAGAGAAGAATCATGCTATTGGTTAGACCGGTGGTGAGACAGAGAAGGGCTACCGATCGTTTTTTTTCGATCATTATCATTTATTTCACCTATTTAGAAAAAGTGTGTAAAAGTGTGTTCTGGCTGGGAACACCTTAGCTATAATTGTGTAAAAGTGTGATCAGGCTGAGAACACCTTAGCTATAATTGTGTAAAAGTGTGATCAGGCTGAGAACACCTTAGCTATAATTGTGTAAAAGTGTGATCAGGCTGAGAAAGAGTGAAAGGGGAAGACCACCCATTTTCAATATTGAGCTCACATGTGAGCACACATTGTACTTTACAATACAAACCCCAAAATCAATCCTCCAGTTCTAGGCAACACAGAAGGGGGGCAACTTTTTTTCTATTTCCACACAACTCCTCTAAGGTATATTAATGACACAGTTCAATATTGAAAATGGGTGGTCTTCCCCTTTAAGTACACTTTTGAGTTATTTGTACTTTACTTGAGTATTTCCAATTTCCAATACTTTTACCTCTACTCCACTACATCTCGGATCCAAATATTGTACTTTTACTCCACTACATTTATTTGAAAACTTTAGTTACTTTGCAGGTATAAATTATAATATTATAAAAAAAAAATACATGAACCACCTTAGCCCTATTTCATACCTAGGCTATTTGAAAATAGCCGATCCACGAGCTCACAACGCGTCGCATTGCGACACGTTTTGAGCTTGTAGATCTGCTATTTTCAAACATTTTGTACTTTTACTTTTGGTACTTTAAGTACATTTTGATGCCTGCCAATACTTTCATACTTTACTCAAGTACATTTTGATTCTGGACTTTTACTTTTAACGGAGTACATCTACAGTGCAGTATTGAGACTTTTACTAACATACTAACATGTGAGCAGTTTTTCCAGCTGCGAAAATGATGGAGCACCACTGGTCCAATGTAGGCTAGTTTCATATAAAATGCCTATCAACGTTTAAACCGTGGTGATATGCACACCAAGTTTGTAGTTGTCCTGTTTTGATTGCTGCTAAATAATAATGCGCTAAATAGCCTGAAATGACAATCACAATTCAATCACTTTAAAGTGGGCATGTCACGAAAAAACAAGACAAATCTTTGCCCGTACTGTACCATAGAGTTATAATGTACTGTACCTACAGTACAATGTACATTCTCTTCCCATCGCCCGCAGGGTCGCACTCGCAGCCCACGGGAAGCAACTTCCTTTGCTCGCACAGGGCTACTAGGCTAGCACTAAAGCTAAAGACACAAAAATGTATATACATCTGTGCGTATAAAAATTATATTTCCACACAAATCTGGTTGTTCATGAGAATATGTTTGTTTATGTTTAATTGTTGAAATCTGGCAAAAACGATAAAATTCACAGAGAGGGGATGCTGCCTCTCGCTGGGCAGTGGGGCTCTAAAAGCGGGGGGCTTGCCACCTTTTTACGCCCCATAGCTTGGCGTGTCAGCGGCACTTTAAGTGACAGTATGGACATGAAGCAACATTTCAGTTGGACAAAAAGGACCTTTAAACAAAACCATAAACAAAAGGACCTTTTCAATATTCAGCATACTTTTTTTTTTTTTTACCAAATTACACTTGAAAAAGGTGATGAAAATGCCATTCAGTTCAGATGTCAGCCACCGTAAGGAATAAGGAATAAAAGCCACACCACTTCTGTTAGAAAAAAAATAATATTCTGTCTCATCTTTCCAGCGAACAATAGAAGAGTATCGATGTAGTGGTATCAATGAGGACTTGGGTCGTTAAGCGGACTCTAGAATGGTATCAATACCAATAAAAATTAACGATCTGCAAGCGGTCTGGAGAATGGTGTCAATAACAAATAAAGATTAACGATCCCGATCCTTTACTGATGAGATTTTCAACAGAAAAAAAGCCTGACTCGCATGTTGGGGAAATAATACTGCCGGTAACGGTGAAAACAACACAATACAGCCAGAGGGCATTGTTTCATCAATGTGTTTCTGCAGGTAATAATCAATCAATCCTTACTTTGGATTATAGGTGAAAAAAACGTAATTTAATTAAGTAATCCCATTATTTTTCAAATATATATATAAAACAAAAATCTTCATACATACAGACATGTTTAACTTATCGGGTGCCCACGATGAATGCAAGGGTTAATTTGCTGGTGCCCATGGCAACCCGCCATTTTGCCTATACCTTCGAGGTCCTGGCGGAAAAAGTAATCAGAGTAAATGAAATCCAAGCATGTCCTGTTTATTTCGAGAAAATCTTTTCTTTCAGTCAGGACCGCTTTTTAACAATCCTGCGCCACGGCGTTTGTGTGACGGCCGGTAGAAAAGGCTGCGTTTTGAACGTGAAAGTGATTTAAAACCTGGATTAGGAGAAAAATGCATGTTTGTGCAGCAGCTTTGCATGCATGTCTATTAGCGAGACAGCACTTCCCGGTCACGTGATCCGGCGCTGCATTTTGGGACATGGAGTTTCTTTCGTCACCGCGGTAGTACAGTACAGGTGCTACAGTACGGTATAGTTTACTGTACAACGCGTCAAACGCGTCGATGGGCACACTTAGACATCAAAGAGATTGACGCGTTGACACCTCGTGGGCATCCGATGAGTTAATAACCTGCTTCTCAATGATTTGATTAATTAAAACAGTTAATCAATATAGTCGCAAAGGAAACATACAAGTAGATGGAGGCGTAAAAGGCTAAGTCCTTCCAGCCCGTGTTTCTCTCGAACAAACAGTGTTGTGCGTTCGGACGCCCTGCGGAAGCTGGTAAATCCATAGTCATTGTCCTACCTGATCTTATCCAAGGTTTACACTGCAGATAGGGAGACAGATAGATGCCAGAGAATCACAGAGTTCAGGTTGGCCCTGATGGGAGCTTCAAGCAACAACGTCTCATCCATCTGTCTGAGCAGCGGCAGCAGCAGTCTGCGCGGCTACCTTTCCCTGCAGCTGTGATTAAAACCCATTCAGAACGGGTACACGTTATTGTGTATCCTTATTTTATGCTTTAACTATTGAAAAACAGCAGATCTACAAGCTCACAGCGCTGCAAGCTTGTAGATCTGCTATTTTTGAAAAATCGTGAAAATTAGAGTTTTGACCCCGATTCTGTAAGTGTCTTTTGAATCCTTCTAAGATTTTTTTGAAAAAAACTATGTTTCTATGTCAGCAATCTGGCGAGCCATCGTCAAAAGAAAAGGTCCTTTTCACTTACCTGGAGCTCAGTTAGTCTGTTCTTGAGAGACTACTATGTCAGTGGTTCTCAAAATTTTTCATGTGAAGGACCCCCAAAATTGTATATATTTGGCCACGGACCCGCATCTCAAAATATTTAGTTCCAGGGACCCCCCAGAAGCAAAATTTGAGTTACTAACGTTCGCTTTGAAAATACATATATTCAAAGATTTGCACACATTTTCACGACTTTAAAAAAAATAGCAGATCTACAAGCTGCGCTGTGAGCTTGTATATCTGCTATTTTTCACTGGTTAAAGCATTCAATAATAACCCTCTAAATGGGTTAAAGTCAAAGGGAGCAACTCACTCACTCCACCTACACTCTGTGGCTCTGCTTTGTCCTGGTGGCTCTTATCCTAACTAAACCATAGTTCTACAAATAATCGCCGTATTATCCAAAAAGGTAAAAAGGGTGGCAATCATTTGAATGCAAAACTGTGAACAGGTACAGTATAAGTGTTCAAACTGGCCTGAATAAAAATGTACAATCTACATGCTCACAACGCTTTGCGCTGCGAGGCGTTGAGAGCTTGTAGATCAGCTGATTTTGGCAAATAGGTTTGGTGTAAGAGGTCAAAAAGAGCAGACCAAGTACAGAGTGAAAGGTCAAGTTTGTTAAGTATCGACAATTTAAGATTCTAAGTGGTTAAGTCTCAAACAAGTCTATGAATCTATATGAAATCGATGAGAATCTCCATCACAACATTTATACAATTATGTAGTGGGGGTCCCTGCTTCATCTCCCTCTCAGCTAAAGGGTCCTTGGCCTGAAAACGTTGAAGACCCCTGGTATAGGGACACATCTCCGTCACTCTCCGCTCATCGGTGGTGACAGCATTAGCATGCCAGAGAAGAAGGTTGACCTCTCAGTGCAGTCCAACCTTGTTTCTATCGCCTCCTGCCTTTAACTCATTCAGGCATAGAATTATTTAAAGCTTTAACTATTGAAAAAATAGCAGATATACAAGCTCACGGCAAGCCTGTAGATCTGTTATTTTTGTAAAATCCTGTTTTTTTTTTTTTTGCATGTCTTTGAATATATATTTTTAAAAGCGAAGATTTGTAACTCAAACATTTGCTTCTGGGGGGGGTCCCTGGAACAACATATTTTGAGATCGGGGGTCCGCGGCCAAATGCATGTCATTTTGGGGGGTCCTTGACATGAAAAGGTTTCAGAACCACTGATTTAGAAGAAATAGAATCGGGTCAAAAATATTCACAATGTTCAAAATTTTTCAAAAATAGCAGATCTACAAGCTCGCAGCGCGGCACTCGGTGCCGCGCGGTGAGCTTGTATATCTGCTATTTTTCAATAGTTAAAGCACAAAATAATGGTTAGAGTGGTTCAAATCTAACATGACACAAATTTGCGTTCCCGGTGAAAATGTCCTAAGTTGTACATTATACCGTCCTGCTATGGCTTTTGGCAGCAGCTGCTGTGATATGTGGTTAAAAGTGCCTCCTGGTCTTTTGTCCCACCACTTCATCTTCACAATAAAGATGCTGTGTCAGGTTTTACTCTCATCCTGTCCCATTCCAGCTTGTGGAATGACTTGGCAATCTGCCTTCTTTTTGCCCGTGGCGGACGGTAAAGGCTTTGTCCATAGGCTCTCTCCGAAACCGCACGTTTCGACGGAAAGGTCCGGTTCGACTACACAGTAGGGATGGGACAATATGAAAATGTCATATCACGATTATTTTGACAAAAGAAGTAAGCCATTTACCATGGGAGGGAGTGGGTTGTTGGCTGATTTATCACTGTTTCAGGGTGGTGGCACGAGGCGAAGCCGAGTGCCACACAACCCTGAAACAGTGGTAAATCAGCCAACAACCCACGACCCTCGAATGGTAAATTGCTTTTCTACCACTTCTACCATATAAATGAAAGAAAACACTGTTGTAACTTGCAAGGTTAATTAGTGCAAAACACAACAGTGGGCGGCCAACTCAAGGTTGTTGACTGATTTACCACTGTTTTAAGCCAATCAGAATCCAGTATCTGAACATGTGACCACAAAAAGTGGTAGAAGTCGCGATTTACGATAATCAAAATCCATTATCCTGGGGCGGAACGTTTGCCAAAAAATAGCCGATCTACGAGCTCACAACGCGTCGCGCTGCGACGCGTTGTGAGCTTGTAGATTGGCTATTTTTTGGCAAAGACATTTGATAGAGAGTGAAAAAAAAGACTATCAAGTACGTATATCATAAGTACCTTTTACCAATTCTAGAGGGTTTAAGTGGAACCGGATATGCAGCTCGGCAAATAAAAGGTGAATTGATCCCAGTGCGCGACGGAGGACGATATGACGATGAATTAAATCTCCACGATCCGATTATCGTGAGTGTTTTTTATCACGATAAACGATAATATCGCGTATGGTCCCATCCCTACTACAAAGTGGCGTCACTCGCAGCTTCTGAAAAACATTACACCGATTTACGGTTCGGAAATCATGCACGTCGGAAAGTCGTACCTCTAGTACATTTACTTGAGTATTGTACTTCAAAGCTCTATTTCTGTGAATACAATTAGACGTTTGTCCAATCTGTTTGGTAGAGCACTTAACCCAGAACCCTCTCTAAAAACCCCAGGACAGCGATCCACTCGTCCTAGACAATTCGCCCTCCCGGCCCCAACACTGTGGAATAAACTCCCTCTTGCACTTAGAACGGCAGACTCATTCCTTACTCCCTAGCCTCCGCAGATCTAGCAGATCTACAATCTTGCAACGCCTCATGCTGTGAGGTGTCGTGAGCTTGTGGATCGGCTATTTTCAGTAATGAGAATTGGTGTAGAGGGGAAAAAAGCAGACTAAGAGTGTGTGTGTGTGTGTGTGTGTGTGTGTGTGTGTGTGTGTGTGTGCGTGCGTGTGCGTGTGCGTGCGTGCGTGCGTGTCATTGAATGCAGTGATATTTATAGACGTAATAGATTTTGAAATTGCAACATTACTTATTAATTCATTTCTAGGACGAAATTAACTGTATTTATAAACAATATTTTACTTAAAGATGTAATTGATCAATAATCAGGTCAAGGTTGCGTAAGTATTGACGGTTTCAGTGGTGCATGTAGATAGGATATTTCCACAGGAGGTGCCATGGCATTGGTCCGAAACCTATTTTTTCCGACAGCCCATTAGTCCGAATCTGTTAAGAATACTATGCCTAACCCTATTCATGGGTTGCATTTGTAGTCCTAAACGGCCATGTTGAGGACCAACACAGGTGTTTCAATGTGTCTGATTGGCACAGAACTACTGTTCTTCGCCAATCAGAACACCTGTGTTGGTCCTCAACATGGCTGGTGTAGGACTACAAATGCAACCCATGAATCCCTATCCCTAACCCTAACCTCAGTAACCCTAACTAAATTCGGACTAATGAGATGTAGGACTAATGAACCTTCGGACTTAAGGCATGAAGTCCCCATTTTCACAATGGAACCATGCTATACAAAATGTAATGCCTCAACTCTTAGTACTCGTCAGGGTGGGGGGTCTAGAGTATACTAGAGTACTTTTCCCTACATGACCTTTAACACAATTCTACACCTGATTAAGGCCTAGGCAGACACGTTTTGATGGACCAGGATGCAGACTTTGTTTTTTTTTGTTTTTTGGGCAGGATCTGATGAATTGTGTATGAGCCCCAGTTCCCCAGCTCTTTTGATGAGGCTGTCCGAGCTCTTAATAATTCCTTATTTATGCATCATTATTCTAATTTAGAGACGGGAGCGGCTGCAGGTGCCATCTGTGTCAAGGTGGCAAACTGTGTGCACACCAGTGTTGCCATGTCTTCTTATTATGAGCCACTTTGGGAAGTCACTTGAAAGTATCGGTGGTTGCGGGTTGTTCTTTTGGGCTTGTGGTGGTGTTGCTTATTTGGGCTTACTTGCTCCTAATTGTTGTTTAAACCAGTGGCTCCCAAACATTTTCACATCAAGGAGACTCAACTTATTTAAAATTAGACATTTTGAAAAGGTGAAGCAGGATGGAACTGCATGACAGTGTTGCTTTTTATGACACCGTCATACAATGACAAATCAGGCTTAAAGGACTAGTTCACCCCCAAAATGACTTTTTCCTATTTCCTACTCACGCCAGGGGGACAATAATTTGATTACATTTGGGTCCCCTTCCGGAATCAATGGGGGTAAATTTACTATAATCACATTTTTGTCTTAGGAATGCGATAAATACAAAGAATTATTATTGAACTCAAGTCTCCATGGCGTGAGTAATACATATTAAAAAAAGTAATTATTGGCTTCCATTATTCTAAATGTAGGTGTCACCTAAACCTAACCTTAAAGGTGATACACCATGAAATTTCACTTTTCCTATTTTAAAACCTTTTTTTGGCGTCCCACTAGCACCTTCTATCCTGGCAAAGTCCCATTTCTGACCGTTGTGTCTTTCTCTGGTTTTGGGAAGGCGAAGGTTAAAAGTATCCCACGGGTTCTCAAAACAGGCTGTCCAGATTTGCTGCCGTCGATGATGGCCGATTTTTTTTTTTTTGGGGGGGTGGCGCAGTTCAGGCCAAAGTTGGTACTGCAGCTGAAAATGCTCTGAGAGCCATTCAAAAATGAGAGAGGCTCTCTATTCAGGAGTGGCAATTTAGCCTCAAACCTTTTGAAAAACGTTTTTTGGGACATAAACAATATGACATAAATACTTTTTAAATGCATGGTGTATCACCTTTAACCCTAAACTGTTTCTAAGTGGGGGTGTTTCTGAATGGAGGCGTTTCGAAGGGGTGTCGATCTCCATTCCGACATGACGCCACTCCGAAATTGACTTCTTATTGTCTGAGTGGCGACACTTCCATAGAGGTTAGGTTTAGGGTAAGGGTTAGAGATAGGGTTAGTGTCGGAATGGAGACATGTCGGAAAGGAGACATGTCGGAGTGGTTGAACTACTCCTTTAAAGCGTGAATACATCATCCAAAGGGAATGCCTCTCAGTAAAAAGAAAAACGTCAGACCAACAACATATTTGCATAAACATATCTATGTTTGTCTTTCTGCTAATGCAAATCCCTCTGTTTTCTTATTGTCATCTTCCCACTTCCGCATTGTGTTTGTTGGCCTGGTTCATTAGCTGCTATTCATCTCTGTTCCTGTGATATGTAAATGATCTTTGTTCATATTATCATTCAGGGACGTGCAGAGAATGTTAGAGAGGCAGGGGCTGACATTTCTAAAAGGGCCTTTTAGTGGAAATATTAAAAATACTAGACCTCCAAGCTCACAGCGCATCGCAAGCTTGGAGGTCGGCTATTTTCACTGCTTGATACCACACTGAACTAAGCATAATCAAGTGAATTCTGGAGATGTGGCGTAAGTTAACGGCATGGGTTTCTACACAGAGAGGGCAATTAGCCAGTAGCTATATGCCCCTCCCCTAAAAGCTTTTGTCCAATGCTAGCTTAGCAACCGGCAGCTTGCCAAGGCTGTTGCCAAGGCAAACCTTGGCAAGCAGGAAGTTATTCTAAGCTAGCATTGGACAAAAGTTTTTTTGGGGGGGGGCATAGCTACTGGCTAATTCTTTCAACATGAGACGCTGCATTCAAGTCCAAGTTTGGACAAGGCAATTCTCTTGAATGCTGCCTTCAGGTATGGGATGGAAAGAGGAAATTGGGGCATTCATGACTTGTGATGTTTTCAAGTCGACCCGACTGAGTAAAAAGTTGAGTTGAAGTCGACTTTATTGTTTGCTGAAGTCATCACATGGTGCGTGAACTGGGGGACAGACCCCGAAACCCTGTGCTCAATTCCATTGAAAAAACAGTTGGAAAAGGATAGAATCATTCTATCCTTGACAATAAGCAATCCTACGGTCTGAATGCTGTACACAAGGAGCACAAATAATGATAACAAAAAAATGTTTTTTTTTTTTTTTTTTTTTTCTTTTTAACTTTTGACTTTCCCTGATGGGAGTCGACTGGTGTAATGATTTTGAGGGCATTTGCATTTCTTTCACCATATTAAAACTGCATTCATGTTCTGGAGAGGGCACTTTTTTTTACAGACGGATAAAAGGGCAGGGGCTCAAGCCCCCTTTGACATCTATGTGTGCACGTGTCTGCTGTCATTATTACCATCTGGTGTCCCTGGCGTATTCTGACTGTCCAAGGAGAAGCGGCTATGTACAGTATATACCTGCTCTATTAGCTTCTAATGTATTCTACATCACATTAGAATTCATTCTACTGATCTATTATTAATATGACAACTGCCCATGCTGCACTGTACAGTTAATGTCCATCTCTCACTCCCACTCTCTCTCTTACACACGCACGCACGCGCGCGCGCACACACACACACACACACACACACACACACACACACACACACACACACACACACACACACACACACACACACACACACACACACACACACACACACACACACACACACACACACACGGGCGGTATCCTCCCCAACGTCGTATTAAAATCTCTTTCAGCCATATAAGAAGGGGGGGGGGGGGGGGAGATTGAAAAATGAATGTCAGGTCCTCGGCTGCAGTGGTTCTCAAACCTTTATGTTCCAAGGACCCCCCGAAAGGATTTACATTTGGCCGTGGACCCCCGCCTGAAAGCGTTGTGTGCCAGGGACCTCCAGAAGAGTTGTAAAGTTGTCCTCAGAACAGAGACGCTAGGGTTCATTCAAGCACTGTGAGCTTTTAGAAAGGCTATTTTCGGCAAAGAGGTTTGGTGTAGAGGGGGAAAAGAGCAGACTAAGTACAGAGTTAAAGGTCAAGTTTATTAAGTATTGACGGTTCAAGTGTTTAAATATCTGAAAACACAAATTGACATGAATCCAAAATACACTGATGACTGTGCTGTCAAACGATGAAACTATATGGAATCTATGAACAGGTTGTGGGGGTCCCTGCTTCATCTCTCTCTCAACTAAGGGGTCCTTGGCCTGAAAACGTTGAAGACCCCCGACTGTACTGCATCATCACAATCCCACCATAAGTGACCTATTCATCTCTGTCTGCCGCGTATCCCCGCGTCGCCATTGGCAGACCCATTCATCTCTTGTCTCTTGTGTCTTCCTGTGCTCCCATTGGCTTAGACGAGGACTGGGAGGCGGGCCAGCTGCTGGGCTTCGAACCCTGCAGTGAGAACCTGGTGACGGGCTGCAACATCCAAGATGGCCGCTGCGTGTGCCACGCCCTGCGGACCTGCAGCGACCCCTTCCAGTTCCCCTCGCTGGACACCTGCCAGACCGCCCTGCAGCACATAGAAGGTCTGTGCACGTGTGTGTGTGTGTGTGCGTGTGTGTGTGCGTGTGTGCGTGTGTGTGCGTGTGTGTGTGTGTGTGTGTGTGTGTGTGTGTGCGTGTGCGTGTGCGTGTGCGTGTGTGTGTGTCTCTTTCTGTCTGTCTAGACCAGTGGTTCTCAACCTTTTCAGGCCGCGACCTCCAAAATAATCATATTTTAACTGGGAACCCGCCACCCTGACGAGCACTAAGAGTTAGGGCATTCACCAAATATTCGAATATCAAAGTCACTATTCGACGTTGTTCACCGAAGTCGAATATTCACTTTTTTCTTTTTTTTTATAAAATATATAGTTATAAAATATATAGTTTATAAAGCTTGGCTAGATAGGAAGTCATAAGAATGAGTTGTCAAAGGCCGTGACCCCCAAAATAAACATATTTGAACTGGGGACCCCCACCTTGACAATTACTTGGAATTGTAGGTATTACATTTAATCGGTTCCACAGATAAATATTGTGAAAATAGCAGATCTACATGCTCACAACGCCTCGCAACGCAAGGCGTTGTGAGCATGTAGATCTGCTATTTTCACTATTTATCGAGGCGAGGCGTTGTGAGCATGTAGATCTGTTATTTTCACAATGTCCGCCTCTTGCTTACTTTAACAGTTTGGCCAGTCCTGTTAAATATTCGATTATTTGAATACTTTGAGGTTGAATAATTCGAATACTAAAAATCACTATTCGTGAATGCCCTACTAAGCGTTGAGGCATTACATTTTGTAGAACAAAGCTATGGGTTGCGAGGCGTTGTGAACATGTAGATCTGCTATTTTCACAATTTCTGCCTCTAGTATTTGACAATTTGGCCAATGTTTAAAGGAGCTATGGTCAACTTTTTTCTTGAAAAACGGACGCTAAAATAAAAATGTTGAAAATATTTTATAAAAAAGAAGAGGGATGTAAACAAAGTCAGCCTGATTGATTATTTCATCATTATTTGTACGCTTTTTGTGGTCATTTCTGAATAGAAACACATATATGAAGCTTAATCTTTTTTATAAAATATTTTCGACATTTTTATTTTAGCATCCGTTTTTCAAGAAAAAGTTGACTATAGCTCCTTTAACCGTTTTAGTGCCAGCCCCTAGAGGGCGCCAAAGAATGCCAGGGTATCTCTCATAGGCGAGCGTATTAGCATCCGGGGACTCACGTTGCAGTGACGCGCGTGCTCACGTTCGTGCACGTCATGGAAAGGTCCCGGATGAAAATGGCTACAGAATAGCTATTAGCATTTTGTCATTTAAAAGATCATTTTTAGCCGTAAATAAACCTTGCGCCGCATCCCAAAAAACACAATCCAGAGATATGGGCCTCCAAAGATGTGGTTTTTCATTGGATTCGGCGGCGATTCGCGGCTACGTTACTCGCTAACGGCCGGCCGGGGGGCGGCCGGATTTCGAACACTGGATTGAAAATTTAGGCCCAGGCTTCAGAAGGCCTCGGATCATTTTATTCATTTCATTAAAAAAGCCGAACATGTTCGGGATAGGCACACTGGACGTCGTTCCGGAAGCGGCGCTGAACATTCGGTGAACATTGGGGGGCTCAAAAATGTATTTTAAACCATTTTTAATGGAATATATCGTCGGACCATGTAAAATGGCTAGCTGGCTAGCGTAGGACGAGCCAGGACCACCCACGACTCTACAAGCAGCTCAGGGTAAGTCAATTAATAAAAAAAAAATTGTATTGGATTGAAATAAAGCCGAACTTGTTCGGGATAGGCACTGTATGAGTTAATTTGTCATTTTAGAGGTATTTAAATGCCTTAAATTGTCACTTTAGAAATGTGCAGATACCCTCTATACACTTAAACTTTATGTCGGTTTGTTTACTGTTGAGTGAGAAAACAATTGTTGCACATTAAGTCAATCATCTGGGGACCCCCCAAAAATAATTTGAGGACCCCCCTGGGGGTCCCGACCCACAGGTTGAGAACCACTGGTCTAGACAGCTGTCATACAGCCCAGTAGCACATAGAGTAGAAGGTCTGTGTGTGTGTGTGTGTGTGTGTGTGTGTGTGTGTGTGTGTGTGTGTGTGTGTGTGTGTGTGTGTGTGTGTGTGTGTGTGTGTGTGTGTGTGTGTGTGTGTGTGTCTGTGTGTCTGTCTGGACAGCTGCCAGACAGCGCTGATTGGATCCATTTCATTGCCTGCAACCAGCATACAAAGGAAGGTTAAAAAGACAATCAAGGATAAAAACACACACCGTAAAGTCATAGACTCTGCTGTGGTTTCCCTCACACACCAGTCCACAAACACTGACATACAATGTCTGTCTGTCTTTTGAACGTATGACTGAATAATCGAGAAGCATTTTTTTTTCTTTTTCTTTTTTGTTGCTTTTGTAGCCTATATTTCAACAAAGCAACACCAACAAAGTGAATTGTCTTTTTATAATCAACTAAATTGATTTGTCCGATTGACCACTTAACACTGTATTAGACGTTGGTGTGCAATGGTGACGTACGGCAGAAAGATAGTATAGATTAGAAATTTGCCAATCATTTTCACTACACACATATAGTAAAAGAATATTAATTGTGACATTGAAATAATCATGATATTGATGTGAAGTCATAATGCCCAGACCTGGTTGAGGTGATTTTTCTTTCAGTTAGTCAGAACTTAAAACAGGATGGATGGATGGATGGAACGATAGATAGAACGATAGAACGATAGAACGATAGAACGAAAGATGGATGGATGGATGGATGGATGGATGGATGGATGGATGGATGGATAGATAGATAGATAGATAGATAGATAGATCTGATGGATGGATCTGTGCATTACGAGCTTGTAGATCTGCTATGTTCGCCTAATGTTCGCCACCAGATCAAGGATTAATTTGTGTTATACCAGGTCAAAATGTATTTGTATTCTCTCTCTCTCTCTCTCTCTCTCTCTCTCTGAACATGCAGTGAGTCATGGTTTTTGTCGTCACTCGATAGAATTTTAATGAAAAAATAATCACTGTATACGTATATACAGCGTCAATACTGTATACCACTCTACATTTAACAATTGAGTCACCTTGCATAGTGTGTGTGTGTGTGTGCTTGCGTGCGTCAGCAAGCAGTATAGGTTCAAGGCTTGAGGAAGTACAGTTTGTGTAACAAAGCATTTATCTTTCTTCTTTGAGCGTGCAGCTCGAGGTTGAGTCATTTCTCTGACTGCAGTGCCTTGCTCACTGACGCTTAGACAGAACCCTGGAGTAGAGCAGGAATTGAACCTTGGACCTTTGTATTGTTACACTGCATACATCGACTCCCACCGCTGTTTGTCTTCAGCGATAGCACACTCATATTTTGATCAATATGTTATGCTTTAACTAGTGAAAAATAGCAGATATACAAGCTCGCAGCGCGGCACCGAGTGCCGCTCTGCGAGCTTGTAGATCTACTATTTTTGAGAAAAGAAAAAAAAAAACGTGAACATGTGTGCAAGACTTTGAATATATTTGACCCGATTCTAATATCTTCTAAAGCATTGGTTTTCAACCTTTTCAGGCTGTGACCCCCAAAATAATCACATTTTAACTGGGGACCCCCCCCACCCTGACGAGCACTAAGAGTTGAGGCATTACATTTTGCATAACACGGTTGGCCAATGTTTATGAGAAATGTGCTGATACCCTCTATAATCTTACATTTTATGTTGGTTTGTTTACTGTTGCACTTTAAGTTTATCATCTGGGGACCCCCCAAGATAATTTGTGGGTCCCGACCCGCAGGTTGAGAACCACTGTTCTAATGCCCTCTTCTAAATCAGTGGTTCTGAAACTTCATGTCAAAGACCCCCCAACATTACATGTATTTGGCCACCGACCCCCATCTAAAAATATTTAGATGTTCTACCCCCCCTGTTCTATGACAGACGGATAGAACACAGTACTATGCAGTAGATATTGTCAGAAAAAAAGCATTTGTAAACAAAAAACAGTGCACAAAAAAGTATTATTATGAGTATTACTCATTAGGTCAGGGATCTTCAACAGGGTGTCCGGGACCCCTAGGGGGTCCTCAGAGTTACTACAGGGGGTCCTCCAAATCTTCCAATCCTTTTTATATTAACAACTTGAACCATAACCTCCATATTCTGAGAAGTTGAGCCAAAAATAGCAGATCTACAAGCTCACAACGCCTCGCAGCACGAGGTGTTGTAAGCTTGTAGATCTGTTATTTTGTAAGCTTGTAGATCGGCTATTTCCGGCAAAGAGGTTTGGTGTAGAGGGGGAAAAGATTACAGAGTGAAAGGTCAAGTTTCCTAATTATTGACGGTTCAACTGGTTAAATATCTGAAAACACAAATTGACAAACGAAACTATATGGAATCTGGGGGTATAAACTGAAGCAATAAGCCACACAAGGCGAGTGGTTGCCTGGTATTTTACACCGGCTGAGAGGAACCCTATCAGCCTGTGTAAAATACAGGTAACCACAAGCCTCGCGTGGATTATTGCTTTTCTAAAACGGTCACAATATGGCAACATGAAAAACCATAGACATGTACCAATTATAATTGTTCTATTTCACTAATAATTCACTATAAGGTCTGCTCTGCAAGAAAGTAATCCCCAGCTACAAAGAAAGTAGTTCCCAGCCTTTTGCCAACAACACAGGTGCAGATAATTGGTGCACTAGCTGTGGAAAACTGTGGAAAAAAAAATAACACACCTGGGTTTGATATAAACTGATTCAAGGTATATGCACATACGCCATTTTGTTCTACTTCCGGGTGTCTTTCGACTTCCTTCACAGGTGTTTCTGATGATACTAATCAAGGGTCTGTTCCATTCTGGTCAAACAGAGTCAGTGTGCTGATATTGTGCATGTTGGCTCACTGGAAACACTCTGCTACACCAGTGGGTCTCAAAGTGTCCTTGAGTGGGTTCCAAATGTCCCCATACAGGTGTGTAACTCTGAGAGTGTACAAATGGAAGCAAATGCACCTGCAAGGATCCATTTGCTTCCATTTGTTGATTCCATTTGTACAGAGTTCATGGGGGTCCCTGAAATTAAAGAACCGCTGTACAATAAATCAAACAGAGCCTTAATTAGTATCATCAGTAACACCTGTGAAGGAAGTTGAAAGACACCCGGAAGTAGAACAAAATGGCGTATATGCATATACCCAAGTACTGTAATCAGAATCAAGGAATGGAACTAAACGTTTTAGAAACGGCTTTATACCTCACGCTTTCTGACAAGCATGAAGACATTCAGGCACACGTAAGCAAAAAAAAAAAAAAACAAGGACGGCATGTGGGTGGGTGTGGTGGGAGTTTAACATGCATGGTGTTTGTCTTATTGCGTCAGTGCCGTTATCGTACAGCCAGTACGCGCTGCTGCTGCCAAGAAGGTATTTATTATCTCCCGCGGCTGCTTGGCAGGAGGCGACGCCAACCCACAAGTCATTTGTGCCTCGGTGGTGTCTGTAGCATCTGTCACTGTACGACATCCTTGAGGGGGAAAGCAGCGAACGGATAATGTTTGGTTGATACGCTGAAGATTTGTGTCACGTTTAGCTAATTGGCTCTTCCCTCCTTTCCTTCACAGGTGTTACCGATGACTCCAATTTAGCGGTTCTCAACGTAACTCTTTAGAGAGTACTAGTGGAACCATTTTGGTTCCGTGTGTACGTGAGTACATGAGTTACACACGGAAAGGGCCAGTTGGAACCACTTTGAGACCCACTGGTGCAGTGGCGTCAGTTCAGAAAAAGCTAAGGTATGGCAACATGACAAGGCGCGCGTGCAATACACCAGTCATGTTGCCATACCTTAGCAACAGGCATGATATATTTATTTTAAGAAGTACATTTTATTTTTCCCTACAGTTGGGCTGGATATGGCAGCCTGGAACGGTTGTTCAAGTACAGCTAAACTTGGCATGTTAGTAAACGTGCCACAATTAACAATAATGCATTGCACCTGTGCAGCTGACCTGCGGAACCTGGGAATATACCATCTTGTCAAGATGGGGAGAATATAAGTATAATACCTTGTTAAAGTGACCATTTTGTTAAATTTTGCATTTGTAGTTATTTTACTGTACTTTAACAACATAATAACCAGAACAGATAGACAAAAAGACATTCATGGATTTATATTTAAAAGTAACTTTTATTTTCCCCCCTGGACCCAGGGTATGGCAGCTGACGCCCCCTGCACTGGTGTCTTCATTGTTTTACTGTAGCTGTATGCTTGTATGCTATGAAATGTTTGCTCATTTCTGCAAATGTTCACCTCAGAATAGTGTCGTTACAGGGTTCAAGTTAAAGGTGATACACCATGAAATTTCACTTTTCCTATTTTAAAACCTTTTTTTGGGGTCCCACTAGCACCTTCTATCCTCACAAAGTCCCATTTCTGACCGTTGTGTCTTTCTCTGGTTTTGAGAAGGCGAAGGTTAAAAGTATCCCACGGGTTCTCAAAACAGGCTATCCAGATTTGCTGCCGATTGTGACGTCATCTCTGCCGATTGTGACGTCATCACAAAAAAAAAAAAAAAATCAAAAACATTTTTTTTTTCAAAAAAAATCTTTTTTCAAAAAAAAAAAAAAAAAATCAAAAGGATTTTTGGGGGGCTGGCGCAGTTCAGGCCAAAGGTGGTACTGCAGCTGAAATGCTCTGAGAGCCATTCAAAAATGATTGAGGCTCTCTATTCAGGAGTGGTAATTTGGCCTCAAACCTTTTGAAAAACGTTTTTGGGACATAAACAATATGACATAAATACTTTTTAAATGCATGGTGTATCACCTTTAAGCCATATTTCATACCATACAAAAATACAGAAAATAGACACATTAACCCCCAAGGGGCCAAACTCGTTCAGTAACGAGATAAGGCCACTAGAGGTCGCTCTGCCAAAAGGAGTTGTCTCGTTCCTCAACGAGACAACAAAGGGTTAACTGTGCAGCGTGCTGTGCGCATGTTGTGTTGTCTGTGAATGACCCTAGTCCATACGCCACACCGTGGCTCGCAGAGACACAGAATGGATGGTCTAGGCTGCTTTGACTTCCATTCTAGGCTGAAACATAAAAACAGCTTTATCTATGAATGAGGTGCAAAGAACGCCAGGGAAGCAGAGATCTGCTTGTTTTCACGGCGACACTTTACCGCGATGGTCGGCCCCGGTTTGGATTTTAGTTTCGCGAGCGTTTGTAAACAAATGGATCATCCTCCTCAATCGTCAGTGGACACTCACGTGCACACGCACAAAGCTTCCGAGGCTCTTCAAAATTAAAGCGTAAGTGAACGATGGCAGCAGCAACAGCTAGAAATGTTAGAAACCTTGGATTCCCATGTGTTAACTCATACCCTGCCAAAAAATATGTTTCTATGATAAAAACGTCTTTAAAACGTCTTTTTCACTATGGACCTCCCTGCCAGACGTCTTCTGAACGTCTTTTTTTTTTAAATAATAAAAAAAAAAAAAAAAAAAAAATTTTTTTTTGAAAAACATTTTTTTGGACCTCCAACAGTGTACTAGGCATGATCGAAATTGCATGTTTAACCCCCATACCAACCCCATCTTTCAAACATGGCAGCCATGTTTGTTTACATTTGAAGAAAACATAAGGGCTCCTTTCTCCTGAATGCCTGAACGGATTTCCAAGCGGATTTTTTTGTTTGAAAGCTGTGAAAAGCATGCACATGCATAGTGCATGATCTGTGCACGAATGTGTGCACCAGCGTGCACACTATTTTTTTAACCCTTTGTTGGCGAACCGGCAATATAAGAGGTCATCCCACTTTAAATATGGCACCGACTGAGTTAATTATGTTTGGCACAATGGAGGGTGATCACTGGCAAGTGTGGGAGACGATTTTTTTTTTCTTTTTTTTTTACGTGGTCAATTAAATGAAGTCACCTAATTCAGAGCAAATTACATCCTGCACTTAGATTCATTAAAATCAGAACTTTGACAGGGGAGGGAGTCGGGGAGATAGGTGCGTTATTGCTCTGAGTCTAATGACCGTTATAACAATGTCCTGACAATCAAAAATGTGTCGAAATCTTTGATTGGGTGTCATTAAAATCTATGTTGACATGGCACATTGATCATATAGGGAAAAAAATGGCACTTCATTTCAAAAAGGTCTAGAATAGAGGGTATGCTCGTGACGTCACTGTTGCTGGAAGTTATGTGGGAACGCCTACTGAGTGGCAAAAAACTAATTTCTGCCATTGACAGCCCATACATCCGAACAGAAAAGTCCTTTCTGATTGTATTACACAAAGTTAACTCCCCAACATTGCGGCTGTACTGAAAGCTTGAATTATCCTCTTTCTATCTGCAAAGTTGTTTCATAAAAATCCACCATAGACATGTTATGAGCTACTTTCTGTCAAGACATTCTGTGCAGGGGATTATTGTTCCAATTGTCAGAGTTTGGAAGCACTCGTTTTCAACAACACAACATCCTGCTGCCTCCTGCATTATGTGCAATTTAGAAACAGGTGGTATGCAGGGCCGTTGAGTGATTTGCAACTAGCACTTCCAAACTCCAGTGCTCCATGCTGCTCGATGTTTTGCCACTCAGTCTAGATTAGGGGGGCGGGTCCCAGTGGACGTGCATACCCTCTATAACAGGGGTGGGCAACTGTGATGATGGCAAGGGCCACTATATTTCCACCTTCACTCCAGAGGGTCACATTTGTCATTCTAGTATTGCATACAATAGAAGCAAAAATAGCAGAACTATAATAGCAGGCTATTATTGCTTCTTTTGAATTGGAATCCTGAATAGTTTTTTGTTATTTCTTAATTGGAATCCTGAAATGTAACATTTTTTTCATTTTTCAAACGCATTTAGTTATATACTCCTGTTAACTTTATGAACCTAAATACAAATACATTGGACATAATAAAAGACATTTTAATACTACTATACTAGTCATTAAGCTACTAAGATAGACTGACGGAATTAAAGCAGGTCATGTTTAGAATTGTAACAGCTGAAATCAATAATATATCAGTATTCCAATATTAACCTGAGGGCCGCATTAAGTGAATGTGGGGGCCGCATGTGGCCCCCGGGCTGCCAGTTGCCCATGTATGCTCTATAAGGACACCTAAGTCAATGTCAATACATAGTCTATCTTTGCCAACAGTTTTCTCTGTTCTCGACGATGACATTTTCTGAGATCTGATCACTACGTGTGTGTGTGTGTGTGTGTGTGTGTGTGTGTGTGTGTGTGTGTGTGTGTGTGTGTGTGTGTGTGTGTGTGTGTGTGTGTGTGTGTGTGTGTGTGTGTGTGTGTGTGTGTGTGTGTGTGTGTGTGTGTGCGCGCGCGCCCTTATCTGGATGGCATACAGATAACAACATATGTTGACAACAGGTGTAACTGGAAGCTCCCGTTCAGCATGTTGTGTTTGGGTTGATCTGTGTGTCTCCAGGTTGGTTCCCCTGGCAGGTGTCCTATCTGCAGACAAGGCTCACGTGTTTAGCCTGCAAGCCAGGCCAATCTGCCATTTAGGGATGGGACGGTATTTGTTATTAAAAATCACAATACTCATATTGTGGAGATTGAAATTTGTCGTGAAATTATCCTCCGTCATCCATACTATAATTAGAGAGAGGGGTCAGTCAGTCAGTCAGTCAGTCAGTCAGTCAGGTCACAAAATGCATTATCTATTCACTCGCTTCAGCGACTGATCTCAAATTTAACATGGCATTGGCCATTAGCATTATACACACGGTGACGGAGCCCGAATTTCATTTTTCCCAAAATTATAGCTATTTATTAGCGTTTCTTCACTCTACAGCTCTACAGCCTGTTGTCAGGGTTACGGTCCGTTCCTCCAGGCCATGGGATCTGTAGCCCCGGGCCCACACACACCTCTCTCACAGTTAGGAATGTTGCAGTCTCTCTCCCTCTCTCTCTCTCTCTCTCTCTCTCTCTCTCTCTCTCTCTGCATGGGTCACGCATGCAACGGGTGATGTGTGTCTCATCTTCCAGCGGGTATAGAAAACTTATGTGGAGCAAATACATCCTCATACTTCTATTCACCTAATTTAGCTGTTAAATGATTTGTATCCATCATAAATATACACTCCTCCATGGGCTGCTCCTTACATTATGATGCTCCGACATATTCTCACGCACACACCATGCAGTTACTAGTTACTACTTTCCCCATAACCCACACTCTGCACATATTTTGCAGCACATATATTCGAACGGGTAAGGTCTAGTTCACTTTTATTTGCAGAGCTGCATATCTGGTACCACGTAAAGCCTCTATAATAGATGTTGGGAATATTTTGATTATCTCGATAATATCGTAAATCAAATGTAATCGTGACATGAAATTTTCATATCATCCCATCCCTACTGCCATTGCAAAAAAAGAAGAAAACAAAAAGCCTTGGCAGACTTGGTCTGGCACCGCTCAGTTGTGATTGGATTTCACTCCCTCCTGGTACTGCTTTTTGAGCGGTGGTCACAACGCTCCTATACGTGGCCGTGTGTGTGGGTCTGTCTGTCTGTCTCCGTCCGTGTATGTAGCCTAAACTTCGGCGCGTAACTAGTGCCGCACCATTTACGCCACTTGCGCAATATATACATCAAAATATGCGGCTCGGCCGGGAATGGTGTGCTATTACCTTTCGTTCCGATCCGCCTTACCATGCCGACGTAATCGGCAAAAAACTACGCTTAATTGTCCCCATTGACTTATAATGGGACAATGCAAGAAATCACTTTCAAGTATTTTTCTCTCGTAAACCATAGGAGCTACAGTTTCAAACCTCGGAGAGGAGATTCATAATGATTTTAAGAATGAATCGAAAAATAATTACATCACTCGGCCTCATGGTGGCGCTATAACGGCCCACTTTACGTTTTGCCCCGTAACTCTTGAACCGTAGATCGGAAAATTAAAATTCTTTTTTCCCTGGATTCCTTGGGTCAAGACGCATCTCCCCATATAGGCCACGCCCATTTGCGCCAGGATAGATTTTCCGCCATCTTGAATTTTCGCCAAAACACACTTTTTGCTCCTTTTCCTACATATTTTCTTCAAATGTCACAAAAATCGGTACACATGATCTATGAGGTGGGTAAACCACCGCTCAGTTCACACGGGTGTGATTTTTTACTGCTATGTAGTTTTGTATTGTTTGCATCATTATGTCTTACTGATGAATTGAGTACAATGGGCCGCAAAGGAAACAAGCCCCCAGATTCTATTTATCCTTTTAGCATAACCTTTGACTGTACAGTTGGAAAACTTGTTGAGAATATTCATTCACTCATCCGCTGCACTCTGTTGGAGTGTTTGCATGTGTCACGCTCTCTCTCTCTCTCTCTCTCTCTCTGTGTGTGTGTGTGTCTCTCTCTCTCTCTCTCTCTCTGTGTGTGTGTGTGTGTGTGTGTGTGTGTGTGTGTGTGTGTGTGTGTGTGTGTGTGTGTGTGTGTGTGTGTGTGTGTGTGTGTGTGTGTGTGTCAGCCATCCTTGTCGCTGCGTTTTCGTTTGATTGTGTGATGAAAGCAGAAAGGAGCCATACACGTCCACTAGGCTATCGTTTGATCATCCCTTGTTCTTCATGCACGTTTCCTTTAGTTTTTCATGATGGTGATTTAATCAAAATGCATTGTTTCATACAGTACCCTCCTTCTGTAGCGCCGCCTGGTTAAAGGTTGTCTACTGTAGTCTTAACGGCTCAGACTTCCCAGACGCAACGCTCTTCCGTCTTCCATAAATAACGTTTCCCCTCCGCGGGAGCGCGTTCGCTTTTATTGATGGACCGCGGAAGGTTGAATGGCGGAGTGCTGTCAAGTGTCGGCGGCACGCACACGATGGATGCATGTTTGTCAACTCCTCTCAGGTTCGGGAGCGATTTCGGCAGGGAGGGTTGAGGGGGTGCGTGGGTCATCATTTCTCCGCGGGTTGTCAAGAAAGCAATCTTGAAGATGTAAAGTGTCTGCTAGCCTCCTATAGCGTAGTGCGGTAGGTTGATTTATAAATATACAATAGCACGTGCGCCACACGTACAGTTCCGTGCAAATATAGATGTTTGTGGCGTCGCCGTCGAGTAGAAACCTCTTAACCTCGTGATCCAACTTTTTGTGTTTTTTTTTTCCTGTAAATTAAAGAGGTGGTGCCATAGTTTTGTACTTTTTCTGGTTTTCATGTGTCTAGGAGGTTGACAGTACTTCATTAGACCCCCTGGTGTGGTTGTTATGAGCAATTATGTATTCCCTTTGTATTTTGGGTTTCTTCCTCGAGGCTGCCACCTTGTGGGTCAAACGTGCCGATCCAAAAACACAGATAGAGTGACATCATCATCATATAATCATCCCCTCCCCTAACTACCGTTCACCCAACACTGTGGGTGTGGCTAACTTCAGCTGGGTCACCACCCACCATGACAACCAGGCATACTTAATGAACTGGTGGGTGTAGCCTAGGGATGTCACGATACCAGAAATTTAGTAGTCGATGCCAATACCATTGAAATTCCACGATTCTCGATACTATTTCGATACCACGATAAAAAAATAAAAATAAACCCCATGTAGTTCAACATACACTCCTTTATTAGAAGTGAACAACAAACAACAATACTGTATGCTTAAACAGAAGTTGCATGTAGCTTTAAATGATTAAAATAAAATAATGTGCATGTAGCCTTAAAAAATTTATCATTAATAAAATAAAAGTGTTGGCTGTGTGTGTGTTGCTGCTGCTGGCTTTGCTCTGGCCTGTCTTCCCTGTCAAAGTCCTCCTCTGGCTGATACTGTGAAAAGAACATTGAGATTTCTGTTAGTAGATGTAGCTAAGTGACTGACTACAGCAACAATATGAAAACAGCATAGGCTGTAATAACACACACACACACACACACACACACACACACACACACACACACACACACACACACACACACACACACACAGTGCAAGCAGTCATTTAATGACGTGGTGAAACCCTTTTTAGTGATATTTATTACAAATCATAGCCCATTACAACCGCACGCACGCTGCACGCACACACACACACACACACACACACACACACACACACACACATAATCCTAGCGTAAAAAAGTCTAGAAGAACATTGGCCAAACATCAATGCCAGCCTTCTCAAACAAAGAATAACGTGTGTATTATTCCAGCGTTGTTTAACGTTATGTTAGGCAATTCAGTAAATGAGCTGCCTTGCAACTTTATCTTTATGCGGGACAGACGGGGGCTGCTCTCCGTGACGAGGCTGGACACAACGTTAACGTTACTTTGCCAGGCAGCTCATTTACTGTGTGGGCTCACCATAGTAACGTTATTAGATATGGGCAATAATGATAACACGTGAATTCAAATGCACTCACCTTGAATTCTTTGTACAAGTCTGGATGTCGGTCTTTTAGATGTTTCGCTAGTTGGATGTGTTCCCCCCCCCCCCCCCCCCCCCCTTTCGTCTGGAAACGGTTACGGGCCGGCATACAGGTTTTTGACGATCAACTATTAATCCCTGCTCATCCTCGAATGCAAAGTACTATAAGCGACTTTTGGTTAGTTTTTCTTCTCAACTATGGAGGGGCAGCTGTCGCTGCTGGTTGGAGACGACGCGATGCAGATGCGTGTGCCGCCGCCATGTTGCATGTTGTTGTTTTTCTCCTTAAAGCGTGGTAGTCCACGTAACGTTATCACAGCATCAGACCCTGCTGTGAGGGTTGTGCGTGTGTCTTCCGACTGCCTGCTGTGAGGCAGTGAGGGTTGCCGGATAACCGCTCATTTACAGCCCAAAAACAACACAAAAGAAGCGGCCAGATCTGGCATCTCGGTACCAACGGTACTTCGGTACTACCGTACTTGTAGAAAAGTCAGAACCGTACCGTACCGTCACATTAGGCATCGAGTTGGTACCGAAGTATCGGTTCTGGTGACAAGCCTAGTGTAGCCACATACAAACCTAATTTTGACTCTTTCTGTACTCTTTTTGGGAAAATAATCTTCCTCCTAGTATAGTCATAATATCTGATCATCATGTTTTGGGGGCTTTAAAGTCCTACTTCAGTGGTTTTCAACTTGCTTCATATCATGGTCCAATATTTATTTGGCATTTTTGCCGCCGACGACCATTTGAAGAGATTAAGCCTCTCAGAACCAAGACTTAATAGAATATTTTGTTGTCCTTGGAACAGATTTTGTCCTCATTTCTGTGCTGTATTGATGTGGTGCCCAGGGGAGTTGCACCACATTCTGGGCCCAGGGTACAAGGATTCACTTGTAAGCGTTATTAAGCATTAGTTTGTGCTTTAACTATTAAAAAAATAGCAGATATAAAAGCTCACAGCGCGGCTTTGAAGTCTTTGAATATTTCTATTTTTCAACTTTTTTTAAAACTATTTTTCCCATGTCAGTGGTGCTCAAACGTTTCACGTGAAGGACCCCCAAAATGACATGTATTTGGCCCACGGACCCCCATCTCAAACTATTTAGTTCCAGGGATCCCCCAGAATCAAAATTTGAGTTACAAAAGTTTGCTCAAAAAATACATATATTCCAAGATTTGCATACATTTTCACGACTTTTCAAAAATAGCAGATCTACAAGCTCGCCAGCGTGGCACTCGGTGCCGCGCTGTGAGCTTGTATATCTGCTATTTTTTAAATAGCTAAAGTACACAATAATTAAGGCCACCTCCACCTTGGGCCCTAGTAACTCAGTTACTAGGGCTAGGGCCCCGTGACGCCCCTGGTGGTGCCATACAACTGGCTCGCAACTGGCAATAACAACCTTTGTATTTACCTACTGTATGTATTTTTGCGCCGTTTATTTTATTTTTATTTACTCTTTTTTACTATATCTACTGCATAGTACTGTGTTCTATCCGTCTGTCATTCAATGTCATATGAGATACTTCAATGGTTTCCTATGGAAATAAGCTTAGTCTTTTCTAGGATCTCCTTTTAGTTGACCTTGTACCAGTGAACTGTACTGTCATGAAACTGTACTTTCTTTCTTTGCAAACTTCTAATAAAGTCTTCAATCAATCAATACAGAAGGAGAGGTAACAGGCATACATACGTTCAAAAGAAACAAAATAACAATTCTTCTACATTACCTAATTGTGTAGACTTCTTGTCCAATGGACCCTTATACGTCTATAACACTGAGAGCATACAAATGGAACCACATGGACCCATTTTGTACGCTCTTTGAGGGTTGGTGGCCTAATTTATACCAAAAAGGGGGTCCTTTCAAATTAAAAAGTGTGTGAACCACCAAGTTAAATGATGCTGCTTTAGACTAATATATACCCAGTGTATTCAGATAATACCCAATTAAATTACTCTTCTCTGCCTGCTTGTTATCTCTCTACATAATCCTCCACACATTTTCTTATAATTTTATTTACAACCGGCGGAGACAGATTAACCTCATCTTCAGCGTGGATCAAGTGCAGCAGAATAGCTCTTGCGGCGACCGTATATCTTTGGTTCACTGTACGATCTAAAGTGAGAGTTTTAACCCATGGAATTATTTTATGCTTTAACTACTGAAAAATAGCAGATCTACAAGCTCACAGCGCGGCACCGAGTGCCACGCTGCGAGCTTGTAGATCTGCTATTTTAAAAAAAAACTTGTGAACATGAGTGCAAATCTTTGACTATAGGTATTTTTTTTAAGCAAATTTTCGTGACTAAAATTTTGCTTCTTTGGGGTCCCTAGAACTAAATATTTTTAGATGGGGGTCCGTGGCCAAATACATAGCATTTTGGGGGTCCTTGACATGAAAAGGTTTGAGCACCACTGACATGGAAACATAGTTTTTTTCTGAAACCTGTGTAATTTGGAGATTTTTATAGATTCAGGTCAAGATGTTCAAAGACAAATTCACAATTACAAATAACTAAATAGCAGATGTACAAGCTCGCAGCGTGGCACACTGGCACTCGCTGCCGCACTGTGAACTTGTATATCTGCATATTTTGTAATAGTTAAATCATAAAATAATGGTTGAAATAATAATGCATCATAATGCGTTCCCAGTCTAAATGGATTAAAAAATATACTAGCAAACTTGGCATTTTCCTAAGTAAATAAAACACTTCACTGCAGTTCAGATTTTAATTGCCAGACCTCAGATTGTGAACTTTTTGCTCTGCGTTGGTCTCTTTGAGGCGATTAAAATTGACATAGATTTAATTAACTTAGTTTAACGTTCAAAGCAAACGGGTAAAATAGAGTGCAAATCGTTTTAACCCATTTAGAACGGGTACACATTGTTGAGTATTATTATTTTATGCTTTAACTATTGAAAAATAGCAGATATACATGCGAGCTTGTAGATCTGCTATTTTTGAAAAATCGTGGAAATTAGAATTTTGACCTGATTCTATAAGTGTCTTTTTTTGTGAAACCTATGTTTCTATGTCAGCAATCTGGCCAGCCATCGTCAAAGAAAAGGTCCTTTTCACTTAACCGGAGCTCAGTTAGTCTGTTCTTGAGAGACTACTATGTCAGTCGTTCTCAAACTTTTTCATGTGAAGGACCCCCAAAATGATATGTATTTGGCCACGGACCCCCATCTCAAAATATTTAGTTCCAGGGACCACCCAGAAGCAAAATTTGAGTTACAGCCGTTCGCTTTGAAAATACACATATTCAAAGATTTGCACACATTTTCACAACTTTTTCAAAAAATAGCAGATCTACAAGCTCGCAGCGCGGCACTCGGTGCCGCGCTGTGAGCTTGTATATCTGCTATTTTTCACTGGTTAAAGCATTCAGTTATTCTAACCCTAAATGGGTTAATCACATGCACTTGGATAACACTTTTAAACTTCCCGTGCAAATTCCTTCGCGTGCATGCGTGTGTGTCTGTGTCCGCCCGTCTGTCCAGACAAGCCGCACAGAAACAATGCATGGAATGCGGGCAATGTCCGGGCTACTGTGTTGTGCATGACTGTCTATTACCCATTATATAAACTGTTGACTGTATTTACACTGGCTCTGTAAGGGGGAAATGGACTCTAAAAACATTATTCTTTATGTGCCCAGAGATGGTGTAGATCAGGGGTCTTCAACAGGGGTGTCCGGGACCCTTAGGGGGTCCTTAGTGTTACTACAGGGGGTCCTCCAAATCTTTTGTGTGATATAAACATTGTTTCTCCTTTTTTATATTAACCACTTGAACACTAGTGTCCTTATTCTGAGAACTTTAGCCAAAAATAGCAGATCTACAAGCTCACAACTGTTGTGAGCTTGTAGATCGGCTATTTTCGGCAAAGAGGTTTGGCGTAGAGGCGAAAAAGAGCAGACTAAGTACAGAGTGAAAGGTCAAGTTTATTAAGTATTGACGGTTCAAGTGGTTAAATATCTGAAAATACACATTGACATGAATCCAAAACACAATGATGATTGTGCTGTCAAATGATGAAACTATATGGAATCTATGAACAGGTTGTGGGGGTCCCTGTTTCATCTCTCTCTCAACTAATGGGTCCTTGGCCTGAAAACGTTGATGTAGATAAATACCATAATTGGAACTTTTACTAAGTAAAAGTATCAATACTGCAATGTAGAAGTACTCTGTTAGAAGTAGAAGTTAGGAATTCAAAATGTACTTGAGCAAAAGTATAAAAGTATTGGTGTCAAGATGTACTTAAAGTACCAAACGTAAACGTACTCATTGTGCACAATGTTCCATTTCAAGCCTTCAAATGTAGTAAAATCTTTTGCTAATAGCAGATCTACAAGCTCACAATGCATCGCGACCAATTGCGAGCATGTAGATCTGCTGTTTTTACTAGCTTCGGTCCCGGGCAAACGTCTAATTTCTCTTTTGGGTCATGAGCAACATTTTTTGGGAACCACTATGTTATCTCACTCTGTCTGTCTGTCTCTCCTACACTGTCTCCCTCTCAGCTGTCCTACTGTCTGTCTCTCCTACGCTGTCTCCCTCTCAGCTGTCCTACTGTCTGTCTCTCCTACACTGTCTCCCTCTCAGCTGTCCTACTGTCTGTCTCTCCTACGCTGTCTCCCTCTCAGCTGTCCTACTGTCTGTCTCTCCTACACTGTCTCCCTCTCAGCTGTCCTACTGTCTGTCTCTCCTACGCTGTCTCCCTCTCAGCTGTCCTACTGTCTGTCTCTCCTACACTGTCTCCCTCTCAGCTGTCCTACTGTCTGTCTCTCCTACGCTGTCTCCCTCTCAGCTGTCCTACTGTCTGTCTCTCCTACACTGTCTCCCTCTCAGCTGTCCTACTGTCTGTCTCTCCTACACTGTCTCCCTCTCAGCTGTCCTACTGTCTGTCTCTCCTACACTGTCTCCCTCTCAGCTGCCCTACTGTCTGTCTCTCCTACACTGTCTCCCTCTCAGCTGTCCTACTGTCTGTCTCTCCTACACTGTCTCCCTCTCAGCTGTCCTACTGTCTGTCTCTCCTACACTGTCTCCCTCTCAGCTGTCCTACTGTCTGTCTCTCCTACGCTGTCTCCCTCTCAGCTGTCCTACTGTCTGTCTCTCCTACGCTGTCTCCCTCTCAGCTGCCCTACTGTCTGTCTCTCCTACACTGTCTCCCTCTCAGCTGTCCTACTGTCTGTCTCTCCTACACTGTCTCCCTCTCAGCTGTCCTACTGTCTGTCTCTCCTACACTGTCTCCCTCTCAGCTGCCCTACTGTCTGTCTCTCCTACGCTGTCTGTCTCTCAGCTGTCCTACTGTCTGTCTCTCCTACACTGTCTCCCTCTCAGCTCTCCTACTGTCTGTCTCTCCTACACTGTCTCTCTCTCAGCTGTCCTAAACTGTCTGTCTCTCCTACACTGTCTCCCTCTCAGCTGTCCTACTGTCTGTCTCTCCTATGCTGTCTCCCTCTCAGCTGTCCTACTGTCTGTCTCTCCTATGCTGTCTCCCTCTCAGCTGTCCTACTGTCTGTCTCTCCTACACTGTCTCCCTCTCAGCTGTCCTACTGTCTGTCTCTCCTGCGCTGTCTCTCTCTCGGCTGTCCTACTGTCTGTCTCTCCTACGCTGTCTCTCTCTCGGCTGTCCTACTGTCTGTCTCTCCTACACTGTCTCCCTCTCAGCTCTCCTACTGTCTGTCTCTCCTACGCTGTCTCTCTCTCGGCTGTCCTACTGTCTGTCTCTCCTACACTGTCTCCCTCTCAGCTCTCCTACTGTCTGTTTCTCCTACGCTGTCTCTCTCTCGGCTGTCCTAATATAATGTCTAAAAACAAGTCACGAAGGTGAGCAGACGGCCTTTTCTTTAGTATTTCTAATTCATCAAGCTGACAGCTCTGAAGTGTTTGAAATAACTTATGACTTTTTAATGCATTTAATATTTGCATGGTCCGTGCTCATACCGTTGTGAGATGTTGTTTGGGGCTTTCAAATACATATATTTTATACACACAATGAATTGAATACACATGTTTTGAACCGTTACTACTTAACTTGACCTTTCACTCTGTACTTAGCCTGCTCTTTTTCTCCTCTATGCCAAACATCGTTGCTGAAAATAGCCGATCTACAAGCTCACAACGCCTCCCGCTGCGAGGCGTTGTGATCTTGTAGATCTGCTATTTTTGGCTAAAGCTCTCTGAATATGGACACTAGGGTTCAAGTGATAAAAAGGAGAACAAAAAGTTTCTATCACAAAAGATATTCGGAGTCCCCCATGTAGTAACTTTGAAGACCCCCTAGGGGTCCCGGACCCCCTGTTGAAGAGCCCTGCTTCAGAGTGATGCAGCCGGTGTGGTGTGGAATGTTGACGGAGCACTGAGAGAGAGAGGACAGAATGAGACGCTGAAGGCCGATCAATGTTTGTCATTGTTGTCACTGTGTGAGCGTGACTGCTGCTCCGTGCTGCCTCCCTCTCATCTCTCTCTCTCTCTCTCTCTCTCTCTGTCTCTCTCTCTCCTCTCTCTCTCTCTCTCTCTCTCTCTCTGTCTCTCTCTGTCTCTCTGTCTCTCTCTCTCTCTCTCTCTCTCTCTCTCTCTCTCTCTCTCTCTCTCTCTCTCTCTGTCTCTCTCTGTCTCTCTGCAACTCAATCCGTCTCTTCATCCGGGTGACACTCTTTAATACAGTGGTTCTCAACCTTTTCCAGGCCGCGACCCCCAAAATAATCCTATTTTAACTGGAGCATGTAGATCAGCTATTTTCGGCAAAGAGGTTTGGTGTAGAGGGGGAAAAAGAGCAGACCAAGTACAAAGAGTGAAAGGTCAGGAGTATTAAGTATTGACGGTTCAAGTGTTTAAATATCTGAAAACACAAATTGACATGAATCCAAAATACACTGATGATCGTGCTGTCAAACAATGAAACTATATGGAATCTATGAACAGGTTGTGGGGATCCCTGCTTCATCTCTCTCTCCACAAAGTGGTCCTTGGCCTGAAAACGTTGAAGACCCCTGGGTTAAGACCCACAGTCAGACTGGGCCGCTCTCCCCCCCATAGTGTCACACCGCCGGAAATAGACGATCTACAAGCCAACGCGTTGTGTTTAGCTTGTAGATCGGCTGTTTTTTAAGGGCTTTTTAAACCTCGAAACAAGGCTTTTTTGTTACACTCTGTGTCTGTTTCTGATCTCTGTCGCCCTCGCTCACACTTTCACTCACTTGGCTTTCAACAAAACGGGAGGAAATACTTCGCATTCCTCTGCCTGGAAGTGAGTGCTCGTGTGTGTGCGCGCGCGCGCGTGTGTGTGTGTGCGCCCGTGTGTGTGTGTGTGCACGCCCGTGTGTGTGTGTATAAGAGGGCATGGTTCAGCTTTTCATGGTAGCGTTTGGCTTATGTAATTTAAAGGCAGCGGATGTTTTTTTTTTTAGAGAGAGAGAGAGAGAGAGAGAGAGAAGAGAGAGAGAGAGGAATGTATTCCCTTGCGCTGTCATCACTCACTGGCATGCAGCTCTGAAATGTTCCCAAACAAGCCATGGTTTCACAGATGAAGGGACAAGTGACACAGACCTGGCCTCGGCACAGTGACAGACAGACAGATTGAAGGAAAGACAGACTGGCATACAGACAGATTGACTGCTAGATCAACAGACAGACATATTGATTCATTGCGACCGAAGGTCGCAGTCTACCATGATAAATGTCACAGCTTGTCCACATCCGCGCGGACGTGTGTGTGTACACTTGTTTTACAGTCTATGGGTTGGTACCCTTGAAGGTGTATTCAGTGATAAGGAAAGTGGCCGGGGGTCATCTTGTCCCTTACTGGCCTTACAGCGTGGACATGTTTAGTTTTTTTTTGATTTTTTACACCATTATAATGTTCTCGTTTTGATCATTAGACCCAATCACTGAATATCGGTTCTCCAGCTTCAGGATATGTATGATACTGATTTACTACGAGACTGTGGCATTTCATGAGTTCAGTTGTTTACAATCTAGGCATTTAGCAGATGTTCTTAATTCAGAGCGACTGTGGTTCTCAAAACCTTTATTTTGACCATCATAACTAAACATCATAACATAACTACGGCCATACTCTACCCTGATTGGTTGAGGACTGGCTGGCCACCTCTGAAAACCGAATCTAGCTATGCTCGCAATGGGCCATGGTGGAAGTCCTTATATGGTCAGCACACATTCTAGTGAGGAGAATTAATGGAAAATGTACCAATTATATTTTTATTTGAATGAAATACAATCACTGAATATACCTTTGACACATCACAGGTGATATCACAGGTGACATCACCTATGTAAAAGTCCATATATGGGTATTCCCCAGAATCCCTTTTATGTCCATATATGAATATCCCTGATGTCATCGATATATATCACTGGCCAGATGGCCAAGGCATGGCCCATATATGTGTGGCTGGTTCAAATAGGGATCTCCATGTAAGGGCATAAAATGATGTGATGTCATGTGAACCACTCTAACAGAATCCCTTTTTTTGCCCATAAATGGATATATTAAGCCCATATCTAACAGGACTTCATATGGGAATGCCCATTTATGGAGGAAGACAGCCCATATATGTGCGGCTGGTTCAGACAGGGATCTCCATGTATGGGCATAAAAGGGATGTACTATATACAGTACATGGATCTCCATATATGGGTAACTGGTCCGTTATACATGACTGGCCAGATGGCCAATAATTGGCTGGACCTCGCCCTTTAGGGCAAGGTCACATGTCGCCCTGAGGCGTCGCACTAGTATAGAGTGACTGAGATACATATACCTGTAGGCAGATAGATACCGGTACATACACACATACATACATACATACATGGAGTCCATCGATGACAAAGATGACATTTCACCCAGGTTTTCTCATCTCACTCACGTCACTTTGTCTGCTGACCTCACTCAACAACGAAATAAAAAAGAAAATAAACAAACATTAAACCCGTCAAAGAAAAGGTCCTTTTCACTTAACTGGAGCTCAGTTAGTCTGTTCTTGAGAGACTACTATGTCAGTGGTGCTCAAACCTTTTCATGTGAAGGACCCCCAAAATTATATCTATTTGGCCACAGACCCCCATCACAAAATATTTAGTTCCAGGGACCACCCAGAAGCAACATTTGAGTTACAAACGTTCGCTTTGAAAATACATACATTCAAAGATTTGCACACATTTTCACGACTTTTTCAAAAATAGCAGATCTACAAGCTCGCAGCGCGGCACTCGGTGCCGCGCTATGAGCTTGTAAGTCTGCTATTTTTCACTGGTTAAAGCATTCAATAATTCTAGGCCTAAATGGGTTAAAATAAAACAGTTCACAGGAGGCAAGCAGTGATCACCCCTTGATGTGCACTGCAATGTAGTTTCAAATGCACTACATTGCAGGTGCTTTTTTTATAATAAGAAGACACGTGTGACATGTGTGATCTTGGCAGGTTGCTCCAGAAAATGTGCCAATCTCAACAGGCACCAACGGTACATACATACATACACTGACAGACAGACACATGGATTGACAGACAGACAGACAAACGGGAACAGCGTGTCTTTTTTGTTTTTGTTTCGAGGACAAAAAGAAATCGAACCAAATTATCTACAGTCACGGGGGACGTTTAGTGACGCGCCGACTCACACATAAGCGCGTATGCACGCACGCACGCACACACACACACACGCACGCACACACGCATGCACGCACACACACACACACACGCACGCACACACACACACACACACACACACACACACACACACACACACACACACACGCAGACAAACACATTGACACTGACGAACACACACTTCCGTATGCACACTCACACACAGACACAAACGCTCACACAGAGACACACACACACACACACACACACACACACACACACACACACACACACACACACACACACACACACACACACACACACACACGCACGCACACACACAGGCAGACCCATTTGTCTGGATTTGATGTTATTGGTGTCGGAGCCCCCCCCCCCCCTCCCCTCACCCCTCCCCCATGGAGGGGGTCGATTTCTCTGATTGGCCCGTGGGCTGAAGGTTGCTGGACGTGATTGGCCGGGCCTGTGTGAAGGTCAGCGCTGCAGATTAATGACGGGATCACCGGTCAATGTTCGCACGTCACCCTGTCTGTCTGTCTGTCTGTCTGCCTGCCTGCCCGCCCGCCCGCCCGCCCGTCCGTCCGTCCGTCCGTCCGTCCGTCCGTCCGTCCGTCCGCCTCACAGGCACCCTTACTTGTCAAACGGCTTCTGCTCTGCACCAGAGCAGGGAGAGGAGATCCTAGAATGGGAGGAGAGGAGCCCCCCCCCCCCCCCCCCCCCCCCTCTTCTTTAAGTAGCATGTGTGGGGTCTAACTAGGGTTTTTTCATGACTCTGAATCCATTGCAAGCATTGGTTTTGCACAAAAAACATTGCTCGGGCTAAAAACGGCCCCACAAAACTATGGTTCTGTGACGAAAAGTGATGAGTCATCACTTTTCACAGTTTTGTGGGGTCCATTTTTTGCTGTGCGAATGTTTTTTTGCAAAACAAATGCGTGCAATGGATTCAGAATCGTGAAAAACCCCTAGTTAGACCCCTCACATGCTACATAAAGAATATTATTTTGGGGGTCTTTTTTCCTGTATAGTAAGTGAATGGGTAGGCGCAAGAAAACATTAAAAATGAACCCCTTGAGAACATATTTCAGCCTGGTACCTGGCAGAATCTTAAAATATACTCTTCAAGGATTAAGAAAAAACAGGTGGTGAAAAAAAAAATCCACCCTATGCGCGCAATAAGCTAAAAACATCCCTCTGCTATCTGCCTGTAGTATTGTCTGTCTGTCTGTTTGTAGTATCACCTGCAACTAATAGCAACTCCGGAATTATCAGGATCATTGTCTCTCGTTTTCGACATGTTTAACCTTTCGCCCCTTCACAAAAACAGAAAGTTCACGTTTTGCTATGAAACGCGCATGAAGTGGCACCACAACTGGAGGTGTCAGCTTTGATTGGATAAGCCTCTTGACACATAATTCACCAGTGTTAATTTTGCGTTGTTTTATTCATCGATTTGTTTTGATTGCCACCTTTTTAACCCATTTAGGCCTAGACATATTGAATGCTTTAACTATTGAAAAATAGCAGATTTAGGTGCCGCGCTGCAAGCTTGTAGATCTGCTATTTTTGAAAAGTCTTTTGAGCAAAGAAAATTTGAGCAAATCTTTGAATATGTGTATTTTTAAAGTTGTAACATTTTGTAACATTTGTCCCTAAGTATTTGGAACTAAGTATTTTGAGATGGGGGTCCGTGGCCAAATACATGTCATTTTAAAGTTGTAACATTTTGTAACATTTGTCCCTAAGTATTTGGAACTAAGTATTTTGAGATGGGGGTCCGTGGCCAAATACATGTCATTTTGGGGGTCCTTCACATGAAAAGGTTTGAGAACCACTGACAGTAGTCTCTCAAGAACAGACTAACTGAGCTCCAGTTGAGTGAAAAGGACCTTTTCTTTGACGATGGCTGGCCAGATTGCTGACATTAGCTGCGTCTCAAGTCCTTAAACAAATCCTATTTCCTAGTTCCTATGTCCTATCTCCCATTGTCAGAGGGTGGGAACATAAGAGGAAATAGGAAAGAAGTGTAGGAAATAGGATCTAATTTAAGGACGTATAGAAACATAGAAAAAAATAATAATAATAAAAAGACACTTATAGAATCGGGTCAAAATCGGGTCAGAAATTAAAATGTTCACGATTTAAAAAAAATAGCAGATCTACAAGCTTGCAGCGCGGCACTCGGTGCCGCGCTGCGAGCTTGTAGATCTGCTATTTTTCAATAGTTAAAGCACAACATAATGATACACAATGATACGTACCCGTTCCAAATGGCTTAAAACCCTGAAGCGATTAGAGTGCTCCTCTCCGCTCAGGGGTTTTGTTTTTGGGTTGAGCGGGCTGTCGTTCATAAGTGGCTCATGGAACGGTTTACCTTTTTTTTATAGCTTTTATTATTGCCGCTGATAATGTTACTCTAATGCAACGCCGAATGAACTCCGCCAACAAAACGGTCCAACCCATTCATGCAGTGTTTGTAGATAAATACACCTTTATAGATCCTGAGGGAGGACATTCACTTGATGCGTGTGTGCGTGTGTGTGTGTGTGCGTGCGTGTGTGCGTGCGTGCGTGCGTTACTATAGTTGTGAGGACTGTTTTCCCCCCAAGAGAAATGGTTGTTTTATGGTTTATTGGGATTAGGTTTAGAATGAGACATGATAGAGGTTAGGTTTAGTGTTCTACTTTGATCAATAGTGGCGTTTCCATAAGCAGTTTTTTGCGCATTAAGGCTTTTGCGCATAAATCTTTTTATGGAAACACTTCAAAATTCCAATAAACTTTCATTTTACGCAAACAAACATTTATGCGCTTGGAGAAGGTGGATTTTAATTAAAAAAAAACGTAAAAGTAAAAACTAATTGTGCAACAGGGAAATGGAAACACTAAGCGAATAGGTTTAAAATACATTGAACTTGGCTGAAGGGAGCTCCTAACTTGTTTGGCGCTGTGTTCCCTACTACTGTACCTTGCAGCATCGGATGTTTATTTTACGGCGCTGTTGTGTGCAAGCCTCGTCCGTCACATCACCCAGTAAATGCTGGCTAACACTCGTCACACCGTGTTGCGTGCCAAAACTGGCCGATCTACAAGCTCACAGCACCTCGCATCCGCGACGCGTTGTGAGCTTATAGACCGTCTCCCAAGAATCGCATTTCAACAGTGGATGGAAACAGGCTAAATTTGCTTTTTATTTTTTCGAATTTCTGACAATTGTTATAGTTGTATATGACCGGAAGGTATGTGGCACTGACACTTTATGTCAGGCGCTATGCGCTCTAGAGACAACGACAACAACACCCACTGTGCTTATTGGAGCCGGAATTGTAAAGAGAAAAAAAAAAAAGGCGAGAGAAGGAGATGGCATCCAAGCTTCTTTGAATCACACTATTATTGTACTCTTTGGTGAACCTTGTTTATTGACTGGGAGTTTGTGCTTTTTCTGCTCGTTCTGATCTCACACATGCAGACACTTGTGAAGACACTCTATATATATAAGAGGGAGCGTCTCTGGAACGTGTACGTTATAAAAGAGCAGAACAGAGCAGAGTAGGGCATTCACCAAATATTGGAATATTGGAATATTCCAATATCAAAGTCACTATTCAATGTTGTTCACCGAAGTCGAATATTCACTGATTTCTTTTTTTTCTTTTTAATATATACAGTAGTTTACAAAGCTTGGTGAGATAGGAAGTCATAAGAATGAGTTGTCAATGCCCCTGGTGGATGAATTTGTTAATGCTCTATACCAGGGCTTCTCAGACCTTTTTAGGCCGTGACCCCCAAAATAAACATATTTGAATTGGGGACCCCCACCCTGGCCAGCACTTGGAATAGGCTATATGCACATACGCCATTTTGTTCTACTTCTGGGTTCACAGGTGTTACTAATGATACTAATTAAGGCTTTGTTTGATTTATTGTACAGTGGTGCTTTCATTTCAAGGACCCCCATAACTCTGTACAAATGGAATCAGCAAATGGAAGCAAATGGATCCTTGCAGGTCCATTTGTTTCCATTTGTACACTCTCAGAGTTACACACCTGTATGGGGACATTTGGAACCCACTCAAGGACACTTTGAGACGCGCTGGTGTAGCAGAGTGTTTCCAGTGAGCCAACATGCACAATATCAGCACCCTGACTCTGTTTGACCAGAATGGAACAGACCCTTCATTAGTATCATCGGTAACACCTGAAGGAAGTCGAAAGACACCCAGAAGTAGAACAAAATGGCGTATATGCAAATTATGCATATACCCTATTGTAGGTATTACATTTAATGTGACTCGGTTCCACAGATAAATATTGTGAATATAGCAGATCTAAGTGCTCACCGTTGTGAGCATGTAGATCGGCTATTTTCACAATGTTCGCTTCTTGCTTACTTAAAGTTGTACTATGTAACTTTTTTTATAAAACAAATCTTAAAATTCTCCTAACTATTAAATCACAAAAGTTTTAGAAGATCCGCGCCGTGAATTTCAGCCTGTAAAGCCTTCTCTGTATGTAAACTGAGATCCTTGCCGTGGACCGGATCTCGCGCCAAAATTGCGTCATCACACTACCGGCCAATCACAGCGAGGGTTATACAACTGCCGGCCAATCACAGCGCATCTTGAAGTGGGGTCGCTATGGCAGCCATATTTGTTGTCGCCCGTTTGTACCATCCCTTCTCTAGGTAATTTCGCCTACCAGGCAGGGTGAAGGAGTCCGTATCTCTGGAATTACTGAACGCACAGGAACAAGGGACCCCTTAAAAGATAGATCTCAGCGAGGTGGAGGCAGACGCGGGGGTCTGAAGGTACGAAAAACGTCCGAAAGACGCGGACGCGACCGCGGTTTGCTATAGGGCTAATGACCACTAGTTGGGCATCTTACACAGTATGGCTTTAATATTTGACAGTTTGGCCAGTCCTGTCGAATATTCGACTATTCGAATACTTTGAGGTCGAATAATTCGAATACTAAAAATCAATATTCGTGAATGCCCTAGAGCAGAGCAGAGCAGAGCAGAGCAGAGCAGAGCAAAGCGCGGCGCTTGGGCACACAAAACACGCCCAGAGAATCTGCTCCTTGATCTCCAGCCGAGGTTTGGTGTTTTTGTGTTGTCGGACGGACGGACATCCATCTTTGTTAGTTTGTTATAATATTATCTTTTGTACACAGTTATGGTACCACAACTGAAAGTAGCCTTCCCAAGGAAAACAGGAATTTCTTAACTCATTTAGTGCTGATTCCACGAAATATTAAATGGTGTCCATTGTGCCGATCCCGCCATGTCGCGCAACATATACTGTATACAGTAAAGCTGGTATATGGGCTATCACTGTGGCACTGGTGAAGTCCGTGATTAGTTTCCATCGCGCGTGCACGCATAGTGATCCCATCCCATAGAAAACAACGGTCTTTCTCATCTTTACAGTCCATTTTCTAAAAAAAAAAAAGACTTTTGATACCAAGGATGGCATTGGATTCTCGCTAAAATAGCACAAGCATGAAGGCATCCATCTTAGGTCTTTGTTTACGTTCCGGACTGGAAACTAGTCACGGGTGAATCTTGAACATCGTCAAAGTGGGAATTGTGAGCTCGATCTACTTCCGGCCTTCAAAATAAGTGGAGTGGCCGCGAATGGAGAAAAGACGCACTTTGGACAATTAATCCTTTCATGTCTGAGGCACTAAATGAGTTAATAAAAATAAAAAAATCTAGAGTTTTTTTTCAAGAGTAGTCAATGGTAAAATGGATTAATTGAGCGCACAGGACGCACAGACATGTCAATGTCCTCACAGGTGATGTTGCACAAACCTGTCTGTTTCTCTGTTTTCGTGGGGATTAAATGAAGGGTCTGCTCCTCGTGATATCAGCATTTTGATCTGTTAAGACACGGCAACAACAGGAGATAAGACGGGACTTAATTAATAGCCGGAGGAGCAGTGTTACTGTGTCCAGTGTCTAGCACAGGGGTCTTCAACAACAGGGGGTCCGGGACCCCTAGGGGGTCCTCAGTGTTACTACAGGGGGTCCTCCGAATCTTTGTCTGATAGAAACTAGTTTCTCCTTTTTTATATTAACCACTTGAACCCTAGCGTCCACATTCTGAGCACTTTAGCCAAAAATAGCGGATCTACAAGCTCACAACGCCTCGCGCTGCAAGGCGTTGTGAGCTTGTAAATAGCGGATCTACAAGCTCACAACGCCTTGCAGCGCGAGGCGTTGTGAGCTTGTAGATCTGCTATTTGCAGAGCGCAACACCCGTGCGCAACCAAACATAAAACAACTTGTCTTTTTGTTTAACTGGGTCGATCTCTTTTCCACTAGTCCCTCCCTAACATTTGAGTGTTTCTTGATGTTCAAAAAAGCAATTCAATTGCTCTTTTTTCTTCATCAAGGTGTACTGTATGTGGAGTATCAAAGCTCATACTATCATAGTGGTATAGGTACATATAATGAACGGGGAAAAATAGACAATATATTTGTCAGACTCAATTATTTAGCATGGCAATTAATCGTCTCCAGAAATTCCAAATCGCGACAGCCCTAGTGCAGAAATGGTTTACGTTTCTATGCCTTTTCTGTGCCAGTAAAATAACTGGGGACGCCATTCATTTTAACTGCCAAAAAAAATAACAAAACCAAAACAAACTAAAAACATGACATTGTTTTAGAAAGGAATGTCTGGAGTGGGATGCACAAAGGAAGCCTGATTTTGTTTGGGACCGTGCACCGCTGTGTGTGTGTGTGTGTGTGTGTGTGTGTGTGTGTGTGTGTGTGTGTGTGTGTGTGTGTGTGTGTGTGTGTGTGTGTGTGTGTGTGTGTGTGTGTGTGTGTGTGTGTGTGTGTGTGTGTGTGTGTGTGTGTGTGTGTGTGTGTGTGTGTGTGTGTGTGCGTGCGTGCGTGTGTGTGTGCGTGCATCTTGGAGGTGGCATGGGGCTTTGTTAGTGCTGAGCTGTGGCTATTTATTATCATTGTTTAGACTCAAGCTCGGACGCACGCATGTACGCACATGCGCGTGCGCACGTGTGTGTGTGTGACCATGATGAATAGGTGTGTTTATCAGTCGGCAGTCTGTTCTGGTCCCACCTGCTATTTGGAAGCGAAAACAAACAAGTTTTTTTTTTTTCTCCTATCTGCATCTGTGCACGTATACGCTGTGTGTGTGTGTGTGTGTGTGTGTGTGTGTGTGTGTGTGTGTGTGTGTGTGTGTGTGTGTGTGTGTGTGTGTGTGTGTGTGTGTGTGTGTGTGTGTGTGTGTGTGTGTGTGTGTGTGTGTGTGTGTGTGTGTGTGTGTGTGTGTGCGTGCGGTGCGTGCGTGCGTGCGTGCGTGCGTGCGGCACAGGTGGGCGGCAGTGAATGTTTTACTGAAGCTTATTTATGCCTCACGGCCCTTTTTATGATAATAAAGCATATGTGTGTGTGTGTGTGTGTGTTTGAATTGATTGAATACAAACACAGACGCAGCAGTGATGCGTACTTCAGAGCGGTGGGAAGCGTGCTTCATTCACATGCATATCTCTGCATGATGAGCATACAGTATACAGTATAATAGGGCTGCAACAATTCAAAACCACTCGCTTTAATCGAACATAAAAATGTACAGTAATCCATCATTTAATTAGAGAAGGTTAATTTGCGACAGAGGGTCGCAGTTTACCATGAGAAATGTCACAGCTTGTCCGTAGACGTGTACACATTTTTTACGGTCTATATGGGAAAACCCATAGACCGTAAAAATGTGTCATCATGATGTCGTCATGCTCTGATGTCGCTGTGATGTCACACTAACAGAATCCCTTTTATGCCCATATATGGAGTTCCCTGATGTCATCAATATTATTGATGCCGTGTTAAAGAGATCTATGTGATGCCAGGGGGAACAAATCCCTTTTATGTCCATATATGGACAACCCTGATGTCCACATCACTGTGGCGCGACCTCGTCCACAGGGGAACCACTCTACCAGAATGGGTTTGCCACTCTGACATCACGCTCTAGTTTCACTGTGATGTCACACTAACATAATCCCTTTTATGCCCATATACGGAGTTCCATGATGGCATCAATATTAATGATGTCCTGTTAGAGAGATCCCTTTGATGCCAGGGGGAACAAATCCCTGTTATGCCCATATATGGAGACACCCTGTTGATATAGGCAAAGCATATTTTGTAAAAACAAATAGTTAAAATAGCTGATCTGAACTGTTAGCCATGGATCACTCGGCTTGCGCGTCGACGCAGAACGCAGCTAGATGCGAGAAGTAATGTGAATCGCAGGACACATTGATCATCGACACTTGGAACGCACCTTGCAGCCCAGGGTCCATCCCGCGGCTACGCCTAGAGGGTCGCTTACGATCAAAAATAATTAAAGCTGGTCTGCTTGTCGCAGGCAGGTTTTAACCCATTTAAACATGAGGCCGATTCTATGTTTTCTGAAAAACTTCAAATATTTGTTAAAAAATTACAAATAATGTATGTTGATACTGTATATATTTTACATAGCAACAACATTGCGTTGTGACGCGTTGTGAGCTTGTAGATCTGCTATTTGGTGGCAAATGCTCTGCCTCAGGATAATGGATTTTGGTGGAAACCGTGTATGTCCAAAACCGTTCGTTTTGCATTTATCATTTTAAAAGTTATTTAAACTAGTGAAAACAGCCGATCTACAAGCACACAACGCCTCGCACCGCGAGGCGTTGTGTGCGTGTATATCTGCTGTTTTCACTACTTTTGTGCAACGGCCTTGCATGATGAAGCAGGGCTTTACTTTGCGAAAGAACGTACAAATTTGAAACTTACAAGGTTTACGCCCGACAACGACAATATGTTTGTCTGTGTTTGGTCTGCATGTGTGCTTGTAGATGTGTGCTTGTAGATGTGTGCTTGTAGATGTGTGCTTGTAGATGTGTGCTTGTAGATGTGTGCTTGTAGATGTGTGCTTGTAGGTGTGTGCTTGTAGATGTGTGCTTGTAGATGTGTGCTTGTAGATGTGTGCTTGTAGATGTGTGCTTGTAGATGTGTGCTTGTAGATGTGTGCTTGTAGGTGTGTGCTTGTAGATGTGTGCTTGTAGATGTGTGCTTGTAGGTGTGTGCTTGTAGATGTGTGCTTGTAGATGTGTGCTTGTAGATGTGTGCTTGTAGATGTGTGCTTGTAGGTGTGTGCTTGTAGATGTGTGCTTGTAGATGTGTGCTGATGTGTGCTTGTGGATGTGTGCTTGTGGACGTGTGCTTGTAGGTGTGTGCTTGTAGATGTGTGCTTGTAGATGTGTGCTTGTAGGTGTGTGCTTGTAGGTGTGTGCTTGTAGATGTGTGCTTGTAGATGTGTGCTTGTAGATGTGTGCTTGTAGATGTGTGCTTGTAGATGTGTGCTTGTAGGTGTGTGCTTGTAGGTGTGTGCTTGTAGATGTGTGCTTGTAGATGTGTGCTTGTAGATGTGTGCTTGTAGGTGTGTGCTTGTAGGTGTGTGCTTGTAGATGTGTGCTTGTAGATGTGTGCTTGTAGGTGTGTGCTTGTAGGTGTGTGCTTGTAGGTGTGTGCTTGTAGATGTGTGCTTGTAGATGTGTGCTTGTAGATGTGTGCTTGTAGATGTGTGCTTGTAGGTGTGTGCTTGTAGATGTGTGCTTGTAGATGTGTGCTTGTAGATGTGTGCTTGTAGGTGTGTGCTTGTAGATGTGTGCTTGTAGATGTGTGCTTGTAGGTGTGTGCTTGTAGATGTGTGCTTGTAGATGTGTGCTTGTAGATGTGTGCTTGTAGATGTGTGCTTGTAGATGTGTGCTTGTAGATGTGTGCTTGTAGATGTGTGCTTGTAGATGCGTGCTTGTATATGCGTGCTTGTAGATGTGTGCTTGTATATGTGTGCTTGTAGATGTGTGCTTGTAGATGTGTGCTTGTATATGTGTGCTTGTAGATGTGTGCTTGTATATGTGTGCTTGTAGATGTGTGCTTGTAGATGTGTGCTTGTAGATGTGTGCTTGTAGATGTGTGCTTGTAGATGCGTGCTTGTAGATGTGTGCTTGTGTGCTTGTAGATGCGTGCTTGTAGATGCGTGCTTGTAGATGTGTGCTTGTAGGTGTGTGCTTGTAGATGTGTGCTTGTAGATGTGTGCTTGTAGATGTGTGCTTGTAGATGCGTGCTTGTAGATGCGTGCTTGTAGATGCGTGCTTGTAGATGTGTGCTTGTAGATGTGTGCTTGTAGATGTGTGCTTGTAGATGTGTGCTTGTAGATGCGTGCTTGTAGATGCGTGCTTGTAGATGCGTGCTTGTAGATGCGTGCTTGTAGATGCGTGCTTGTAGATGCGTGCTTGTAGATGTGTGCTTGTAGATGTGTGCTTGTAGATGTGTGCTTGTAGATGTGTGCTTGTAGATGCGTGCTTGTAGATGTGTGCTTGTAGATGTGTGCTTGTAGATGTAGATGTGTGCTTGTAGATGTGTGCTTGTAGATGTGTGCTTGTAGATGCATGCTTGTAGATGTGTGCTTGTAGATGTGTGCTTGTAGATGTGTGCTTGTAGATGCATGCTTGTAGATGCGTGCTTGTAGATGTGTGCTTGTAGATGTGTGCTTGTAGATGTGTGCTGATGTGATACAAGGTTTCTGTCCAACAGTGGTGATGTAGAACAAGACGTAAGCCCCGTCAGGTGATCTGTGCGGTCGTCTCCCCACCCTATAGCTCCCACATCCCTCTCCTCTTTTTTCATGTCATTACATGTCAATTTCATGTCCATTTGATATGGATTAACCCATTTAGGCCTAGCATTATTGAATGCTTTAACCAGTGAAAAATAGCAGATCTGCTATTTTTTGAAAAAGTCGTGAAAATGTGTGAAAATCTTCTGAATATATATATATATATTTTTTCAAAGCGAACGTTTGTAACTCAGATTTTGCTTCTGGGTGGTCCCTGGAACTAAATATTTTGAGATGGGGGTCCGTGGCCAAATAAGTATCAGTTTGGGGGTCCTTCACATGAAAAAGTATGAGAACCACTGACATAGTAGTCTCTCAAGAACAGACTAACTGAGCTCCAAGTGAAAAGGATCTTTTCTTTGACGATGGCTAACCAGATTGCTGACATAGAAACACAGATTTTTCAAAAAATCTTCGAAGGATTCAAAAGACAACCGGGTCAAAATTCTAATTTTCACGATTAAAAAAAAAAATAGCAGATCTACAAGCTCGCAGCGCGGCACTCGGTGCCGCGCTGCAAGCTTGTATATCTGCTATTTTTCAATAGTTAAAGCATAAAATAATGATACACAAAATGTGTACCCGTTATGAATGGATTAAAGCCGCAGCCAGACCCCCTGTTGAACAGATTTGGTGCCAGGGACCCCATAGGAGAAGATCCAGTTGTTAGATTAGATTAGATTTAGTACAGAACTACTCTAGGTGCAGAGAGAGAGAGAAACATAGGATGTGAATACGGCAGTCATTCCTTTACATTGTGTTATTTGATTATCGTAGCTGGTGAAATAGTAAGCTTAACGACATTAAACCTGACACCCTCTTGTGTGCAATATACATAGGGAAAAACCATTAAAAATTCCATATCTCCAAAGTCCCCAAAATGTCGTCTAAATCCTTCTTCCAAATCAGTGTCTCTCAAACCTTTTCATGTCAAGGACCCCCAGGATTATAGACATTTGGCCGCGGACCCCGCATCTCAAAATGTGTTGTTCCAGGGACCACCCCAGAAGCCAATATTTTAGTTACCAGTAAGACTCCCTAATCGGGAGATAAGCGACAGTCAGGTCGCATGTAAAAAATAGGCCTGATGGTGGCGCTAAATGGGACAGATCCATGTTGATGACATGACTCTAGACATACTGTGTACCGATTTGCGTGATTTTAGGGCAAAATCTGTAGGAGCAGTGTCCAAAAATGCGTTTTGCAAGAATCGGCCTCACGGTGGCGCTAGAAGAGGGCCATGTGAGAAATGAGGGGTGGAGGTTGTGGTTTGGCAGCCAAGGAGTGTGTGTGCAAAGTTTGGCATGGATAGGGGCCACGGTGGCGGAGATACGAGTAGGTCAAAAGTGTGACGTGATGTGACGTGACGGACCGACTGATGGAAGGACTGACAGCCAGTGGAGGTTTCGATAGTAATCTGCGACCTGACGTTCGCAACAAATGTTCACTTCAAAGATTTGCAAAGAAAAATCACCCATTTTCAAATCTACAAGCTTGCAGACCTGCTATTTTTTCACCAGCTAAAGTATAAAATACTTCCATTTCTTAAAGGTTTGAAGCATCTATAGCCTGCAGCAGCAACAACAACAACAGCCTAACCTGAGGCCTGTCCTGTCCGTGAACCCTGAGGCTGGGGCGTCACAAGGGGGGGGGGGGGGGGGGGGGGGAGTGGGACTGAGCTACTAGGGCCCAAGGTGGAGGGGCCTTAATTATTTTATACTTTAGCTATTGAAAAATAGCGGATCTACAAGCTCACAGCGCTGCACCGAATGCCATACTGCGAGTTTGTAGAAGTCGTGAAAATGTGCGCAAATCTTTCAATATATGTATTTTTTAAGCAAACGTTTGTAACTCTAATTTTGCTTCTGGGGGGGTCCCTGGAAGTAAATATTTTGAAATGGGGGTTCGTGGCCAAATACATATAATTTCGGGGGTCCTTCACATGAAAAGATTTAAGCACCACTTTAAACATAGTTTAAAAAATAAAAAAATAAAAACGTAGAAGGATTTGAACTGTTTAAGGACTTGCACAAATGTTCACGGTTTTTCAAAAACAGCAGATCTACAAGCTCACAGCGCGGCACTCGGTGCCGCGCTGTGAGCTTGTATATCTGCTGTTTTTCAATAGTTAAAGCACAAAATAAGTGTGCGGGGGCCCACAGTGAATCCTCTTGTACCCGGGGCCCAGAATTTTGGTGTGACGCCCCTGGCCTGAGGCATCAGTCTCTCACTGAGCGCCGCACGCAGCCAGCATCGGCCAGCAAGCACTTTTTCCTCTCCCGTCGCCAGGAAACCTCTTACGTACAACACTGTCGAGGTAGCAAAAGTGTTAGCCTCGTCGTGCCGTGTCTCGAGCTCGCGGATCTGCTACTTTTGAATGCTTTCGCGTGACGCTAAGGCTGTCAAGATTATTACATAATCGTCTAATCGCAATTATTTTGCATAATCGTTTCCATGTTGAGAAATGTTAATATAGTTTCAAACACTTTCAAAAAGTACTGGAAATAGCAGATCTACAAGCTTGCAACGCGTTGCATCGTGACACGTTGTGTGTTTCCACTATTTTTTTAAGTATAAAGTTGTCAAATATGTCATTAAATTTTTTGTGTTTTAGGTTGTGTCAAAATTGTCAGGTGCAACTTCAAAGCCTAAAAGCCAAACAGAAATTGTTGATCGCAATTATTTGAGTGACAATTAATCATCATGTCAAATGTCATGATCGCGACAGCCCGGCGTGACGCGGCAGTGTGTGATCAAAGTAGGGGGCGCTAAAACTCAAAAAGTCTTGACTATGGAGATAAGAGGTTTCTGCCAGACGGCCACCTAAAGGAGGCTGGTAGCAGCTGTGAGCCAGCAGCATAATAAAAAGGCATGTAGCTGCAAAAAGCTGCAACAAAATAAATACAAATAAGCACCTTTGGACTTCATATACTTAGTGCAGTGCAGTGGTTCTCAACCTCTTCAGGCCGCGACCCGCAAAATAATCATATTTTAACTGGGGACCCCCCCAACCTGCACAAGCACAGGGAATTGTAGGAGTTGGCATTACATTTAGTTTGACTCAACCTATTCCATTGTGAAAATAGCTGATCTACATGCTCTCTGAGCATGTAGATCAGCCCCCCCCCCAAATAATTTAGGGACCCCTCTGAGGGTCCCGACCCAAAGGTTGAGAACCACCGCTTGTAGATTCTTTCTATTAGCTATTCTCTGCACTCGCATAAGTATTAATCAGACGTTGCGACGCGACCGCGGTCCGTCAAAGAAACATTTATATTTTTCAAGAAGGCATGCAATGCTGCTGTCCTACCTGGCATACTGCCCCCCGCTGGCCACAGGTGGGACTTCAGCTAGCAGAGTCATACCTGACTGAGCTCAAGTGTGTGTGTGTGTGTGTGTGTGTGTGTGTGTGTGTGTGTGTGTGTGTGTGTGTGTGCGTGTGCGTTTGCGTGTGCGTGTGCGTGTGCGTGTGTGTGTGTGTGTGCACCTTGTTATATAAGGGCCCATCATGTTTAGACTTCACTCTGGAATGTACTGATCCTCTTATCCCCCGCCACACACACGCACGTGTGCGCACACACAAACACACACACACACACACACACACACACACACACACACACACACACACACACACACACACCCCAGCCTTCCGTATAACTGAACGAATATTTCACGAGACACAAACAAAATACTTTGCTCCGTTTACAGGTTCACTCACCTGGCTTGTCTGGCGAGATGCAGCACGACACGCACGCACGCACGCACGCACACACGCACACACGCACACACACACACACACACACACACACACACAGATAAGTTACAAACGTCTCATTGGTGTTGTCAAATTTTTTTTATAATTTTTATCCCGCGATTTTGCAACCCATTTTTCACCCAGTGCCAATTGCCTATGTAATCCTGGGCTCTGCTCTCCCTCTACCGCGCCTGGGGAGACAACGGACTGACCTCATGCTTCCTTCAATGCATGAGTAGTCCAAGTTGTTTCTTTTCACCTAACAGGGGGGATGGACGTAGCGTGTGGAAGGAACACGTTATTCCAACCAGTTCCTTTCCCCTCCATCAAGCGCCCCGGCTGGCCAGGGGAAGGCATTATTGAGACCAGGATTACTGCATGTTTTTGTGAGGGTGTCAACCCTAGGAGACACGGGGAGAACATGCAAACTCCACACAGAAA
>NC_137827.1:57963083-58005583 GCF_963921795.1 Nannobrachium achirus | reverse complement strand
TACAAGGCAGATAATATGACAAATACCTTACATCATTTGATAACGTTATACTGTAACTGAATATCGGAAGCGCAAAACACATCAAATTTGTGACGCGTTTTGAGCTTGTAGATCAGCTTTTTTTCCCCACTATTTTATTTTTTATTTTTTAATGTTTGAACATATATATGAAAATGAAGAAAAATGGAAATGATGGTTGTGACAAATATGCAAAAAAAAAAATTGATAATAAAATGTGATAATCTCGAATAATTGCTAATTGCTAAATTATGTGATTATTTTATGTAATTCGTTTTTAAATAATGACCTGTGTCATACAGTACATATAAGGGTGTCAAACAAAAGCTGTGAAAATAGCTGTTCGCGTTTGTTAAAAAAAAAGAAAAAAAAAAAAAACACAAAAAAGGATTTTCTTTTTTGGACATAACAATGTTTCCAACCTTCAGCAACGATCTGGTATATTTATTGGAAGACGGTGTTCAGATGTTTAAAAAGCTAGTGTTATGTAACTTCTCAGAGTCAGAAACTTTTTTTTTGTCACGTCACAGGGTTTGCAGGTGCAAAGAAGTGGGTGAAATCCTTATCTTTAGTGTGTGCAAGCGTGCGTGCGTATGTGTGTGTGTGTGTGTGTGTGTGCAAAGCTCCCATCGTTTCAGTTGTTTTCAGAAAGAGAAAAGTAGAGAGGGGGCAGGGAGGGCATGGAGAAAAAGGAAATAAATCAAAACGCTAGAGAAAAAGAAGAAGAAAAAAAAATCACGTGGAGGGAGAGGTAGGAAACTAAGATATCTACATTATATATTACAGACCTATAGCGTATAGTCTGGCCTTAACAGCATACCGCCACTGTCGGGCAGAAACCTTGTATCTCCAAGTCTCAAATGTGTATGTTTATTCTTTTTTGATCAATTAAAGCCCTACTTCATCGTACAAAAGTGTCGCACAAAAGCAGTGAAAATGGCAGATCTACAAGCACACATCAAGAGGCATTGTGTGCTTGTGCGTGCTCGCTCACTCACTCACCCACTCGCTCACTCACTCACTCACTCACTCACTCGCACATGCACCAAGAACACACGCACGCACGCACACACACACACATGCACGCACGCACGCATGCACGCACGCACGCACGCACGCACGCACGCACGCACGCACAAGCTATATAGCCTCACTCTATCTTCCTCTCTGTGCTGTCCAGAGGCAATATGCAATTATAACTATCCAGAGCGACCACAATAATTGTTTTTGGGATTGGGCTGCGATATGGAAAGACAGGTTATGGTGGTGGGGAGGGGATAATAGAGAACTAGAAATACTGTTCCTACGAAACAGTGTGGGCTCGCATTGGAACACCATGTATGGGTACGAAGATCTACCCTTTGGCTGCACCTCATTGGCTAAGGGCCCTCCCTGCCTTTGTACTGTCGAGGAGAACTTGACTAAATTGACGTAATAGGTTACGTCATTTTTGAGGAGAACTTGATAGACTAGAAATACTGTTCCTACGAAACAGTGTGGGCTTGCTCGTGACTATATTCTACAGCGTGCTAACTGTCATGTGAAGCTCAACCAATACTCCAGCTAACACCACTCCCAGATTTTCCACACCTCAATTGCACCTCATTGGCTAAGGTCCCTGCCTTTGTACTGTCTGCGACGGGACTCACTATGCGGCGGAACTCACTCTATAAATAATGAAGATAACGTAGTGTTCTCGCTTTCAGCGAGCCCACAATGATAAGACAGAATTCATTTCCCAGTGGATTCCTCGCGACTCACGTCAGTGCGACCACACTTGCAATTTCCCAGGATTGCACCTTTCTAGTTGTGGGCTCGCCTGAAAGACGAGACCAATATGTTATACCAAAACTTTATAGGTCAAGTTTATTCTCCTCAAAACATGACTGATAGTACAAAGGCAGGGCCCTTAGCCAATGAGGAGCAGCCTTCTTGGTGACATCACAACCATCAAGTGCTACCTGATAAATAAAAACAACACCCACATGAAATCTTTGGGCTCGCTGAAAGGCGAGACCGGTATGTTCTCTCAAACCTTTATGCTAGGGCATTCACAAATAGTGATTTTTTTTTGTAGCGGTGAAAGCCGTTTCCAAGGAGTGACTTTGTGTGTCCCTTCATGTCCATATATGGTCATTCCAGTCCAGAATGAACAGGTTTTTTCAAAAACAAAATGTGTGTTTAATGTCCATATATGGTCATCTCAGTCCAGAATGAACAGGTTTTTTCAAAAACACAATGTATGTCACCTCATGTCCATATATGGTCACTCCAGTCCAGAATGAACAGGTTTTTTCTGTCCCGTACGTCCAGAATATCAGTCCAGAATGAATAGGCTTTTTCAAAAAGCAAAATGTGTGTCCCATGTCCATATATGGCCATTTCAGTTCAGAATGAACAGGTTTTATCTGTCCCGTCTGTCTGTCTGTCCGTCCGTCCGTCCGTCCGTACGTACGTACGTCCGTACAGATGTGTGTAGTGTCCGTCCCGGTCTGATGATTGGATACTTTGAGGATTGGTCAAGCTTCACATGACAATTCGGCTCTCCAGATAAAATCATTAATTCATTCAGAATATAAAGACTGTATAGATCACAGAGTTCATAACTCTAGAACACATAGAATAAAAGTTCACCGCTCACTTCGAACCGAGGTTTGATTTTTAGAATTCAAATTATTCGACCTCAAAGTATTCGGATAGTCGAATATTCGACAGGACTGGCCAAACTGTCAAATATTAAGTAAGCAAGAGGCGAACATTGTATTGTAAATAGCCGATCTACATGCTCAGAGGCGAACAAGAGGCGAACATTGTGAAAATAGCCGATCTACATGCTCACTGTGAATATGGAGATCTGCTATTTTCACAATATTTATCTACGGAACCGAGTCACATTAAATGTAATGCCTACAATTCCAAGTGCTTGTCAGGGTGGGGGTCCCCAGTTCAAATATGTTTATTTTTGGGGTCACGGCCTAACAAGGTTTGAGAAGCCCTGGTATAGAGCATTAACAAATTCATCCACCAGGGGCATTGACAACTCATTCTTATGACTTCCTATCTAGCCAAGCTTTATGAACTATATATTTTTTTAAAGAGAAAAAAAAAAAAAAAAAAAAAAAAAAAAAAAAAAGAGAATATTCGACTTGAACAACGTCGAATAGTGACTTTGATATTTGAATATTCAAATATTTGGTGAATGCCCTACTTTATAGACCAAGTTTAATCTCCACTACGCTGAAAGCTTATGTTCTCCCAGGCCAGCATGTTCTCCCGAATCTTTATATACAGTATTTTCTGGACTATAAGGCGCATCTGACTATAAGGCGCACTGTCAATGAATGGTCTATTTTCAAACTGTTTTCATATATAAGGCGCACCTGACTATAAGGCGCACATAATAGACGCTACCGTTGCGTTATGCATCCAACAGATGGAGCTGTGCTAAAGGGAATGTCAATGTCAATGAATGATCCATATATAAGGCGCACTGGACTATAAGGCGCACTGTAGTTTTTTGAGAAAATTAAAGGCTTTTAAGTGCGCCTTATAGTCCGGAAAATACGGTACTCAGGTTATTCCCCTCAAACAACTGGCCGACAGTACAAAGGCAGGGCCTTTAGCCAATGAGGGAGCAGCGAGCCCACACTGTTTCGTAGGAACAATATTTCTAGGTGTATATACTCTTGACAGTGGATGAGTTAAACTTGAATTCATAAAAAAAAAAAAAAAAAACATTTCAAACTACCATTGAACGCCAGAAAAATGCTCCTCACAATGTCTAGTATTTCTCTCTTGTATCAATACATTGGTGTCCAGCGTTTCGATCCAGTCTCTATGCTTCCAGCAGAGGAAGCAGCAGCAGCTCAGTTGAAAGCTTTCACATCGTCACTGCCGGGCAGAAACCTTGTATCTCCAAGTTTCACATTTGCCATCATACAAGACTGTTGCACAAAACTAGTGAAAACAGCCGATCTACAAGCACTTTGTGCGCACCGAGTGCTGCGCTGCGAGCTTGTAGATCTGCTATTTTTGAAAAATCGTGAAAATGTGTGCACATTTTTCAATATATATTTTTCAAAGCAGACTTTTGTAACTCAAATCTCTGCTTCTGGGGGGTCCCTGGAACAACATATTTTGAGATGGGGGTCTGCAGCCAAATAAATGTAATTTTGGGGGTCCTTCACATGAAAAGGTTTGAGAAGAGCTGATTCAGAGGAAGGATTTAGAAGTCGGGTCAAAGATCGGACTTGCACACATTTTCACGATTTTTCAAAAATAGCAGATCTACAAGCAGCTTGTATATCTACTATTTTTCAATAGTTAAAATAATGGTTAAAGTGGTTCAAATCTAACGCGACTCGGGCGTTAGATTTGAACGCCCGAGTTGAGAGTTAAATAATAATAAAAAAGGAAGGCTTTTGGACATACGAGGTTTCCAGCCGACAGCGGCGATATGGCCTCCGGTCAGAATGGATCTTCCTCCTCCTGCCGCTCTGATAATTCCCACAATGCCGCACCTCGCCCGGCCGCGGCGCTTTTATGAAATATCTAATTGGTTGCTACGGTAACGCTAGTGGAAAACCCAGGGAGCTAGTTAGGCCATTTTGTCCTTGCGAGGTTTTCCTTTTTTTCCCTCTTTTTTGCTTCTTTTTCTCCCCCTTTTTTTTTATTTCTCTTTTGGAGCTGTGTGGAACACAAGCTCCCTATACGTGGCCGTGTGTGTGGGTCTGTCTGTCTGTCTCCGTGTCTCCGTGTCTCCGTGTCTGTCTGTCTGTAGCCTGCAGTAACCTTTTCTGACCACACATGTTAAGGGAGGGGCGCTGTTGCACACACACACACACACACACACACACACACACACACGCACACACGCACACACACACACACACACAGCTCCACTTCGAACAGAGGTTCGATTTTTTTTAACTAAGTGTGTCGTTCTTACATTCTCCTTGCGTACGGACGCGCGGACCCTCGCTTGGCTTTCATGCAAAACTCCTCTGGATTTACATAAAAAAGTCGCAAATCTACCTGGAGGGGATTTATTCTCTCTGCTTTTTCTTTCTTTCTTTTTATTATTAATTGATTTGGAGCAGTGGCGGCAGTTCAGAAAAAGCTAAGGTATGGCAACATGACTGGTGTCTTGCACGCGCACGATGGCACGCGTGCAAGACACCAGTCATGTTGCCATACCTTAGCAACAGGCATGATTCATTTATTTTAAGAAGTACATTACATTTTTTCCCCCGTTTCTACGGTTTCTTGGGCTGGATATGGCAGCCTGGAACGGTTGTTCAAGTGCAGCTAAACTTGGCATGTTAGTCAACGTGCCACAATTAACAATAATGCATTGCACCTGTGCAGCTGACCTGCGGAACCTGGGAATATACCATGTTGTCAAGATGGGGAGAATAAAAGTGTGGAGAATATAATTATAATACCTTGTTAAAGTGACCATGTTGTTAAATTTTGCATTTGTAGTTATTTTACTGTAATTTAACAACATAATAACCAGAACAGATAGACAAAGAGACATTCATGGATTTATATTTAAAAGTAACTTTTATTTTCCCCCCTGGTCCCAGGGTATGGCAGCTGCATACCCCTGCCATACCCAATTGACGCCCCTGATTTGGAGGGTGTTGCTGCTCTGATTCATACCGTGACAGCGTAGAGCGCGTTAACCGCGGCGTCCTGGAAGAGGGCACGTCATTGGTCTCTTTGTGGCTCCGCGAGACACACGGCCATATGCTGATGTCAACGCTCCCTGATGGCCACATGGCGGGAGGCTGGCACGCACGCTCACATGCACGCGCGCACACACACACACACACACACACACACACACACACACACACACACACACACACACACACACACACACACACACACACACACACACACGTACGTTTGTATTTTACTATACCTGTAAAGACATCAACATTTGAACACATTTACTGCCAGGTGTTTATTTAAGACCTGGAATTATTTTATACTTTAACTCAGGGGTCCTCAGCGTTTTCAGGCCAAGGACCCCTTAGTTAACTCATTTAGTGCCACCCCTTTCACCACTAGAGGGCGCCCAGTGGCCATAGAAAATCCCATAGAGATATGCTGGTATATGCAGAAGCCCTGCAGCCATGACTTGCCTGAACACTTTCCTTTGTGCATGTACAGGAAGAGGATGAAGTTAGCTTGAAGTTAGCTATTGGCTACCAAGCATTTTAGAAGACTTATTTTCGTCAACTTAGCCATGATTAAACCTTGCACACCTCATGCATGGGAAAAAAACAGAGAAGAATGAGCTCTAAAAAATCCAATGCAATCCTGGATTGCATTGGAGTGGATTTGTGCAGTTTGTTCACAGCTTTCAAACAAAAAAATCCGATTGGAAATCCGTTCAGGCATTCTTGAGATAATCGCCATTATGTTTTACATGTTATGTAAACAAACATGGCTGCCCTGTATGTTAGATGGGGTTGTATGGGGGTGGAACATGCAAAATCGCGATTGAAATCATGTTCACCAGATTTGATGGGGTCCAAAAAAAAAAAAAAAAAATTCAAAAATTTCCTTTTCAATTTTTTTTTTTTTTTTTAAAGCCGAACTAGTTCGGGATCGGCACTCTGCGATACGCTAATAAAGCCGAACTAGTTCGGGATTGGCACTTGAGAGAGATGAAGCAGGGACCCCCACAACCTTTTTCATAGATTCCGTATATAGTCCATGGGCCAGACGGGTTGTCGGTATCAAAAAGGTGGCAAAGGTTACCATGCATTTTTGAAAAGCTCTATATCTGTAGATTATATTTTGGTATGATAACCCTTTCTTAGACCCAGCTAAATTGGTGTTATCAGCGGCTAGAGTTGGTCCCATTAACTTTACATTACAGGGAAAAAAAGCAAAAAATTAATCTGCTTTAAGTAGCATAAGAGGGGTCAAACTAGGGGGTTTTCATGATGCTGAATCCATTGCAAGCATCTGTTTAGCACGAAAAACATTCCTGGGGCTAAAACAGCCCCCACAAAAGTGATGACTCATCACTTTTCATCACTAAACCATAGTCTTTTTAGCCCAAGGAATGTTGTTTGTGCAAAACAGATGCTTGCAATGGATTCAGCATCATGACAAACCCCTAGTTTGACCCCTGACACCCCTCTTATGCTACTAAAAGCAGATTATTGTTTTGCTTATTTTCCCTGTAATGTAAAGTTAATGGGACACCAACTCCAGCGGCTGATAACACCAATTTAGCTGGGTCTAAGAAAGGGTTATCATACCAAAATATAATCTACAGATATAGAGCTTTTCAAAAATGCATGGTAACCTTTGCCACCTTTTTGATACCGACAACCCGTCTGGCCCATGGACTAATAGTTTCATTGTTTGACAGCACAATCATCGGTGTATGTTGGATTCATGTCAACTTGTGTTTTCAGATATTTAACCACTTGAACCGTCAATACTTAATAAACTTGACCTTTCACTCTGTACTTAGTCTGCTCTTTTTCTCCATAACACCAAAGCGTTTTGCCAAAAATAGCCGATCTATGAGCTCACAACGCCTCGCAGGCACGAGGCGTTGTGAGCTTGTAGGTCAGCTATTTTTGACCAAAGTTCTCAGAATATGGATGCTAGGGTTCAAGTGGTTAATATAAAAACGTTTCTATCACTCAAAGATTTGGAGGACCCCCTGTAGTAACTCTGAGGACCTCCTAGGGGTCCCGGACCCCCTGTTGAAGACCCCTGCTTTAACTATAAAAATAAAATAAAAAATAGCAGATCTACAAGCTCACAGTGCGGCACCAAGTGCCGCACTGCGAGCTTGTAGATCTGCTATTTATGAAAAATCATGAAAATGTGTGCAAAAAAGTTTTGAATATACATTTTTTAGATGAAACTTTTGCATTTTTCTGGAGGGTCTACTAAATGTCTAACCCTTACCTTAAACCTACAACTCGTTGATCTCTTAACCTAAACATCTAGCCCTAACCCAACCATTTACTGTAGATCTCTAAAAATCTTGTTTTGGCCATGAAACACTTTTTTCTTTTCTTTTTTTGCGACCGTCAGTCTGTCAGTCAGCCGGTCTGTCAGTATGTCCGTCACGTCACACTTTTATCTCCACCACCGTTGCCCCGATCCATGCCAAACTTTGCACACACACTCCTTGGCTACCAAACCACATTTCTCACGTGGCCCTTTTCTAGCGCCACCATGAGGCCGATTCTTGCAAAACACATTTTTGGACACTGCTCCTACAGATTTTGCCCTAAAATCACGCAACGTGGTACACAGTATGTCTAGAATCATGTCATCAACATGGATCTGTCCAATTTCCCATATTCCCTCCTGATTGGCTACAATTGCCTTCTAAAGTTTGTGTATGCGACCTGGCGGTCGCTTATCTCCAGATTAGGGAGTCTTACTAGTAAATTATTGTGAGACATTTGGTCCTGGCGTATAGTATAAAAACATACACACATACACACATAAAAACACACACACACACACACACACACACACACACACACACACACACACACGCACGCGCTCACGTGTGCACACGAGCGCACATATAAGTGCAAGGAGAGTGACACAGTACTTTTGCCAAGGCTTCGGCGGCGGAGAAAAAAGGATTCCTTGAGAAAATGTTCCTTGTGAAATGCGGGGATTACAGGGGAAGGTTTCCCAGAAGAGGAATTGTGTTTGACGTAACAAGGTTTGGCTCCCGAGGAGAGGCTGAGGGATCAAACGAATTAAAAAGGGAAACAAAGTTGTTTGTCCTCAAACAACTGCAGAGAGAGAGAGAGAGAGAGAGAGAGAGAGAGAGAGAGATAATTGAATTTAAAAAATACCTTTATTATCTTAATACTTAATACAGCAAATCAACCATTATATTACTGTGATTGACATTATATGAAATTCAGAAAAAACCTAACTTTAATAATCACCAACCATTAAAAACACCAGTTAGAAAGATAAAAGTAGATCTCCTTGCTCCCCCACCGTACACAGAACCCCTCCCACAGCCCATATTGAGGTAAAACCTTCTAAGTTGTCCACTGTTCTGTAGTAGGCGTGCTCTACCCTAAGGCGAGCCGCCACCAGCCCCTGCAGCACTTGTACTGGGTCTACAGACCCCACCCCTCTGGTTTTGTTTTTCCGAGAGAGAGAGAGAGAGAGAGATTATTTTAATATATTCAAATAAATATATTGTCGCTGTCGGGTGGAAACTTTGCACGTCCCCAAAAAAAAAGAGAAAAAACGTTACTTTTCAATTAGTAATTATTTTAGTCACATGCGCGTGCTCGTTAATACTTTTTATCTATACAATCTACAGACACACTCACTCTAACATAACCAGAGCCTTGTATTACCTTTTCAACCTTTTCAGGCCAAGGACCCCTTAGCTGAGAGACAGGTGAAGCAGGGACCCATGTAGTGACATGTTGTATAAAACAGTTTTGGAGATTTTCATCGGTTTCATAGGTAGATTTATAGACTTGTTTGACAAGCACTGTTATCAGTCTCTGTTGGATTCGTGTTAATGTGTTTTTTCAGACATTTAATCACTTAAATTGTCGATACTTTGTAAACTTGACCTATCCCTGCAAGCCAAATGACGTCATGATGACGTTATGATAAGGTCCTCCGGTGACGTTCAGAACTAGGCCAGATCACAGCCCATATGGGGATGATCTTGATGTCATTACCAGGACGTCATATGGACTTATGGATTATTGTTATTGTTTGTAATGTTAGTTGACATATGAGCATGTAAGGTTATATTCTGGGACATATCTGACTAGTTATGATATTTATCTGGCCTCGATCAGACCCTCTCTGATTAATCCAGGAAGTCCGATTTTGTGGGCAGGATTTATGTTGGTTGAAATCAGGTGATATTCTAGGCCAGATCTGACTAGTCATGGTTTGACTTGATCTGGCCCCAATCGAGACGTCACTGATTGGTCCAGGTCCTGACCATGCTTGCTGGGATCACTCTGTACTTTGTCTGCTCTTTTTTTACCTCCACCCCCAACCTATTTGCCGAAAATAGCCGATCTACAAGCTCTCGAGGCGTTGAGAGCTTGTAGATCTGCTATTTTAGGCCAAAGTTCTCCTCAGAAAAGGGATGTGAGGGTTCAAGTTGTTAATCTAAAAGAATTGTCCTATCACACAAATATTTGGAGGACCCCCTGTAGTAACTCTGTTGAAGACCCCTGTATTAGAGAGTTCTGCCAATGCAGGGCCAGAAACGGTGCCGGTCACGTGGTTTCATGTAACTAGAAATGTCACTTTACCCTCATAGACTTCAATGCATTCTGTAAACTTCCTGGTTCGTGCTTTGTCACTATTCTTCAATAGATGTGTGTGTAGAAGACCTGCCCCATAAAGTGAAAACCAATAGATGTGTATGTAGGGCTGTCACAATTATTACATAATCGTCTAATCGCAATTAGTTGACATAATCGCAATTATTTTGTTATAATCGCCATAATCGTTTACATGTTGAAATCTTTTTTATATACAGTATGTTCAAACTTTTAAAAAAAATGTGGAAATACAGATCTACAAGCTCTCAACACGTTGCGGTGCGACGCGTTGTGAGCTTGTAGATCGGCTATTTCCACTATCAATGTTCTTTTTAAAATGCAAAGAAATATGTGAAATATGTCCTTCATTTCTTTGTATATTTAGGTTATGTGTCATATCTGCTTCAAAGCCTAAAAGCCAAACAGAAATGTAATTGTCAACGACGAATACACAATTAAATCGTTAATCGCAATTATTTGAGTGACAATCCATTGTCATGTAAAATGTCAATGGTGACAGCCCTATGTGTATGAAGAAGTCCTGGCCCCATGAAGTGAACGGTAGTGGCCCGACTCTGACGGTAACCACTCATAGCAGATCTATAAGCTCGCAACTGTGAGCGGATTTGTCTGCTGCTTTTGGGTGGAGCAGGGTCAAACATATCGTCGTTGTCGGGCGAAAACCTCGCATGTTTCAAATTTGTACGTTGTTTTGCAAAGTAAAGGGCTTTGCACACAGACGAGTTTTGCGGACGATTTCATTTTTTTAAAGAAAACAATGATTCTCTATGACCTCGTGCACACCGGCACATGTGGCAGGTGGCTGCGGCAGTGCGTTTTTCCCCCCTATCGAACCCACTTCGATTTGTGCGTCTTGTCGTATGAGGTAAAAACTCATTGACTCCTTGTATGACTCCTTTTCGGATCCGCAGTGTGGATTCCGCACAGCCTTGCACAACAAATCCAATGCCTTTTAACTCATACTGTGCCGATCCCGAACTAGTTCGGCTTTATTTCAATCCAATACAATTTTTTTTTTATTAATTCACTTACCCCGAGCTGCTTGTAGAGTCGTGGGTGGTCCTGGCTCGCTAGCCGCTAGCCAGTTAGCCATTCTACTCTGTCCGACGATATATTCCATTAAAAATGGTTTAAAATACATTTTTGAGCTCCCCAATGTTCACCCGATGTTCGGCGCCGCTTCCGATGAGTACACGAGTGTGCCGATCCCGAAGTAGTCCGGCTTTTTTTAATTACATGAATAAAATGATAAGAGGCCTTCTGAAGCCTGGCCTGATTTTTCTAGCTACTAGCCGAAAGCTAGCAACCTCCCGGCCGGCCGTCATTTGCGAACGCAATCGCCAATCTCCGCCTAATCCAATGAAAGACCACATCTTTGAAGGCTTATATCTCTGGATTGTGTCTCTAGGGAATTGGCGCGAGGTTTATTTACGGCGAAATCGCCCAAAAATGATCTTTTAGATGACAAAATGGGAATAGCCATTCTGTTAGCATTATCATCCGGTACATTTCCATGACGTGCATGAACGTGCACACGTGAGGTCCTGGAAGGTTAGGTCCTGGAAGCTAAAGCGCTCGCCTATGAGAGATGCGCTGGCATTCTATGGCCCCTAGAGGGCGCTGGCACTCAATGAGTTAATCATGCAGCAAACGGAAAGAAACGCAACGGTCCTGTGTGCAAAGCCCTTTATGCCCTGCTTCATCGTACAAGGCCGTCACACAAAAGCAGTGAAAACAGCCAATCTACAAGCACACAAGTGCGAGGCGTTGTGTGCTTGTAGATTTTTAAAACGATAAAAGCAAAACCGACCGTTTTGGACGTACAAGGTTTTCACCCGACAACGACGGTATGGACTGTTGGAACATGGAGATACAAGGTTTTGAACGTCGGCAGCGAAAGACAACAAGGGAGGAGAGGAGGGGAGGGGAGGGGAGGCCATGAATAATACAAGAAGACCAAATGCTCCTCTCTCTCTCTCTCTCTCTCTCTCTCTCTCTCTCTCTCTCTCTCTCTCTCTCTCTGCTTGGTTATTTTGCTCCCAGCTGTCAGCGTCAGCTCACCTGTAAAGAGGGGAAGGGATCGGAGTAGGAAGAGACAGACAGACAGACAGACAGACGGAGACGGTGTTGTGCAAGAAAGAGAGAGAATCAAGGGTTGAAAGAGAGTCAGAGATAGAGGTAGAGAGAGCTGCAATGGAAGAGAGAGAGAGAGAGGGAGAGAGAGAGAGAGGGAGAGGGAGAGAGAGAAACAGACCGAGCGTGTTTTTGTTTGTAGTTTCATGACATCTCCGGTTGCAACGTTCTGATAGCTGCCAACAGGAGATGACCAGCGCTTTGAAGCCTGAATATGAACACACACACACACACACACACACACACACACACACACACACACACACACACACACACACACACACACACACACACACATACATACACACACACACACACACACACACACACACGCACAGGAGAGCAGCAGACATCCATGCACGGATGCACGCTGTGTTGTCATGTGGATTTCTACAGAAGTCGCGTGTCTTCAATGGCAGCCGTGGGAAAAACAGCCGACGTACAAGCTCTGCAACGTGTCGCACCGCAGCGCGTCGTGAGCTTGTAGATCAGCCATTTTCAGTTGTTTGCTATCAACAGAGTACGTGTTCAGATGTATTTTCCTATGTAAAAGTCCATATATGGGTATTCCCCAGAATCCCTTTTATGCCCATATATGAAGATCCATGATGTCATCGATATGTATATATCACTGGCCAGATGGCCAAGTCATGGCCCATATCTGTGTGGCTGCATGGTTCAGATGGGGATCTCCATGTATGGGCTTAAAATATAGTGTATGTTGTGATGTTATGGGAACCACTCTAACAGAATCCCTTGTATGCCCATATATGGTGAATCCCTGATGTCATCAATATTAAGCCTATGTCTAACAGGACTTCATATGGGAATGCCCATATATGGAGGAAGACTTAGACTGCCCATATATGTGCAGCTGGTTCAGACAGGGATCTCCATGTATGGGCATAAAAGGGATGTACATGGATCTCCATATATGGATAACTGGTCTGATATACATCACGGGCCAGATGGCCAAGAATTGGCGCACATGTTGCCCTGAGGCGTCTTACTAGTTTTTTAATGGAGAATGGAGCGTATTTTTGCAGAAACCCACAAATGGCAAGAAACAACTCCATTATCATTGAAAAGCAGAATCCACCTTATAGGTTGATGTAAAATTCGAAGTCAGAGAAGGTCATGAAATTAGCATGAATGGCTGATCTACAAGCTCAGCGTTCTGCCAATCCACTGGAGATCTGCTCTCTCTCCAATGGCAGGACGTGTGAATGCATGCATCTTAAGAACAGCATCAAGTGGTGGTGGGGGGCAGGGATGGGACGATAAGCGATATAATCGTTTATCGTGATAAAAAACACTCACGATAATCGTATCGTGGAGATTTTATTCATCGTGATATCGTCCTCCGTCATGTACTGGGATCAATTCACCTTTTATTTGCAGAGCTGCATATCCGGTACCACTTAAACCCTCTATAATATTGGTAAAAGGTACTTATAATAGACATACCTGGTACGGTCTTTTTTCACTCTATCAAATGTCTTTGCCAAAAAATAGCCGATCTACAAGCTTGCAACGCGACGCTTATAGATCTGCTATTTTTTTTTGGGCAAATGTTCGGCCCCAGCATAATGGATTTTGATTATCGCGATGCTATCGTAAATCGCGATCTCTTTTGTCACAATGATGCGCCCGACAGCGACGGTGTTATGCTAATAGTTGAGGGGTTCAGTGGGAGGGGCTTCTGACATGCCGTTTCACAAACCACATCAGACGAGGGGCTCCGCTAAACGTTTCAGCTGTGAGATTTTATTTCTGCCTTAATCCCTGAGACATGGAGAGACACGAGGCTCAGCCCTATGTTGTGTACACACACACACACACACACACACACACAGTCACACACACACACACACACACACACACACACACACACACACACACACACACACACACACACACACACTCCCGCATGCACACACACTCTCACACACACACACACACCCACACACACTCATGCGCCACTATATTATTCACGCAGAGCATCCTCGCTCTCCCCCGCCACCCCATAATAACCCCCCCTCCCCCCTCCTGTCATCGTCACGGCGATCTGGGCTGATTGTTGTTGCTTCCATAACGACCTCTTATCGCTACGGCAACCAGATGGGTGGTCGCCGGGGCAACCACTTTCCCACTGCGATCGATGTGTGTGTGTGTGTGTGTGTGTGTGTGTGTGTGTGTGTGTGTGTGTGTGTGTGTGTGTGTGTGTGTGTGTGTGTGTGTGTGTGTGTGTGTGTGTGTGTGTGTGTGTGTGTGCCTTGTGTGTACACTAGGCCTACTTGCAGTGGTAAAAAAGTACTCAGATGTTAACCCATTTAGGCCTGACCTAAGTTTTCTGAAAAATGTCAAATATTATCTATCTATAAATGCAAGAAGTCTCTGCGTGTCTGCGTGTGTGTCTGTAATCCGCGTATCTCGAGAACCGTTCGTCCCACCGGCTTCAGATTCGGCACGCACGTTCTCCGCCGCGGCACGGAGTGCAGTGCCGGGCCTCGACCCGACCCGACGCGCGGTTTTCCCTAACCGGCGCAAAACGTTCTGAATCTCCTTATGCGAGTGATTGTTGACATCAGGCTGTTCCAGAGGAAATCGGCGCAAGCGCTGACTCATTGTGACATCACTGCAGTGCCGGGCCTTGCCTCGACCCGACAGGCTGATTGTTGACATCAGGCTGTTCCGGAGGAAATCGGCGCAAGCGCTGACTCATTGTGACATCACTGCAGTGCCGGGCCTTGCCTCGACCCGACAGATATCTCCGTATATGGGCATAAAAGGGACACAGGCATATATATGGGCATAAAAGGGACAAATCGGCGCAAGCGCTGGGCATAAAAGGGACACAGACAGATATATGGGCATAAAAGGGACACAGACTGAGATCTCCATATATGGGCATATGGGCAGATACAGAGATCTCCCTATATGGGCATATATAGACAGATATCTCCGTATATGGGCATAAAAGGGACACAGACTGATACAGAGATCTCCATATATGGGCATAAAATGGACGCAGACAGACAGATAACTCCATATATGGGTATAAATGGACACAGGCAAACAGATGGTCAAAACGGGTCCTACAGAGATCTCCATATATGGACATAAAATGGATGTAGACAGATAGATATCCCCATATATGGGCATAAATGGACACACGCAAACAGATGGTCAAAACAGATCCTATGACAACAGGTATAATGGGGTTTGCATTAAAGGGCGGGGCATTCATCCCCTATTTACATTGTTCCCGAGTTGCCCAGGGTGGCGACTAGACGCTCGGCCGCCCAAAGGGCGGCCGAGCTTCTAGTTCCAAAAATTACAAAAAGGAATATGTTGCTACATACTGTACATGTACTGTACTACGCTAAAACGTGTTCCCGGCCTGAATTACCAATAAATGCCCGGGTCAATCTCAACAGTAGGGATGTGACGATATGAAAATGTTATATCACGATTATTGTGACAAAAGAAATCGCGATTTACAATATTATCGCGATAATCAAAATCCAGTATCCTGTATAGCAGATCTACAAGCTCACAACCCGTCGCGTTGCGACGCGTTGTGAGCTTGTAGATGTTTGGCAAATAGATTTGTTAGAGAGTGAAAAAACTGTATCAAGCACGTATATTATAAGTACCTTTTACCATTATAGAGGGTTTAAGTGGTACCGGATATGCAGCTCGGCAAATAAAAGGTGAACCCAGTGCATGACGGAGGACGATATCACGATAAATTAAATCTCCACGGATACGATTATCGTGAGTGTGTCGTTTATCACGATAAACGATAATATCACGCATCGTCCCATCCCTACTCAACAGACTTGGCTCTGGAGTAGCTGGGGTCGAACACTCTCCGCATACGATTGGAGCGTCTGCCACTGACCTCTGTGAATGCGGAACACCACAGACTGTTGAACATCATTGACGAATGCCCAATCTTCAAATCAACACATGGAGTCAGCCGCCATTCATTGAACTGGATGACGATACCACTTCTTGGCTGGTGTCTAGGGATGGGTATCGTCAGCGATACTTTTAATGGTATCGATCGTATGACGTCGATACTATCGAGTATCGGTTCAGGTAAAAACGAACGATACCTTGTTTCGATACTCTTGAACACACCCCTGGCCGGTCGCATCTGTAACAGTTGGGCTACTGAAAGTTTAATGACTGCTTTAGTAGGCTATACTTATTAGCCTACTGTGAAAATAGCCGACAATAGCCTATAATGTTTATTATTATGATGATTCTCCAACGTCTATACTAAAATGGCTGAATGACTGGCTTAATAACCTATTGTGGTGTGTAAAATAGCCCATAGAAAAAGGCAAATAATAATTATAATAACTAGCCTACAGCCCCTTGGTGTGAAGCAGACAGACTGTGATGTTGCTCTCTCTGGAACTGCCCCCCTCCCCCTCACTCCATCTCTGCTTGCAGGCAGTTGGGACTGGGAGTGCGCTGCTTGTTGACGCCCATTTGTGATGTAAATCGCATCACAGGACAGCCGCCTACAGGCCAAAATTTGGGAAAATATTTTAAATATTTGGGGATAATGAGAAGTAGAGACACATCTGAAGGTGATAAAGTTGATGTTGGGCAAGGTACATGCGTTATTGATTTTTGTATTATGTTTTTTAGACAATTGAACAACTGCTGAACGTGGAGTTACAGATGGAAACACACACACACAAACACACTATTTTTTGGGGCGATTCTAATTAAGGTTGTGGGATAATAATAAATAAAATGTATCGAAAATGGTATCGAAAAAGGTATCGTATCGATTCCCAGGTATCGAAAAAAGTATTGTATCGATTCAAAGGGGAACGATACCCATCGAATATCAAAGGTTTTCCTAATATCGCCGCCCAGCCTTAGTTTCAATGATCAATTGATTGTGTTCTGCCGCAGTATAATTATCATAGTATAGTCTCTATTTAATGGTATCGCAAAGAAGAATCTTTTTTTTCCCCCATTCCTTAAAAGTAACAGTTTTGCCAGATATGAGGTGTCCACATGACGAGTGAAAATATCCTGTTGGTCATTTAGCTTTCCCATTTGCCTAATGTCAGGTTTCATATCTTTGAGCTTCCGTAGTTTATTGGTTTGTGTGATTGTGTGCACTGCCAGGACGGGGGTGTGTGTGTGTGTGTGTGTGTGTGTGTGTGTGTGTGTGTGTGTGTGTGTGTGTGTGTGTGTGTGTGTGTGTGTGTGTGTGTGTGTGCGTGTGCGTGTGCGTGAGTGTGCCTGCGCAGTGGCGTCAGTTCAGAAAAAGCTAAGGTATGGCAACATGACTGGTGTCCACACCAGTTATGTTGCCATACCTTAGCAACAGGCATGATACATTTATTTTAAGAAGTACATTTCATTTTTTCCCCCCCGTTTCTACGGTTTCTTGGGCTGGATATGGCAGCCTGGAACGGTTGTTCAAGTGCAGCTAAACTTGGCATGTTAGTAAACGTGCCACAATTAACAATAATGAATTGCACCTGTGCAGCTGACCTGCAGAACCTGGGAATATACCATAGATGGGGAGAATAAAAGTGTGGAGAATATAATTATAATATCTTGTTAAAGTGACCATATTGTTAAATTTTGCATTTGTAGTTTTGTAATTTAACAACATAATAACCAGCACAGACAGACAAAGATACATTCATGGATTTATATTTAAAAGTAACTTTCATTTTCCCCCCTGGACTCAGGGTATGGCAGCTGCATACCCCAGCCATACCCAATTGACGCCCCTGTGCGTGCGTGCGTGAGTGTGCATGCGTGCGTGCACACGTTTTCTCTTTTTAGCCGTGGGCTATAGTGTTGGACAGATAAATGCTATCGCTGCATTACACATTGTCCACACCAAAATGACTTCATTTTTCCTCCCTTCTCAGGTGTGAGTCTAGATTGAGGAATGACATTTTCTATACTTCCTCTTTGACCACTTTAAACCTGCTGTCCCTATTTCATATATCACCTCTGTCGGGCAGAAACATGACATTTTACATGATGTTTGATTGTCCCTCAAATAATTGCGATTAACAATTACTATTATTTAATTTTTTGACAATTACATTCCTGTTTGGCTTGTAGGCTTGCAGATATGACACATAACCTAAATATACAAAGAAATGACAACTTCATACTTGAAAAATTACATTGATAGTGAAAATAGCCGATCTTCAAGCTCATTGCAACACGTTGTGAGCTTTTATATCTGCTATTTCCACTATTTTTGAAAATATTTGAAAAAAATATGTTATTTTTTTTCCACGATTATGACGAGTATGACAACATAATTGCGATTATGTCAAATAATTGCGATTAGACGATTATGTCATAATTGTGACGTGCCTACCTCTTGTGTCCATATTTTACACTTAGAGAGAGAGAGAGAGACATACGAACAATGAATAGAGAGCGAACTCGCTCACACAGTCACACACAGGATTTCAATGCAACTGGAAGATTGCTGTGACATTGAACTGTGCGTGCGTGCATGTGTAAACCCACAGACACTTAACCACTTGTTTCTTTTTAAATAATCTGATACAAAAAGACTTGAAATATGGATACAAGGTTTCCACCCGACATGTTTGTGTGCGCGTGTGTGTGTGTGTGTGTGTTGCTACTCCTGTGTAGGCATTATTCTGTCTGTGCGTTGAATGCGATGCTGAGCGACGCTATTAAATGAGATTCCTGGTTTCCGCCTCTCTTGAAGTCACTTGTAAACAAATATGACTCATTCTCCTCACATCCCACAAAGTAAACACTCCTCTCCACTCCAACGCTGCGGCTTTCTGCTTTACTTAAGTACTGTCTACGTTTACGTAGACAGAGGTACAGAGGTATTTGTACTTTACATGAGTATTTACAATTGACAGTACTTTTACTTACACTGAACTATATCTCAGAGGCAAATATTGTACTTTTACTCCACTACAATGATTTCAAAATGTAGTTACTTTGCAGATGTAAATGATTATATTATAAAACATAGATTAATTCACTTTAGCTCTATTTTATACCTAGGCGTTTTCCCGCCCCTCTTCGCACCCATTGGCTGCTGTGTCTTGGTGGGACAAACGTCCTTTTTCTCCATCCACCACCATTGAAATTCAGTTGCTTCTTATTGTTGTTTGTGTATTCGATTCTCATTTTAAACTTGGTTAGTGACTGGGCATGTTTTTAAATGTTTTTATTTCTCCAAAAATGATGTTTTGGCAAATTCAACATAAATAGGCGGAACCGGGAGTGACAAGGCATAAAGAACCTGCTGGTTGGTCAGTCAGGGACCAATCAGAAGGCTGACAAAGGGTGAATTACATCATATTGCTAGTGAATCAAATGATTATTCATGAACCCATGTCACCACAAGGTGGCATTATTTTACCACATGCCACTGTCCTGGAAGTTCATAAATTAGGTCAAAGGTTAAAAAGTCAAGGCTTAGGTTTTTTCACACTGACTATTCATCTATATTTATTAGATTAAGTAATTATTTCAGGCGATAATTAGACCAACTTTTACTACTTTTGGTTATACTAACTATTCTAACTATTCTCCCCTAAGCTACATTATTTTAACAAATGTGGCATCCCTATGTTTGAACAGTTTGAATGTATTTATTAATTTCTAATAGGGCTTAATATAACCACGTGTCGCAACTTCGCAAGACTCAGAACGCAACATTGTTGTGACTTAGTAGCTCTGCTATGTTCCCTCTACAGTAGGGTTGAGGTGGTTATGGTTTGGAGATTTATGGACACAGGCAATTGCAGAAGACACTTTATGATCCATGGGACATTGTGTAGTCAGTGATGTGTCCTATCTCACCACTGCAGGTGCTGGGACACCGTTTGTCTTTGCTGCTTCAATGAAGCAGAGACAGAGAGAGAGTAAGAGAGAGAGAGAAGCAGAGAGAGATTATTTTGTACTCAAGTACAGTACTTGAGTAAATGCATTAGTTACTTTACAGCACTGGCCATCAGTGTGGTGAGAAGTGGCAGCACTGCAGTGTGATTGTGGTAGGGATGGGACGATAAGAACATGTCATATCACCATTATTGTGACACAATAAATCACCGTTTACGATATTATCGCGATAATCAAAATCCATTATCCTGAGGAGGAACATTTGCCAAAAAAATAGCAGATCTACAAGCTATTTTTTGGCAAATACATTTGATAGGGAGTGAAAAAAGACTGTATCAAGTACGTATCTTATACGTACCTTTTACCAATTATAGAGGGTTTAAATGGCAAATAAAAGGTGAATTGATCCCAGTGCATGACTGAGGACGATATCAAGATAAATTAAATTTCCACAATGCGATTATGTGAGTGTTTTTTATCACGATAAACGATAATATCACGTATCGTTAGATTAGCACCTGTGTTGCCTGTTTGCCTGCCTGCCTGCCTGCCTGCCTGCCTGCCTGCCTGCCTGCCTGCTTGTCTTCCTGCCTGCCTGCCTGCCTGCCTGCCTGCTTGTCTTCCTGCCTGCCTGCCTGCCTGCTTGTCTTCCTGCCTGCCTGCCTGCCTGCCTGCCTGCCTGTGGTGCCAAACAGCTCCCACTGTGTGATGTTAGTTGGGGGGGAAGGGGCTTTATGCTGTTATGAATGCTGGCAATTAGCATTTCACGGGCCGGAGCATGGTGAGAGCAGCACACCGCCACTGCCACATACGTGATGCTATTACCCACTGTCTGCCACCTTTCCTCTGTCTCTCGCTCTCTCTCGCTCTCTCTCTCTATGTGTAATATCCGAGTTGTTCAGAGAAGACCCGTACTACTGTGTGACTGTGTGTGTGTGGCGCGTTGCACTGATGAGGAGAGAAATGCAATGAAGTGCTGTTTAAAGAGGCGGTGCCATAGTTTTGTACTTTTTCGGGTTTTCATGTGTCTAGGAGGTTGACAGTACTTCATTAGACCCCCTGGTGTGGTTGTTATGAGCAATTATGCATTCTCTTTTTATTTGGGTTTTTAGCTGGAGGATGCCACCTGCTGGGTCAGACGTGCCGTTCCAAAAACACCCATACTTATTACATCATAGAATCAACTCCTCCCCTAATTACCATTCACCCAACACATGTGCGTGTGGCTAACTTCAGCTGGGTCACCACCCACCATGACAACCACGCATACCAATGAACTGGTGGGTGTGGCCACATAAAAAACATAATTTTAACTCTTTTTGTACACTTTCTTTTGAAAAATTCTTCCTCCTAGTATAATCATAATAGTAGACAATCATGTTTTATAGAGGGGGAAAATCATGGCACCCCATCTTTAACCTGTGCAATGTTTTAGGCTCGTTCAGGATCAGATTATACTGCAGCTCAACCAAAGAAATGGTTGAGCTACACTGCGCGATGCATGCGTACCATACTGCAAGGCAAGCCAGCTGCCATGCTGATTAGAAAACACCGACGCACAAACATGACAAACAAACTGAAAATGACTGGCCCCTGGACTTAGGAAGAGGGACAGCCAATACACTTCCCGGCACCGGCGGCTGCCGCGGCAGCTGCCGGAGCGTTACCTAACCCTAACCCTAATGCTGCGTTCAGATGGGCTCAGGCAAGCGGTAGACGGCAAACCGGAAGTCATTTTAGTGGACGGGAGTAGAACGCCAAACGGTACGGTAGTCCGGCATTCGAAACCGGTGACGGTAAACGGCAGACGGCATGACGTTCAAAGTTAAATTATTTTATCTTTTTACCGTGGTACAGGACGGAATCTGGAACCGGATGTTACGTAGCTCCATCTCACGGGACAAATTCCAGCAGAGCGCCAACACACACAGAACACACATCGCTGACACAAGCGCGTGTTTTCATTTTGCACTAGCGCTTTAAATAATTAATTAATGTTGCCGTACCGTTCCGTCGGGTATATTTTGTTCTACCTTGCCGTACCGTCCAGCAGGTGGTGCCGTTTGCCGTCTACCGCTTGCCTGAGCCCATCTGAACGCAGCATAACCCCTAACCACCGTTGTAGCGCCCGCCGGTCCTACCTGCCGGTCCGTGAGGTGGCTGCCGGTCCTACCTGCCGGACCTGCCGGCCCGTGCGGCGGCTGACGGTCCTACCTGCCGGTCCGTGCGGCGGCTGCCGCTTGAACTGCCGGTGGTGTTCTGTGCCTGCCGCGGCAGCGTCGCGACAGGTGCCGGTGCCGGGAAGTGTATTCGCTGTTTCTGCTTAGGAACACTCCTAAAGTGATCCTTTCTCCCTTTGACGTTAATAATATAGATTCCATGGCAACCAGCAACATTGGACAATAATAAGGCTACATTCATCCAACAGGATACAGTTTGCAGCTTCTTTCTGACTTCAGACAGTCCTGTCAATCAGTGCGACAGACCATCGTCGGCACATGACAGGCAAAGGCACGCACAAGGAGTTTAATAATCATAAAATGGTCGGTTCTCTCGGAATCTTGGAAATAATCGGATTTCGGGACAAATTTCATGGGTTAGGGTCGTTTCATACCGTTATAAGGAGCCGACTAATTTCGGTTCGGGAGGACGCCCCGACCCGAAATTATTTAGGTTCGGGGGTGATTTCATCCATACTTTCTTAACGGCTAGTGCCGAAGTCGCATGTAAATATTGGAGGTCCGTGGCATGACGACGTTTGTGGCCGATGAATGAGCATTGCATGGCGGATATATATATTGCCTTCCCTCGCGCTGCACACTGAATGACTGGAGGTCCAGTGAGTAGCAGCTCCAGCAGGCAGCAGCACCAGTGAGGTCTCTTCTCTCTCACTCACACTCACAAACGCTCGGCTCGAGCTCTGTCAAAAACATTTAATCTACAAGCTCACATTATAGACGTGCCGCCTCCCTTGCTGCATGCATGTCATCACGCAGTCACAACTCGTCGTGGAAAAGGAAAACATATCAACACGGAACACTAGCAATTTAATAGCAAAGTTGTGTTTAAGCTCTTCTTTTCTCTTTAAAACGGTCGGCGACGCGTTAGCAGCGATACACGCAGCAAAGGCGTGTGTGTGTGTGTGTGTGTGTGTGTGTGTGTGTGTGTGTGTGTGTGTGTGTGTGTGTGTGTGTGTGTCGCGCACCTCCCAGTCCACCACTCTTCGTCTCCAGCCAGAGCCAGGCTGACTTGTGTCCGCTCTGCGATGCCCAAAAGACGGCCACACAAGCATTTGGAAGTCGTCGTGTCTCCCTCCCAACGACCGCTGTTTCCTTGGATTCACAGCCGAGAATATGAACGTGAAGCCGGGCTGAATGAATGAGAAGACACCGCTGAGTACCGAAATGAAGTCGGGAGGTCACAACATTTCGTCAGCACCGTAGAGCCGAATTTAGTAGGTTGACGCCCCCCCGAACCGGGGGATGCGAACCATATTTGGGTTCGCCTAGGGCCGAACCGAACTTAGTTAGGCTCCTTATAACGGTATGGATCGACCCTTAGGGTATGGATCCTTAACAAAAGAATGAGAGTCGGAACGGGGCGGAATCGGACAAAATGGTTACGGGGCTACTCGGGTTTGGTTTTAGCCTTTTTTTGTTTTGTTTTTCGGAACGGGTCAGAATCTGAACAAATTTGCCAGGTCCATTTAGATTTCAGGACCATTTTTTGGGGACCCGCGGAGAGCGCTAATGAAGACTCCCACTAGTGTTGTCAAAAATATTGATTGATCGAAAAGTGTCGATTTTGAATATAGTATCGATTTTCAATATGACTTTTCCATAGTATCGATAATATCGATACTCAGTTTTTACCTCTCTTGTTGGTTTACACCAACGTTACCTTTATGTACTATCCTTCCTACTTTGGCTTATTCCTAGTTATTTTAAAGGCCTATTTGTACTTTGAATGTGAAAACATCAAAAGCAGGCCTTTAAAAAGTGCACTACCATCTCAAGAAGTTCTGCATTTTTCTTAAAAATATATTAAAAAAATTGCGCTAAAATTGCTGTGGTTGCATGGTATCGAAAATGGTATCGAGTATCGCAATTTTTCAAAATATCGTATCAAAGTTAGAAATCAAGTATCATGACAAGCCTAACTCCCACTGAACAAATACTCTATAGCAATGAGTACTATGATCAGAATATACAGCTATTTGGCACTTATTTTAACAAATCACATGCCCTACCTTTTTTAAGGGGCGTCCTTGAAACGTAGTTTGAGAACCACTGCAACGCCGCATATAGAGGAATGTGAATTGAAGTTGCAATCTCTTTCTTTCCATTCCAAGGTTAGGGTTCACCCCAGCCTCTATTATTATGTCACAGTCTTTTCTTAAATGCCATGAATATTTAGCCAGTGTCATTGCTCTCTCTCTCTTAGATAACAGTTGGAGCCGTGATGAGCATTTCATCTCATTTCACAGTTTCTCTGCAGCAGGTTATTAAATGTCAGCCTGGACTTTTCAGTTTTAACCGTGAGAGTACGTGTGTCTTTAGCTGTGATTTATACAGCAAGCTCTATTACAGTACTTTATTTTTCTCTCTTTTTTGTGAATAAAATTTTACGTCAGACTAATGAGATGTCGGACTTATGGGCAGTCCCCGAATTGGTATGGTAGCATAATGTTATTACGGTAAATAACTTGTACAATATATATGGTAGAATAATAGAGCAGTGAAGTCATGACGTGACTCGCTCATCCCCCGGTTCATGGAAGTAATTTCTCTATGGAGAATAACATCGGGTCATCTTAACTCATTGAATGCCCTTTTCAAGATGGCCGCCAAGTACCAGGATGCCACGTTCCTAAATTTCTAGTGCACAGATACATTTTTAGCGCACGGATCGTGCACGCCCATGCACCATATATGCACCATATGTGTAGTACTTTTTAACAGCTTTCAAACAAAGAAATCCGCTTGGAAATCCGTTCAGGCATTCATGAGATAGAAGCCTTCAAAGTCAGACAAAACAAACACTGCCACCTTCCTAAATTTCTAGTGCACGGATCAATTTTTAGTGCACGGATCGTGCACGCCCATGCCTAGATCATGCACCATATGTGTAGTACTTTTTAACAGCTTTCAAACAAAAAAATCCGCTTGGAAATCCGTTCAGGCATTCATGAGATACAAGCCTTCAAAGTCAGACAAAACAGCCATTTTTGACATTTTGAAAGATGTGTTTGTTATGGGGTTAAACATGCAATTTCGCACTTGCGATCATGCCCAATACATTTGATGCATTTTTAGATTTTTTTTTTATAAAAAAATGTTTTGAAAAAAAAATAAAAATATATATATATATATATATTTTTTTTCAAAATGGCTTCCAACTCGGGAAACTCGGGCTGTGGCAGCCTGGGACTACTGTAATAACTCGGGAAACTCGGGCCTTGGCAGTCAATGAGTTAAAATCGTCTTATAAGCATTGTGGTCCAAAAATAAACAAACGGTTTGCGCGATATTGTCGGGGAGGTGTCTCTGTATGGTTTATGAAAGTCAGTCACTAACATTTGATACAGTCTGTTTCTAGTGAAAATGTAACTAATTTGTCAGTATTAGGCAATTTGACAGACAGTAACATTAGCGTTTTCTCACCATCAGTTGATTCTTCCTATCCATATGAGTCAAACCGCTTAGATCATTTGTTTATGTTTGGAACACAGTTCTTATATGACACGATATGAAAAAAAGTCTATGGGAATTTAGAATTGGAGGGGGGGGGGGGGGGGGGGGGCGTGAAGTTGCGAGGCGTTGTGAGCATGTAGATCTGCTATTTTCACAATGTTCGCCTCTTGCTTACTTAATATCAGTTTGGCCAGTCCTGTAGAATATTCGACTATTCGAATACTTTAACAGTTTGCCAGCCAAAATAGAATGGTTGTTGGTAGATTAGCCGTGACATTTCTATTATTGTATTGTGATCTGAGACATAATATTATGTTTATAAACATGAGCCCGCCACCCCTCCTTTTTGGACCGCAGCGTTGTTTTTTTTAATTTTTTTTCAATCCCACGTGGTTTGCTCACCATGAATATCTGGATCTCCATTGGGATAAAGTGGAGGTTTCGGCCAAGACATCTGCTCCCCGTGCGTATCGCGTGCGCGATCCGTGTGCATATAATCCCAGCATATGGTCCAGGTAGACTGAACGGTCGATGTGAGCATTTTGGCTAGCTTAGCCTTTAGTACTCCTGCTATGCTAATGTAATCATCTAAACAGCAAACAGACGACAGTAAGGAAGGCTGAAGAAGGAATGGAGCTGACGTCACTTCTGCTTCATCTCAGAGCAGCCATGAGCTATCGATGGACGAGCAGTGACTAGGGAAGGTTAGACGATTTTCGGATAAAAATAATTTATTTCGGTTTTAATGACAAAGTACGGTAAAAGACGGCGCGGCTGAGACTCCTTGCTCAGATGTCCGGTATATTCCGGTTTTAATATTAAGGGGCTCCCCGTGGCTTGGAAAGGGTTAAGGTCGAATAATTCGAATACTAAAAATCACTATTCGTGAATCCCTTATTATTTTGGGGGTCCCGGCCTGAAAAGGTTGAGAACCACTGCTGTAAAAGAACATTAAGGTTTGGGAGGGGAAAGGTTTGTGGGGCCAGGCAGGAGGCAAGAGAGATGTGTGATCGCTGGGATTTGAAGTTCAAGTCTCCTGTGTAGCGTCTACACTGCCATTTGATTCCACTTTAACCTCTTATTTAAACAGGGAAAAACCAACCCAGACCATGGTCTGCCGACACTGTGCGCGCGCGTGTGTGTGTGTGAGTGTGTGCGTGTGCGTGTGCGTGTGCGCGTGTGTGCGTGTTGCGAACGTGCCCGTTCGTATCACTATACTTGTAAGGACATGGGACATTTTAGGACGGCATTCGTGTATTTGTGGGCACGCACGCACGCACGCACGCACGCACGCACGCACGCACGCACGCACGCACACACACACACACAGGAGTCTGTGTCTTTTAATGGCAAAGTTCTGAGAGAGAGCAGAACTGATTTTGTTGAAATGTAGCCCATATCTAAATAGCGCTGCTTATGCTTTCAAAAACATATACATAATATTCACAAATACATCCAAGCACTTAATCCAATAATTCTAGGAAGACCCAAACCTTGAAAATCCCCCCACTTTGAATTTCAAGCATTTTTCATCAAGGCAACAGACAGCGCACAAACCTTGAGGGGGTTGTGTGTGCGTGTGTGTGTGCGTGCGTGCGTGCGTGCGTGCGTGTGTGCATGCGTGTGTGTGTGTGTGTGTGTTTGTGTGCGCATGTGTGTAAGTAAATACAGTACTTAAATGTGACTTTGTATTTTGTTTACCCAAGGGAAAGAGAGAAAAGAACAACTCTCTGTGTGTGTGTGTGTGTGTGTGTGTGTGTGTGTGTGTGTGTGTGTGTGTGTGTGTGTGTGTGTGTGTGTGTGTGTGTGTGTGTGTGTGTGTGTGTGTGTGTGCGCGTGTGCGCGCGGTGGAGAGAAGTGGCAAATGACACATAGTCAACATTACTAGAGAGCAAGGTATAGAGTGGTGAGGTAGAGAGAGAGAGAGAGAGAGAGCCTCTCACACATGCATGTCCATGTCAAGGACCCCCACATTGATTAATATGCATTTGGGCCACGGACCCCCATCTGAAAAACATCTTGTGCCATAATTGCACAGAACATAACAGCTAGTCATCCTCGTAGCCCTTGAGTTTCAACACTCCACTGCACATCAACTGCTGATTGAGTGAACTGATATTTAGTAAACTAAAACTAGTCTAAAGCTCAAACTTTTCTGATGGCTAGAATTATTCAAGAGAATGACTAAACCCTATCGTTGTTACACCACTTCCAGGCGTGGCCGGGTCTCATTCGACATATTCAGTGATGTAAAGTAACTAAGTGCATTTACTAAAGTACAGTTTTGAGGAATTTTACTTCTACTCCACTACATTCTCGGATCCAAATATTGTACTTTTACTCCACTACATTTATTTGAAAACTTTAGTTACTAGTTACTTTGCAGTTATACATTTTACTATTATAAAACATACATAAACCACTTTAGCCCTATTGTATAACTTTGGCTATTTGAGAATAGCCGATCCACAAGACACGTTGTGAGCTTGTAGATCTGCAAAACCATTTTTTTGTTTGTTTTACTTTTGGGACTTATACCGGTAAATACTTTTATGCTTTTACTCAAGTAAATTTTGAATGCCATACTTCTACTTGTAACAGAGTATTTCTAAATTGCAGCATTGATATTTTACTCTTGAGTACTTTTTTCCACCACTGGACATATTGTTATATTCAGTACTTCAGAGAAACGCTACATTCAACTGCTTGTACTCAATGACATAATGCAAGTTGCAGGCTTCGGCGCTTCCCATTTAGATGTGGAGATATGAATGTGATGATCACGCTTAAACCACAGGGTTTGCAGACTGTAAAGGTAATGGTAGATCTGTGTGCGTGAAATCCTGGCTCATCCCCTACTGCAAGGGTCTTCAACAGGGGGTCCGGGACCCCTAGGGCATCCTAAGAGTTACTACAGGGGGTCCTTCAAATCTTTGTGTGATAGAAGCTTTTTTTTTCCCTCTTTTTTTATATCAACCACTTGAACCCTAGCGTCCATATTCGGAGAACTTTAGCACTGCAATGCTTTGGGAGCTTGTAGATTGCCTATTTTCGGCAAAGAGGTTTGGTGTAGAGGAGAAAAATAGCAGACGTTTCAAGTGGTTAAATATCTGAAAACACAAATTTACATGAATCCAAAATACACTGATGTGCCGTCAAACGACAATACATCCGTCGTTGATATCATATACAAGCAAAAAAACAAAAAAACAAGTTGTATCGAGGAAGTCCTGAACGAATGATCTAATACAAAGCACCGACCTGGGCACATTATGCATGGTTGGTGTACATTTATTTAGAAGTAAGCAGTTTTTTTTCCTTTCACAATGTCTCCACTATGTCATCAGCTTTCAGTTTGAATAGTATTTGCATACCTCTTACTACTTAACCTTCACAACACAACGGTAAGAAGAAAAAAACCCACTGGAGCAAGAAATAGAAAAATGTAGGAGTGAATTAAATCACTTTTCATGGCAATAATACTAATTTGAATTTAAATAGATAGAAAACAAATGATCCGCTAGATTAACTGTTAACCACTTAAACCACATGTAGTTGAGGAGCCCCCCAGGGCTCTGGACTGGTGTCCTTTCTCTAATGTGTCGCCTATGAGAATACCTATCTGTCAGTGTGGTGAAAATGGCTGATCCACCACGTGATGTGAGCTGCTTGACAACGTCATTTCACTCGCTAAAGCATCTTACCTAAAACAGTAACGTTTCAATAGACGATAACTATGGATTGCCATGGCCAAATTGGTCGTGTTTCTTTTTTTTCTTTTTTTTCTTTTTCTTCTTCACTGAAGCAGAGAAAGCGTTGCATGTGCATGATCGACGATCGATAAATAGGAACCTATTCTGTGTCTGAAAAAATAAGGAAAAACAAGCAGTTTGGCAGTAGCTTGGTTAAATATTCTGGCAGTCAATGAGTTTAAGATCCGGGTCCTGCTCCTTGGGGGTGTGGCCCTGCACACACCTAGCCAATCACAGCAACGGAATGTTGCTTTTGAGGGCGTGTCCACAGAAGGTGTGTTTCGTGAACCCCAGAAGAGAAATGTATGGGGGAAAAAAAAGAATGCAGATTATTAAAAAGGCTGTTGATATGTTTTAGAAAGCTTCTAGAATCGCAGATGTACAATTTGTGCCGCGCTGCAAGCTTGTACATCTCATCGAATCTAATCTTTAGTTGGTAACAGTGTCATGCAACGGAAAACAGCAGATCTACAAGTTCACAAGGCAACATAGATCAGCTCTTTTTTTTGGGGGGCGACAATTCTTCAGCTATATTTCTTCCGTCTGTTTTGGATGCTGTCCTACAATGTCCATGTCCTCGCGAGTGTAGTGTAATACAAACGTGCGTGCACTTGAGCGCACGTGAGCTCAATTTCCCCCCCCCGGCCCGGATAATGAGCCAGATTGGATTCATCCGACATCAACAACGTGACGGGATGCTATCATCGCCATAGCAACAGCAGGTAGAGGGAGCAGAGAGGGGAAAAGGTTTAGCAGCAGCAGCGGCGGTGTCACCCAGCATGGAGAGGAGTCACCGATGGAAATAATGTCACAGCGTCCTGTCCTGTTTGTGTCACTGCTGGGAATTAAGCCATTTAGGCCTGAACACATTATGACGCAATATTTTATGCTTTAAATATAAAAAAAATAGCAGATATACAAGCTCACAGCGCGGCACCGAGTGCCGCGCTGCGAGCTTGTAGATCTGCTATTTTTGAAAAATCGTGACAATTAGAATTTTGACCCGATTCTATAAGTGTCTTTTGAATCCTTCGAAGACTTTTGGAAATGTTTCTATGTCAGCAATCTGGCCAGCCATCGTCAACGAAAAGGTCCTTTTCACTTAACTGGAGCTCAGTTAGTCTGTTCTTGAGAGACTACTATGTCAGTGGTGCTCAAACCTTTTCATGTGAAGGACCCCCAAAATGATATTTATTTGGCCACGGACCCCCATTTCAAAATATCTAGTTCCAGGGACCACCCAGAAGCAAAGTTTGAGTTACAAACGTTCGCTTTGAAAATGCATATATTCAAAGATTTGCACACATTTTCACGACTTTTTCAAAAATAGCAGATCTACAAGCTCGCAGTGCGGCACTCGGTGCCGCGCTGTGAGCTTGTATATCTGCTATTTTTCATTAGTTAAAGCATTCAATAATTGTAGGCCTAAATGGGTTAAGCCATTTAGACGGGGTATGCACTACTGCGTACTGTTATTTTATGCTTTAACTATTGAAGAATAGCAAATATACAAGCTCGCATGCAGCGCCGCGCTGTGAGCTTGTATATCTGCTATTTTGACCCGATTTTGACCCGATTCTAAAAGTGACTTTTGAATCCTTCTAGGTTTTTTTTTTTTAAAAACCTATGTTTCTATGTCAGTTGTTCTCAAACTTTCGTGTGAAGGACCCCCAAAATGACATGTATTTGGCCACCGACCATCATCTCGAAATATTTAGTTCCAGGGACCCCGCAGAAGCAACATTTGAGTTACCAACGTTTGCTTTGAAAATACATAAATTCAAAGATTTGCACACATTTTCACGACTTTTTTCAAACATAGCAGATCTACAAGCTCACAGCGTGGCACCGAGTGCCGTGCTGCGAGCTTGTATATCTGCTATTTCTGAAAAACCGTGAACCCAATTTTGACCCGATTCTATAAGTGTCTTTTGAATCCTTCTAAGGTTTTTTTTTTTTTTTAAAACCTATGTTTCTATGTCAGTGGTTCTCAAACTTCTTTTTTTTTTTTTCGTCCCTGAAATATTTAGTTCCAGGGACCCCCCAGAAGTAAAATTTGAGTTACCAACGTTCGCTTGAAAATACATATTTTCAAAGATTTGCACACATTTTCACGACTTTAAAAAAAAAAAAATAGCAGATCTACAAGCTCGCAGCGCGGCACGGAGTGCCGCGCTGTGAGCTTGTATATCTGCTATTTTTCAATAGCTAGAGCATTCAATAATCCTAGGCCTAAATGGGTTAAACACCTCATCAACCCTATAGTGAAGAGGTGCTCTTTTTATGCCCTCATTGATATGTATTTGATACAGATTTGAATTTGCAGAGAAACTGTCTTCAAAACATGTCTGTAGAAACCATTTGGGCTCTCTTTCGTCCATACTTTTCTAGTACTTTGTGTATTGACACATTTTACCCCCTGGACCCAACTTTGAAAACCACAGCTTTAGCGCTACTATTTGGTGGCATGTCATAGTAAGCATGCAGTGTAGCCAAGTCTTCTTATTATGAGTGGCTTTGGGCTTGTTTCTTTCTTTTATTTTATTTTATTATTATTTTTTTTTAATAATTTTTATCCCACGATTTTGCAACCCATTTTTTCACCCAGTGCCAATTGCCTATGTAATCCTGGGCTCTGCTCTCCCTCTGCCGTGCCTGGGGAGACAACGGACTGACCTCATGCTTCCTTCTATGCATGAGTAGTCCAAGTTGTTTCTTTTCACCTGACAGGGGGTATTTCCCTGGTTTGGACGTAGCGCGTGGAAGGAACACGTTATTCCAACCAGTTCCTTTCCCCTCCATCAGGCGCCCCGGCTGGCCAGGGGGAGGCATTATTGAGACCAGGATTACTGCATGTTTTTGTGAGGGTATCAACCCAAGGAGACACGGGGAGAACATGCAAACTCCACACAGAAAGGCCCTATCGCCGACCCCACCTAGGGTGTGGGCGCTGATGACGCGGAGGGAGAAACACGCCCCCAGCACCCACAGTGTCCCCCGGCGGGAATCGAACCCAGGACCTTCTAGCTGTGAGGCGAAGCGCTAACCACTGCGCCACTGTGCCCCCGGGCTTGTTTCTTTCTGTCAAGTTTTGGGTAAATGTTGGTGGTTGTGTTTGCAGTGCTCATTTGAGCTTCCTTCCTAACATTGGGTGTGTTCGGAAATGCGCACTCAACGCACTGGTGTGCCATGTTGTTGTTCGTTTATTCGGTGCACTTGGTGCGTTGTCGTTCGGAAATCCAGTGCGCGGCGCACTGGTGTGTTGAGTGCACGCACTCACCAACCCTACTCAGAAGATGGGGTTTGGCGGTGTGGTGGTGTGGTGCGGTGTTCTGATTGGTTGGTTTTCATGGCCGTGTCTCGAATGCTTCTCAGCTGTGAACAATGGAGGAAATAACCGCAAAATACAGCACTTGCAGCTTAATTGGTCGTTTGGGCTTGATAGTTTCACAACATGTAAATTAACAGCAGGTATGCCAATGTTGTGAATTAGACCTACATCTCCTAATAGCAATGTTACGTTAGCATACTCAGCAGCAACTGCTGTTTTTCAGAAAGTGAAAAAGCACACAGCTGCCTGTAAAACTGGTAGTTCGTAAATAAGCCACACTGAACGCACTCTCCAACGTCACGCCCACTGCACTCACTACACTGAGCACACACCCGGTGCGGGTTTCCGAACGCACTCCATTGTTTAAACCAGCGGTTCTCAACAGTGGCGTCAGTTCAGCAAAAGTTAGGGTATGGCAAAGATGGGAGTCCTCATGAAAAAATAAAAAATAAAATAGGGTTTTGTCCGTTTTTTCCCCCGGGTTTCAATGGTTTCTTGGGCTGGATATGGCAGCCTGGAACGGTTGTTCAAGTGCAGCTAAACTTGGCATGTTAGTAAACGTGCCACAATTAACAATAATGCATTGCACCTGTGCAGCTGACCTGCGGAACCTGGGAATATACCATTCTGTCAAGATGGGGAGAATACAAGTGTGGAGAATACAATTATAATACCATTGACCATTTTGTTACATTTTGCATTTATAGTTATTTTACTGTAATTTAACAACATAATAACTAGCACAGATAGACAAAGAGACATTCATGAATTTATATTTAAAAGTAGCTTTTATTTCCCCCCCTGGACCCAGGGTATGGCAGCTGCATACCCCTGCCATACAAAATTGACGCCCCTGGTTCTGAAAAATGTTCATGTCAAGGACCCACACATTAACGTATATTTGTTCGCACACCTAAACAAAATATAATAACAATAAAAAAGTGAGTCTTTAACCCATTATGACCTGGAATTATTTTATACTTTAGCTATTGAAAAATAGCAGATAAACAAGCTTGTAGATATGCTATTTTTTTGTTTTGTTTTTAAATGTGTGCAAATCTTCTTGTTACTTGTTACTCAAACCTTTGCTACTTGGGGATCGGCGGCTAAACACCTATCATTTTGGGGGTCCTGGAAATGAAAATGTCTGAGAACCACGGATGATAGAAACATGAGGGTTTTTTTAAGCAGATAGCAGATCTACAACCTCGCTGTGTGGCACTCGGTGCCGTGCTGTGAGCTTGTATATCTGCTATTTCTCAATGGTTAAAACACAACTTTTTTTTTTTTTTTTTTTACAACAAGGATTCATATTTTAGTGAAACATATTTGACTGTTAAAATGTTTTCATTTACTACTTTCTATTGTTTTAACGATTTTAGTATTTTGATTTCAGTGAGTGGGGACATGCGTACAAATGGCTAAATATGTCTTTTTAGACACAATAATCCAGCAATTTCTTTATTACTATTTACACCAGCCCCCATAAGTCACATCTGGCCATGAAAGATTGCGGTGCATCTTGGGAATGGGCTTACTGTGCCTAAAAATACATATTTAGCCACTTGCATGCATCAAAATGGTTAAAATCACTAAAACGATTTTCTTTTTTCTAAAATATGAACCCTTATTAAACTCATTTACTGCCTATGACTAGTTTGACGAGTTATATAAATGGGTCCACTCTGCCTATGACTAGTATGACGAGTTATCAATTAGCTTTAATAACTATAAAACAAAAAAGTATGATCGCCGATTCGCCGTCCATAGCGCTCTATGGAAGGGCCCTATTCACAAAAAACGGATCCAGATCTTCCAAAACGGAAATGGGGGGGCGGGACAACGACGCCTGTATCCTGTCTGCCGAAATCCCATCCGGTATAATGTTATGCAACACCCACGCTGGGCTCAATCGGTTTCGCTTTGGGAAATGGCAGGCTGTTGGGTTTTGTAGCTTACCGTGACTGGATCGTATTGTGAATGGAATCGGTGAACCATCGCGCAATGGATTCACGCGCGCGCCCACGTTAAAGGTAGGCAAAATCCTGGCGGTGTGGACCCTCAGAAGGGGTCTTAAAATGGGGGTAAATGAGTTGTTAAATAATGGTTAAAGTGGCACAGACACGTTCCCTGGCCTTGGTGGTAAGTGGCTGCCATAGACCATCCTCGCTACCCTACAAAGAGTCCATTTTATACAGCCGGGGTCCGGAGCGGAGAAACAAGTGTACAACACCACTATGGATTTCTACTCTTTATTTGTCCCTGGGCTGCACTTTGTTCCTCTCTGCTAGGCTGTGATAGACCAAGACTGTATGTGTGAGATACTCTATCTGTGTGTGTGTGTGTGTGTGTGTGTGCGTGTGCGTGCGTGCGTGCGTGCGTGCGTGCGTGTGTGTGTCAGTGTCATGCGCGCTCCAGCTCTTGACAATCTCTCATCATCCTGTCAGTTCATAGTTATCACCCTGAGGCTGCGCGCACGCACGCACGCACGCACGCACGCACGCACGCACGCACGCACACACACACACACACACACACACACGCACACGCACACGCACACACATACTGTACACAGAGACTGTCACATGCATAGACACATACACACACATATAGGCTATCAAACGTGAGAGCGGATACACACGCACTCTGACACTCAGGCTGTGGAATTGCACGCGTGTACGCGCGCGCGCACTGTGGATTACTTTGTCAGTTCGGATGAGATGAGCTCAGAGTGATTGACAGGCCATAATGTGGTTGTGTGTGTGTGTGTGTGTGTGTGTGTGTGTGTGTGTGTGTGTGTGTGTGTGTGTGTGTGTGTGTGTGTGTGTGTGTGTGTGTGTGTGTGTGTGTGTGTGTGTGTGTGTGTGTGTGTGTGTGGTTCTTGACATTCTACAGCAGGTGTAGAGTTTGAGCTTCTAAGTGCCTTCTAACCTCTCCTGCCCTGGAGTTGGAATAAGAATAATGTGTTCCTTCAATGTATTCATCATGTTTGCTCTATATTGTTTATAGTTCAACACAGTGGTTTTCAACTAGGCGTGTAACGATACATTTTAATAGCGATTCGATGCATATCACGATACATGGTTGACGATACGACACATGGACGATATTGGTTCATTCATGGCGATATGATATGATATGATATATGATTCGATTCAATGATTTAAAATTGATATAGTAACTATTTAGCAAAGAAATTAAATCTATGTGAAAGGTGTGGATAGTGCAGGTTTTTAAGGGAAACATGTATTATTATGGATAATAAGTAAACACAGTGATAATCTGCCAAATACATGGACTTTGACAAACCTGCACCTTGACATGAACCCAGAGATTACACACATGTATCGATAGACCAGTGTAGCTATATGGAAAGGTAAGGAGTAATTAAACTCCTCTTTTTCATTGTTTCTTCTTAAAAATGCTAAATACAATGCACAAAAGGTAGTATCGATACAATCGATTCTTTGCACTACCGATTTGATACGATACAAAATCAAATGATACGATTACATTTTAGGTGTTTTCATTTCGATCTACTTAGATTGTTTTAAGTTAAAAACGATTTTTCGATGCAGTTACTATATCGTTACACCCCTATTTTCAACCCTTTCCATATCCATGTCCATTGTTTATTCAGCATCTGAGCCATGGACCACCATTTGATTTAGCCTCTAGGTCAAGGGTTTTCAAAGTGGGTGACAGGGTGCCGCGACGGCAGTCCAGGGGTGCCGCGAGATAATTTGATACTGTTTGGAATTTATTTGGACACTTGAAAAAAAATATTTAGTATTGAAGTACAAAGTTATTATCAGTCAGTTCTAACCAAAATGGCTATTATCTCAAACGTTTTCCTCGCAACATAATAGCTAAAATATCGCCACTGTCGGGCAGAAACCTCGTTTCTCCAAGTTTCAAATGTGTACGTCTTTTGGTAAAGCAAAGCCCTGCTTCATCATACAAGACTGTCGCACAAAACTAGTGAAAACAGCCGATTTACAAGCACACAACGCCTCGCATCGCGAGGCGTTGTGTGCTTGTAGATCGGCTGTTTTCACTAGTTTAGTACATTGTATAGATGATAAATACAAAACAAACGGTTTTGGACATACAAGATTTCCACCCAACAACGACGATATGCTATAAATATAAGGTGCTGGGAGTGAAAATTATAATCTAGGGGTGCCTCGGATTAAAAAAATATTTATGGGGTGCCCTGAGACAAAAAGGTTTGGGAACCCCTGGTCTAGGGTGACCATATCAGCCGCTCAAACCGGGACGTGAACCACTGTTGCCTAAAACCGGGAACCCCAAAGCAATGCGCACGCGCGAGCCCATTCTCTAACGTTTGTGCATGCGCACATACACGCCACAGGGTTGCATGCAGGCAGTGAGTGATTGGCAAACAGTCTCAGCGTTGAATTCAGACACGCAATGAACTTGTTCATGTTTTCTGATTGTTTAGGTGAGCATGTTTTAATGAAAAGAACATGATGAATGTCTATGCAACCACTGAAAACAGCTACTATTATTTTAATTCTGGCGAAAACAGGGACAATTTCGTAGTGAACGTTGAAAACCGGGACATATTATTAGTGTTTTAGAGATATTTTGTCGGGACACACAACTTGAAACCGGGGCGTCTGATCACTCTCAGACCCCAAAACGTAGAATATTGTGTTATCATTGGATAGGAGAGATAACAGGCAAACGTTAAAATATAATGTCTTCTACATTCCCTAGTTGTGTAGACTTCTTATAACTCTAAAGATCTAATTAGGGTCCATGTGCTTACCGACTCGCCATCATTTAGTACTACCAATGCCTCAATGCATTCATTACAAAACAACTATTACAGCTATTAGTAAATGGTGCAATTAGAGCACCTATATCCGAAGTGCTTCACTCTATGATTATAGAGTAGAGTTTCAGTCAAACTGATTTTCTCTACAGGTTTAATCCATAAAACATAAAACACGGATGTAAATGATCGCATTACATAATTGAGGTAGTTTAGAGAAAAGGTGACAACATGGTTTATAATTATGTATCTTGATGTCTTGTAACACTTTGAGTTAATTTGCAGCTCTAATGCTACAGTACAAGTGCTGAATATAGGTCGTAGAATACAACAAAGAATATACAAATAACAGTCTACTAATTGATGTAGAATAAATATAGTTTACTACTGAAAAAAAAAATCAACCTCACGTTATGTCAAAAATTTCGGACCCGGGTTGATTTTTTTTTCAGATTTTCGCAACTGTCACCACTGCACGGTCCCTTGCTCTCTCTCTCTTCTCTCTCTCTCTCTCACTCCTTGGCTTGAAAAATGCTTTCGAGGTTTTCGGATTTTCCAAAACGCAACGAAAGAACGCAGTGCAGTGTGCAGCCAGCTTGTATCTTGCACACTGGTGGACCGATTTATTATCACATACTGCATGTTCTATTATCATTTACTGTATTTACATTATGTCACTTTTAATTCTATATGTGCAGCCCATTGGGAACACACACACACGCACGCACGCACGCACGCACGCACGCACGCACGCACGCACGCACGCACGCACGCACGCACGCACGCACGCACGCACGCACGCACGCACGCACGCACGCACGCACGCACGCACGCACGCACGCACGCACGCACGCACACACACACACACACACACACGCACGCACACACACACACACACACGCTTGTCATACTCCGTAAGTCCGTAGATGAGAAATGCACACAAAATGTGCTTCCGTAAGTATCGCTGGTTGCAGGCAGCCTACTTTCAGCATTCTGTGAGTGATTGAGTGCTGATCGCTGTCAGCTAACAGTGTGTGTGTGTGTGTGTGTGTGTGTAGTTGTATCATTATAACATATAAAAGGTATTATTATATTTATATAGGTATAACAGGGGTCCTCAACGTTTTCAGGCCAAGGACCCCTTACTTGAGAGAGAGATGAAGTAGGGACCGGGACCCCCACAATCTTGTCATAGATTCCATATAGTAGTTTCACTGTTTGACAGCACAACCAGTGTATTTTGGATTCATTTCAATTTGTGTTTTCAGATATTTAACCACTTGAGCCTTCATTACCTAATAAACTTGACCTTTCAGTCTGTACTTAGTCTGCTCTTTTCCCCCTCTACACCAAACCTCTTTGCTGAAAATAGCCGATCTACAAGCTCAGAACGCCTCGCCGATCTGCTATTTTTGGCTACCGTTCTCAGAATATGGACACTAAGGTTCAATGGTTAATATAAAAAAGGAGACAATTTTTCTTTTCTATCACTCAAAGATTTGGAGGGACCCCCTGTAGTAACTCTGAGGACCCCCTAGGGGTCCCGGACCCCCTGTTGAAGACCCCTGAGGTATAACTATTGAAAAATAGCAGATATACAAACTCACAGCGCGGCACCGAGTGCCGCGCTGCGAGCTTGTAGATCTGCTATTTTTTGAAAAAAACTTGAAAAATCTGTGCACATCTTATATATATATCTTTGTATGTGTGTGTGTGTGTGTGTGTGTGTGTGTGTGTGTGTGTGCGTGCGTGCCACCAGACTCGCGTCCGGACTGCACCAAGGCCCGCTGCGAGGTGCAGTTCTCCCCGCTGTGCCCGGAGGACAGCGTGCTCATCGAGGGCTACGCGCCGGCCGGCCAGTGCTGCCCGCTGCCGTCGCGCTGTGTGTGCCGCCCGTCCGGCTGCCTCCGCAAGCTGTGCCAGCCGGGGCACCTCACCATCCTGGTCACCAAGGCCACCGGGCGGCCCGGGGAGTGCTGCGACCTCTACGAGTGCAAGCCCGGTACGTACCAAGGCCAGTGGCGACAGTGACGATATTTTAGTGATTATGTTGCGAGGAAAACGTTGAGATAACAGCCATTTTGGTTAGAACTGACTGAAAATAACGTTGTACTTCAAGTTAAAAATGATACCAAATAAATTCCAAATATTATCAAATGATCTCGCGGCACCCCTGGACTTCCGTCACGGCACCCCAGGGTTCCCCGTCACCCACTTTGAAAACCCCTGGCGTAGAGTGTCTAAGTACATTTACTTAAGTACTGTACTTAACTCATTCGCTGCTTTAAAAAAAATGGCTGCCAAGTGCCAGGATGCCCCCAGCTAGTCTCCATAGACTTCCATATAATTCATAGTGCACGGATCATGCACGCCCATGCACCATGTGTGTGCACGCCGTTCACAGCTTCGATGTCATTCTAATCATGCTCTCTCGTTGTTTTACCAGTCTACAGCGTGGACTGCAGTGCTGTGGAGTGTCCTCCCGTCCACCAGGGGAGCTGTCCCTCTGACAGCTACGAGACGCAGGTCAGACTGACCGCAGACGGGTGCTGCACACTGCCTACCAGGTGAGAACTGTGCTTCCTGTGAAATGACCTACAGCTTGGACTGTGACAGTGGCTCTATTGGACTTGATATTTAGTAGAGGCCCTAGGAGGGGTCCATGCGGAACACCCTTATTTATGTTTCTAGTTGGCATCTATTCTCCTTTAGTAGTGCAATATAAAATAGAGGGCGCCAGATCCCTTTGAGTGACACCTTACCACTACTTCCTGTTCATCCACAGAGCATTGATTCTAGTCGTTTTCTCCATTAGATTTCTTTTCACTTCTTTCAACTTTTATTACTTGGGATGGTAAAAAGATGAGGCAGACAAATAAGATGTATCTTGACAAGTAATACAAGTTGAGAAAAGTGAAAAGAAAGCACTTTAATCTAATGGAATCAATGCTCTGTGGATGAACAGGAAGTAGTGGTAGGGTGTGACTCTAAGGGATCTGGCGCCCTCTATTTTGCATTGCACTACTTTGTGCCAAACCAGAATAGGACCTTTTTTTCAATGTTTCATTACCCCCTATTGTTTCAGTCACCCTGAAGAAAGCATAAAATGCCACAACGCGTAGGTGCATTTTTAATATTCTTGCTATCCATTAGCCCTGAAATGAAGGCTTTTTAACTTTCTCCCTAGAGTGCCTTGGTCTAACCTTTTTTTCACATCTATTTTGTCACCTTTGCACCAAAGAGCACCTTGTTTGGGAGATTTTTACTCTATAACCCAGTGGTTCTCAACCTTTTCAGGCTGTGAACCCCAAAATAATCATATTTTAACTGGGGACACCCCCCCCCCCCCCCCCCCCCCTGACAAACACTTTGAGGCATACATTTCGTATAACACGGTTCTATTGTGAAAATTGCGAGGCGTTGTGAGCATGTAGATCGGGTATTTTCACAATTTCTGCCTCTAATATTTGACAATTTGGCCAATGTTTAATTTGTCATGTTAGAGGCTTTAAAAATTCCGTAACCCTGCAAGGCCCAGCGTTGCTTTTTGGCAACGTTTTTTAAATCACTTTAGGAATGTCAATACACTTAAACTTTATATTGGTTTGTTTACTATTGAGTGAGAAAACAATGTTGTGCATTAAGTTAATCATCTGGGGACCCCCCGAAATAATGTGGGGACCCCTCTGTGGATCCCGACCCACAGGTTGAGAACCACTGCTATAGCCAAACAGATGCATTCCTTACTCTTACTTTCTTTTCTACCCCTATGACACCTCCGGGATTGCTGACTGGAACGTGGTCGAGACTGTCTTTCGGTGACTGCAGCACGCTCAAATTTAGACGCAGCCCAAAGATAAAGACATTGTTTGATTCTAGACAACCTCAGGTTTCCAATTTTCAAATAGCCAAGTTATAAAATAGGGCTACAGTGGTTTATGTATGTTTCATAATATTGTCTGGTTTATGTATGTTTTCTAATATAATTTATACAGTACTTAACGGTAGGGTTTAAGTTTCAGTTTTCATGTAGGTTACAGACAGGCCTTCCTCCAATCATGATCAAGTGGGGGCGGGCCTTGGTGCGCGTAAGGCCCGCCGCCCCGCCCCCACTTGATCATGATTTGAGGAAAACCTTCACCAAAACTGAAACTGCTTTTTTCTCCTCACAGAGGATAAGGCTGAAGTCCGAATATGGACCAAAACACTCTATAGTAACTAGTAGACAGAACATAGACTCATTTTGTTATTATTTGAATTAAAGGTTCTACACTGTACATTTAAAAATAATTTATATAACATTGTTTGTGTCCCAAAAAAACGTTTTTCAAAAGGTTTTGGCCCCACACTCCTCCCCACCTCCTGCTCAGCAGGCCTGCCCACCCCTCCCCAACCCTCTCCCATCTCCTCCTGCCTCCTTCTCAGGCCTGCCCACCCCTCCCCAACCCCCACTCAGCACAGCAGTAGCAGTAGGTCCTGATTGTGATGTCACAATCGGACCTATGAAAATTCATGGTGTAGTCCCTT
>NC_137827.1:57943083-57958083 GCF_963921795.1 Nannobrachium achirus | reverse complement strand
GTTTGTGTTACGACATGTAGAAGAGGCTGCCGTTTTGAGAAAAAAATGAAAAAGGAAGGGAATCCGGAGAAAACAGCACTTTTGTGCAGCCGGTAAACAGGAAGTCAACGAGCCACACAGCACGTCCGGGTGACGTAATTGTGCGCTGCATGTTGGGAAATGGAGTTGTTTCATCACCGCGGTAGCCAAGTGCAGTAGCTACAGTACAGTATAGTTTACTGTACAACGCGTCAAACGCGTCGTTGGGCACTCGTAAAGATCAAAGAGATTGACACGTAGACACCACTTGGGCACCCGATGTGTTAACCACTTGAACCCTAACGTCCATATTCTGAGAACTTTAGCCAAAATAGCAGATCTGATCTACAAGATCTGATTGTGAGCTTGTAGATCAGCTGCGAGGCGTTGTGAGCTTGTAGATCGGCTATTTTCGGCAAAGAGGTTTGGTGTAGAGGGGAAAAAGAGCAGACTAAGTACAGAGTGAAAGGTCAAGTTTATTAAGTATTGACGGTTCAAGTGGTTAAACATCTGAAAACACAAATTGACATGAATCCAAAATACACTGATGATTGTGCTGTCAAACAATGAAACTATATGGAATCTATGAAAAAGGTTGTGGGGGTCCCTGCTTCATCTCTCTCTCAACTAAGGGGTCCTCGGCCTGAAACATTGAAGACCCCTGCTGTATTGGTTTTGTGCTGCTTTGGCCTGGTCATCAGGGCTCGCTTCAAAATGGCATCTGAAACCTCAATGTGATTTTTGTCTTTTTCTTTTCTCCTGGTTACATAAATGCATGGGCCTACATGTGCGCGTGCACACACAACATAAACCCAAAACGTGCACGTATGCACGCAAAAAAAAAAAAAAAAAAAAACATGCGTGCTGCTGTAACACACAGTGTGACGCGAGTCCATGTAAATGTTGACGGCAAACATGTGGGACAGTGTTTGTCTAATGTCTACAAACACACCAACAAACACACACTGTTAGCTCTGTTACGTCAGGGAATGCACCGTCTGATGTCAGATTTGAACCGCTTGAACCTATTTCATTATTTATGTTACACATTGCTGTGAGCTTGTAGATCTGCTATAATATATATATATATATACAGTATTTTCTGGACTATAAGGCGCACCTGACTATAAGGCGCACTGTCAATGAATGGTCTATTTTCAAACTGTTTTCATATATAAGGCGCACCTGACTATAAGGCGCACATAATAGACGCTACCATTGCGTTATGCATCAAACAGATGGAGCTGTGCTAAAGGGAATGTCAATGTCAATGAATGATCCATATATAAGGCGCACTGGACTATAAGGCGCACTGTAGTTTTTTGAGAAAATTAAAGGCTTTTAAGTGCGCCTTATAGTCCGGAAAATACGGTATATATATTTTTTTTTTAATCATGAAAATTCGTGCAGGTCTTTGAATATTTTGACCCGCTTCTGTAAGTGTCTTCTCAATCCTTTGAAGGTTTTTAGAAAAAAAAATGTTTCTATGTCAGAGGTTCTCAGACTTTATCATGTCAAGGACCCCCGCAATGACGTGTATTTGGCCACGGACCCCCATCTCAAAATATGTTGTTCCAGGGACCACACAGAAGAAAATATTTGAGTTACAAATGTTCGCTTTTAAAAAGATATATTCTTAAGACTATTCAAAAATCACAATCTTTAAAACAAATAGCAGATATACAAGCTGCTGGGAGCTTGTATATCTGCTATTTTCAATAGTTAAAGCATTCAATAATTCTAGGCCTAAACTAATTGAAAAATAGCAGATATACAAGCTCACTGCGAGCTTGTAGATCTGGGGAGGGTAGGGGAGAGGAGAGGAGTCTTTGGTAAATCTTTGCTGTCTGATGTACCGACTAACCCTGCACTGCAGAGCTCCATTCCTTCTTGGATGTGTTCGCTGTGTGACTCACCTAAAACACACCGATCTACAAGCTCACTATAGCTTGTGTCGACCGACTGTTTTCGGAATGCGACACCCATTATAGTTGGGGGGCATATATTCAATTTCGCGATAAAAGCACCAAATTTGGCACATATGTAGATTGAATTAGGAACCAATCTGGATATTGGGCCAAGGGGGCGTTGCAATGAGAGGAGAGGAGAGGAGAGGAGAGGAGAGGAGAGGAGAGGAGAGGAGAGGAGAGGTATGGATAGAGGTTGAGAGGAGAGGGGAGGAGAAGAGAAGAGAAGAGAGGGGAGGTGATGTAAGGACAGAAGCTGACATGCTCACACACGCACGCACGCACGCACGCACGCACGCACGCACGCACACACACACACACACACACCTTAGTTTGTAAAGATGCATTGGGATCAAGCAGGTAACCCACAGTCAGACCACGGACAGCTGTCCTAACCCCGCTGCCGCCGACACGCCAGACAGAGCAGCAAGAATCCACTCCTCCAAACACTGAACAGCGTTTATTGAGACATTAATTCCCCCCCCCCCCCCAAACGGTCTTGATGGGGAAATGATTTCCCTGTGCCGCTTGCATTAGCATAAATAAATAAATACAAACTTTCTACCGTCGGGCGAAAACACTGTCGCAACGGCAAACAACAAAACCGCGGAGAGATTCACCTCACTGAACATAGATGGCTTTCTGTTTCAGCTATGAATACACATGGCATAGAGAGAGAGAGAGAGGGAGAGAGAGGGAGAGAGAGGGAGAGAGAGAGAGAGAGAGAGAGAGAGAGAGAGAGAGGGAGAGAGAGAGAGAGAGAGAGGGAGAGAGAGAGAGAGAGAGAGAGAGAGAGAGAGAGAGAGGGAGAGAGGGAGAGAGAGAGAGAGAGAGAGAGAGAGAGAGAGAGGGCGATTGTAGATCTGCTATTTGTTTTAAAGAATCGTCGGTGCAAGTATTTTACTGTTTTTGACCCGATATAAATTGCTTCTAAATTCTTCGAAGGTTTTTGAAAAATGCATGTTTCTATCATTAATTTTGTCAAACTTTTTCATGTCAACCCCCATCTCAAAATAGTATGAATCAGGGACCTCCGATAAGCAAATATTTGAGTTACAAACGTTCGCTTCAAAACAGATATATTCAAAGTTTGTACACATTTTCATGATTTAAAAAAAAAAATCACACCCAATGTGAAGTGAGCGGTGGTCGTGCTTGCATAACGTCTTCAATTGGTAATTGGTGATGTAATACAGGCTACACACACGCACATTGCTATGGCAAAACGCTGAGGAAAACACATTGCTATGGCAAAGCGCTGAGGAAAAGTGGCTACAGACACACGCACAGCCACTCTATGGAGCGGTTTACCACCGCTCAAAAAATAGCAGATCTACAAGCTCGCAGCACGGTGTCTGTGTGAGTCAGGTGTGCAGCATAGAGAGTTACCTTGGTAGAACATGCATTGTGTCCTCAAAGCAGTGCGTCAGTAATTGCCGATCTAACAGTGAATGAATGCACTGGAAGGAAAAGGAAAGCACTCCCCACCATTAACCACCATTAAGTCTCCTTTGAATCCCCTTTTTTGGGGCGGCTCAATAAAGTATGTCAATCAAATGCTTCGGCATTTCCTAAATAGCTCACCTCCCCCATATGTGGCATTTTATTTCAAAACCATTTAGTATAAATAAATAAACTGACTGTTGGGTACATTTGAAAGAATGCAAACCAAATTTGCCCCCCGTCACTTGAACGCTCTTTGAATATTGTCTCCGTCGTGGGTGTGTGTGTGTGGGGGGGGGGGGGGTTACATGTCCAAAAAGCTGTTAGTCTTTATGATTCAAATTCAAAAATAGCAGATCTACAAGCTACGAGCTTGCAGATCTGCAATTTTTGAAAAATCATAAAAATGTTTGCAAATCTTTGAATATATATATATATATATATATATTTTTTTTTAAAGCGAACATTGTAACTTGCTCCTGGGGGTCCCTATACATAATATTTTGAGATGGGGGTCCGCGGCCAAATACATATAATTCTAGGGGTCCTTGACATGAAAGAAGTTTGAGAACCACTGGCGTTTTTCAATACCTTTAAATTTTGAAGACATTTATTTTCGACTGAAGGTCGCAGTTTACCATGAGAAATGTCACAGCTTGTCTCTGTGTGTGTGCACATTTTTACTGTCTCTGGGTTGGTTCCCTTGACACATCACTGTGACATCACAGGTGGTATAACAGGTGAAATCACATATGTAAAAGTCCATGTATGCCCATATATGAAGATCCCTGATGTCATCGATATATATATATATATATATATATATATATATATATATATATATATATATATATATATATATATATATATATATATATATCATTGGCCAGATGGCCAAGTCATGGCCCATATCTGTGTGGCTGGTTCAAATAGGATCTCCATGTATGGGCATGCAACATATTGTATGTTGTGATGTCATGGGAACCACTCTAACAGAATCCCTTTTATGCCCATATATGGAGATCCCATCACTGTCACTCTGTGCCACATCACTGTGACTCAGACTTATCAGAATGGTATAACTATCATACAGGGGTCTCCATATATGGGTAACTGGTCCGATATACATCACTGGCCAGATGGCCAAGAATTGGCGCGACCCATGTCGCCCTGAGGCGTCTTACTAGTAGAATCGGGTAAAAAATATTCGAAGACAGATTTTCAAGGTTTTTCAAAAATAGCAGATCTACAAGCTGCACACTGAGTGCTGCGCTGTGAGCTTGTATATCTGCTATTTTTTATAGTTAAAGCATAAAATATTGGTTAAATTAATAATGCGTTCCAACTCTTTAAAGTGTAAAAAAAGTAGGAAAAAAAGTAATAATATGGAGATGAGCGCTTTCTGCAACGATACAGCTCGTGGATGGGCTGATTCTCAGCGTGAAAGCCTGGCGGGGGGGCCTAGCGTAGGTCCCTGGGGGACTCCAGGTCTGCTAAGTAGTATGAGGTTAAAGTGCTTTTTAATTAAAGGGTAATTATCTCAGATTGTTGTGGCGGAGGAGGTGCTGCTGACACGCAGCACAACAGCAGAGGAATGTTTATAGTATAATTTATGGATTCGCGGCTCGGGGATTATCTTTGGCACCGCGCCCACAGAGCCAGAGCTGCAGATAACGTCCGGCCAAAACGCCCGGCGAGGTGATATACTGTACATCGTACACTGACGGGTCTAAACCTCGTATCTCCAAAATGTCAAACGTGTTACGTTCTTTCGTGAAGTAAAGCCCTAGCCTAGTTCCAGACCCTGAATCGCTAGCCACACCCCTTTAAAATTTGATTTTGGCGATTCAGGGGTCTAGAATTGCTCTCATTGAAGAGGCCTTCCTCGTTCGAAAATCCGTACGGCGAATCAGCATCGTGAATCAGCGTCTTGTGATCAGCGTGGGTGGGGGATTCCCAGAACTCATGTGCGTTTCCAAGTAAACCAGCGCCGCCGCCGTACCGTACCGCCCATCAAGTCGCGGTAAAATGTGGTAAATTGCGGTAAAATGCGATCGTATCGATCTCACTATGAAACACCAGTAGCAGGCATGTTATGTTGTGTTTGATTACTAGTTCGTAGTGCTCCTATTCTCCCTGTTTCTTTGGTTAGCAAGTAGCACTAGCAAGCAACAGGCTAGCCACTAGCCAGCCACACATAACAACACTACGTCATGTGTTGGTCAGACGGTGAACCAATCGCAGAAGACCGCCTCTTTGGCAACGCCCATCCCAGCAATCGCCCTGGGTGGGAGCGACCTCAGACTGAATAATGGAGTGAAACGAAATGTCAATTCAGGCTAATACATGCCATAAATTCCATAGGGATAGATCACAAATTACATTTATGACATCATCACCTTGCGACGGGCATTTCCCCTATTGAGTGAAAGATTAGCTATTTCTAGAAGAAATAAAATAATTAAGGTGTTTTTTAATTTTACATTGTATTTATAGAGGACAATTATAATGTATTTAGGCATATTTCTCGTATTAGCCAGGGATCCCTTTAAATATGGAGGTACAAGGTTTTTTTTTTCTTCTGCCAAGGTTTTTTTTTTTTCTTCTGCCCAACAGCGACCAGAACCTCTCGGGAGATATTGTTTAAATATGAATCGTTACTGTCAGAGATACCAAGCGGAGAGAGAGACTCAACACATTAAGTCATAAGTCATAAAAAAAAACGTATGAATATAAATATACACTGGAGCGCGCGCACACACACACACACACACACACACACACACACACACACACACACACACACACACACACTCACACGCACACGCACACTTACAGAGAAAGAGCTTCCAAACACTCACACAGACTTCAAAGAACAACATATCTTTGTAGTCGGTCACGTTTCTGTGTTGTACTGTATGCATTGTTATCGCAGTGGCTCTCAAACGTGTTTGGCTTCAGTGCCTCCTTTATTTCCCTGGTTCCTTGTCTAGAGTACTCCTTTTCTTTCTTAGAAAACTGCCAGAGAAAACCATTAGCTAGCACACGATGCCGTGAATTAGTCACGACCCATCAAGAAATGTTGTGGAAAAAGTTGCTAATTAGTGGCTCCTGAAGAGATGTATTTGTAAACAGTTGCCATGACTTTGCAATAGTCTTTCCATGAATGTTAACTATTGAAAAATAGCAGATATACAAGCTCGCAGCGCGGCACCGAGTGCCGCGCTGCGAGCTTGTAGATCTGCTATTTTTGAAAAATCGTGAAAATGTGTGCAAGAAACCTGTGTTTCCATGTCAGTGATGCTCAGACATTTTCATGTGAAGGACCCCCAAGATGATATGTATTTGGCCACGGACCCCCATCTCAAAATATTTAGTTCCAGGGATCCCCCAGAAGCAAAGTTTTAGTTACAAATGTTCGCTTAAAAAATACATGTATTCAAAGATTTGCACACATTTTCACGACTTTTGAAATAGCTAAGCTTCCACTTCTCATGCCATATATTCAAATAATGTGCAATGTGTTTTGCCTTCTATTCCAATTATTGTTGTAGTATGTATTACTTTTTTGTATGCATTTTTTAGTGTTTGTAAGAACAGTAGTCATTTATTTTCTTTATGTTTCCTACTTTCCACTTTCTCTCATGTACCCCCCTGACTGTGGTACCTCCATGAACCTCTAGGGGGTACATGCATGTACACACGGGTGACGAACCAGTCATTTTGGCCCATTTTGAGATCGCAAAGTGTATTAACTTTGCTCGTGAAGGTCTCAGAAATGTCCCCTTCCCCTTCCACTTTTCGCAGGTGGGATTTAATGGTCGGTAACAGGAAAAAGTAACCTAACAAGTTACTTTTATCAGTGGGTAACGTAGTTGCGACCATCAGGTCGCAACTTCCTTGACTACTAACCCGGCGAGGAAAGTAGTCAAGGAATGCCACACTCGGGTGGCAATGTTGGAGAAGGATACTTTACCCACATTTGTCTTCCGTACAGCAGGGGTTCCCAAACTTTTTTTGGCTCAGGGCACCCCATGAATATTGTTTTAATCTGAGGCACCCCTACATTATCATTTTCACTCCCAGCACCTTATATTTATAGCATATTGTCGTTGTCTGGTGGAAACCTTCTATGTCCAAAACCGTTCGTTTTGTATTTATCATCGATAAAATGTGTGCTTGTAGATCGGCTGTTTTCCCTAGTTTTGTGCGACAGTCTTGTATGATGAAGCAGGGCTTTGCTTTACCAAAAGACGTACACATTTGAAACTTGGAGATACAAGGTTTCTGCCCGACAGTGACGATATTTTAGTAATTATGTTTCGAGGAAAACGGGAGAGTGTTTTCTGCTGGTGTTTCAGTCCGAGTGTATCAAACGGTGCGTTTGGAAAAGCGCACTGGGTGTGTGCTCAGTGTAGTGAGTGCCTAAACCTAACCGTAATCCTAACCGTAACCCCAGTAAAACTATGCCTTAAACCAACCCTAACCCTAACCAGAACCGGTGCGCATTTCCGAACGCACTCTTTGATACACTCGGACTGAAACACCAGCAGAAAACACTCTCCCCGAGGAAAACGTTGAGATAACAGCCATTTTGGTTAGAACTGACTGAAAATAACTTAGTACTTCAAGTTTAAAATGATACTAAATATTTTTTCAAGCGTCCAAATAAATGCCAAACATTATCAAATGATCTCGCGGCACCCCTGGACTGCCGTCACGGCACCCCAGGGTTGAAAACCCCTGTTGTATCGCCGACCCCACCAAGGGTGTGGGCGCTGATGACGCGGAGGGAGAAACACGCCCTTCCACGCGCTACGTCCATTCCGGGGAAATCCCCCCTGTCAGGTGAAAAGAAACAACTTGGACTACTCATGCATTGAAGGAAGCATGAGGTCAGTCCGTTGTCTCCCCAGGCGCGGCAGAGGGAGAGCAGAGCCCAGGATTACATAGGCAATTGGCACTGGGTGAAAAATGGGTTGCAAAATTGTGGGATAAAAAATTATAAGAAAAAAAAAAGAAAACCGCTGTTGTAGAAAGAGAATTTACTCACATTTGTCTTCCGTACAGTGCAGTACATCCACTCTGCAAGGTGGGGGGTTAGGGATAAAAGCAGTGCAGCAGTCTTGACGACATCAGTCAAACAAATGTTCTTTGCTACCACTACCCTTAACCATCGCTATGGCAACGCGCTGCATCGTGGTCCACGACAAGGACAGTGTGTGTGTGTGTGTGTGTGTGTGTGTGTGTGTGTGTGTGTGTGTGTGTGTGTGTGTGTGTGTGTGTGTGTGTGTGTGTGTGTGTGTGTGTGTGTGTGTGTGTGTGTGTGTGTGTGTGTGTGTGTGTGTTTTTGTTTCTTCTACCCAGTTGTACAGGTTATGCACGTCAGAGTTTGCATTTATATGCAGTTTGCATTACGGTATGAATGCAGTCGTGTGTGTGTGTCTATAGCTGTCTGTCTGATGGAACTATGAATTAATCATCGCACGGCAGTGTCATAATCGCGAGGGCCGCTCTCAAATTCCGATTCCATTGACTTCTTATTGTCGGAGTGGCAGCACTTCCATAGAGGTTAGGCTTAGGTATAGGGTTAGTGTCGGAATGGGGGGATGTCGGAATGGCAGCATGTCGGAATGGAGACATGTAACCCATAATCGCCCGGGCTACTATTTGGAAATATACAGTAATTTCCGGCGTGAAACGCTCATATACAGAGAATTGTGAATCAGGCTTGTTGCTACCGTCAGGTCGCAGTTACTATCAAAACCTTCACCGGCTGTCAGTCAGTCTGTCTGTCAGTCTGTCAGTCACACGTCACACTTTTGCCCTTCTCATATCTCCGCCATTGTTGCCCCGATCCATGCCAAACTTTGCACACACACTCCTTGGCTGCCAAACCACTACCCCCACCCCTCATTTCTCACATGACCCTCTTCTAGCACCACCATGAGGCCGATTCTTGCAAGACACATTTTTGGACACTGCTCCTACAGATTTTGCCCTAAAATCACGCAAATCAGTACACAGTATGTCTACAGTCGTGTCATCAACATGGATCAGTCACATTTAGCGCCACCATCAGGCCGATTTGTACATGCGACCTGACGGTCGCTTATCTCCCGATTTAGGGAGTCTTACTGGTCTTTCTAGTCCGTCTCTCCGTATTACCTCAAGTCTGTGAGTGTGTGTGTGTGTGTGTGTGTGTGTGTGTGTGTGTGTGTGTGTGTGTGTGTGTGTGTGTGTCTCTGAGTGTGCCTGCAGTGCAGGCCTGCAGCACACATGGCTGGTCTTGCTGTGAACATCGCCTCCAGCACCTGTCCCCCCCCCCCCCACCACAGCCCACTGGGGAGACTAAAGTGATGGCAGCCATTAGCCTGGTAATGTGCCATCCTCCACATGGGGACGGCAGCCACACAGGTGCTGCTCCATGTGTGCTTCATCTCCCCCCCCCCCCCCCCCCCCCCCCCCCCCCTCCTGAAGGGCTGCTGCAGGCAGGGGCGTCACACCACATTCTGGGCCCTGGGTACAAGGATTCACTGCGGGCCCCCCATGAATGAATGAATATAGGCGGGAGTGGGTTTAACCCATTTAGACTGGGAACGCATTATTGCGCGTTATTTTGTGCTTTAGCTATTGAAAAATAGCAGATCTACGAGCTGCCGCGCTGCGAGCTTGTAAATCTGCTATTTTTGAAAAAAACGTGAAAATTTGTGCAAGTCTTTGAATATTTCAAATACTTCTAAGGTATTTTTTGAAAAAAAAAAAAAAAAAAAACGTATGCTTCTATGTCAGTGGTGCTCAAACTTTTTCATGTGAAAAATGATATGTATTTGGCCACGGACCCCCATCTCAAAACATTTAGTTCCAAGCAAAATCTGAGAAAACGCTTACAAAATACATATATTCAAGATTTGCGGACATTTTCATGACTTTTCCAAAATAGCAGATCTACAAGCGGGCAGCGCTGTGAGCTTGTAGATCTGCTATTTTTCAATAGCTAAAGTATAAAATAATTAAGGCCCCTCCACCTTGGGCCCTAGTAACTCAGTCCCACTTTCCCCCCTCTTGTGACACCCTTGACTGCAGGGAGAACCCTGGTACATTTACTCCAGTGTACCTTAAAGGAAAAAAAAATACTTTATTACAACTGTAGCATTCTCTTTTTCTCCTTTAAAGTTTTATCCCACGACTTTGTAACCCATTTTTCACCCGGTGCCAATTACATAAGAAGCTGTAATCCTGGGCTCTGCTCTCCCTCGGCCAACCTGGGGAGAGCCCTGAACTGAGCGCATGCTTCCTTTCAGTGCACAAGGAGTGTGCAGGCCGCTTCTTATCACCTGACAGGGGGGAGCTTCCCCGGCTGAACGTGGTGCGTGAAAGGAACACGTTATTCCAACCAGTTCCTTTCCCGTCCATCAGGCGCCCCCGGATGGCCAGGGGGAGGCAGTATAGAGACCAGGATTACTGCATGTTTTTTAAGCCCCATTTCCACTACAGGGCCGACCCAGAACTAGAACCAGACCTTTCCAGAACCAAGAACTTTCAAGAACCTGTGAAGTTCCAGGACCAAGTTCTGCTTACATTTCCATATAACCAGACCTAACCGGGAAGGTCCCAAAAAAGAGCAGCAGCGCTGCTGGCCCCGCCCATAGGTTCCCAGAACTCAAGTTTAGTTCTACCTCAGGAGCAGGTCCAAAAAAAGGTTCCAGGAACCTTGTCTGAAACCGGGCTGTGTGCAATGGAAACAAAACCAGAAGCAAAAAAAAATAAAATAAAAAATAGGTTCAGGTTCCTGTATCCACCATAGTGTTGGCTTAACGCTGGTTTTTGACATTATCAAAACGAAGTGGATAAAAGCGTCTAACTTTTTTTGAGGCTTCTTTAGGACCTAACGATGGATTTTAGCCTCGGGTACCAAACTCTATTTTGAAAATTACCCATAGAATTATCCATATCAAGTTGGGCTCCCATCGACTTTCTATACAGGAGGAAAATACCCAGAAAAAAATCTGCTTTAAGTATGATGTGAAGGGTCTAACTAGGGGGTTGTCATTTTTATGAATCCATTGCAAGTATTTCTTTTGCACAAAACAACTTTCCTTGGGCTAGAAATGGCCCCCAAAAACACCCACAAAACTGTGAAAAGTGATGACTCATCACTAAACCATCGGTTTGTGTGGCCATTTCTAGCCCAAGGAAATGTTTTGGTGCAAAACAAATGCTTGCAATGGATTCAGAATCATGACAAGCCCATAGTTAGACCCTTCACATCCTACTTAAAGGGGAAGACCACCCATTTTCAATATTGAACTGTGTCATTAATATACCTTAGAGGAGTTGTGTGGAAATAGAAAAAAAGGTTCCCCCCTTCTGTGTTGCCTAGAACTGGAGGATTGATTTTGGGGTTTGTATGGTAAAGTACAACTTGATGACATCACACATTGTACTTTACAATACAAACCCCAAAATCAATCCTCCAGTTTTAGGCAACACAGAAGGGGGGGAACTTTTTTTCTATTTCCACACAACTCCTCTAAGGTATATTAATGATATATTTCAATATTGAAAATGGGTGGTCTTCCCCTTTAAAGCTGATTATTTTTTCTGGGTATTTTCCTCCTTTATAGAAAGTCGATGGGAGCCCAGCAACTTGGTATGGATAAATCTATGGGTAATTTTCAAAATAAAGTTTGGTACCCAAGGCTAAAATCCATCGTTAGGTCCTAAAGAAGCGCTTTTATCCGCTTTGTTTTGATAATATTGTTAAGCCAAGGGGGCATATGATGCCATTACTTTTGTACTTTTAATCAAATCAAAGTCAAATCGTATAACCACTTTTAAGTAGAAAAAAAGGGTTAGTACTTCCACTGTGCGCGGGTGCGTGCGTGCTGTGTGTTTGTGTGTGTGTGTGTGTGTGCGAGCGTGCACTGGCTGCACATGCTGCCCTGTGATCTCCCACCTGGGCCATTAGTCATGCACCTGTTCTCTTTGTTCAGCCACAGGGTGATTGATCACTGTTTTATGTACCGAGCAGCATCATGAAAAGAACAGTCCACCGAGATCCTCCTTTTTTATTTATTAATCTATTTAGGCCTGGAATTAATGAATGCTTGAACTATTGAAACATTTATGTATTTTTACAACCGAACGTTTGTAACTCAAATGTTGCTTCTGGGGGGTCCCTGGAACTAAATAATTTGAGATGGGGGTCCGTGGCCAAATACATATCATTTTTGGGGTCCTTGACATGAAAATGTTTGAGAACCACTGACATAGAAACATAGGTTTTTCAAAAAAATCTTTTAAGGATTCAAAAGACACATAGAATCGGTTCAAAATCAGTATTCAAATGTTCAAGATTTTTCAAAAATAGCAGATCTACAAGCTCCTGCGAGCTTGTATATCTGCTATTTTACAATAGTTAAAGCATAAAATAATAATATGCGATAATGCGTACCCGGTCTAAATGGCTTTAAGGGATGAAATACAATTATTGCTCCCTGAAAGTTTTTTGCGTAGACATAATGATAAAAAAGAAATACTAATAGGCTAACGCAATTCATTTGGGACACACTTTACATTTGAAACCGTTATCTCAAAGTGCTAAAAAGAGAAAAAGAATGGGATCCGTCCACAGAACCAAAACGAACGGAGAATTTAAATAAACGATGATCCTTCGAGGGTCATTTTGTCTCATCAGTCATGCTTTAATCAATGTCACAGGCGTTCGCCTCTGCATTTTGCAGGAGAAATGCACAGACACAAATAATAATTATAATTATTTTAAGGATATTTCTTGGCTCTTTAAATGTATAGTGGAAAGTGGACAAGCACTAAGAATTGAGGCATTGCATTTTGTATAACACGGTTCTATTCTGAAAATAGCAGATCTACATGCTCATGTAGATCGTCTATTTTCACAATTTCTGCCTCTAATATTTGACAGTTTGGCCAATGTTTAATTTGTCATTTTAGAGCTGTTAAAAAGTCCTTAAATTGTCACTTTAGAAACATGAATATACCCTTTATACACTTAAACCGTATGATGCTTTGTTTACTGTTGAGTGAGAAAACAATGTTGCACGTATTTCTATACGGCACACAATCTACCTTGAGCTTTGCTATTTTACGTGGCTAGCGTGTTGAAATGTTCTCAACATATTTATTATTGATTACATTGTTATCTGTATGTCTCTGCTAGCTGCTCCTGCACCAGATCAAAGAGGATGAGCATCCTGCCATCAGATAGACAGTGTAGCACGTTGCTTCTCAAAGCGTGGTCCGGGGGACCCTCAGCGGTCCTTGAGGGGGTTCCACAGGGTCCCCAGCTAAATTGTTGATAGTCGGGAAGAATCGGCCTCATGGTGGCGCTAGAAGAGGACCATGTGAGAAATGAGGGGTGGAGATTGTGGATTGCCAACCAAGGAGAGTGTGTGCAACGTTTGGCATGGATAGGGGCAACGGTGGCGGAGATATGAGTAGGGCAAAAGTGTGACGGTCGCAAAAACCCACCTGCGAGGAACTTTGGTAAACATAGCATGGACTTCACCATGGCTAGTTTCCATTGATGTTGATCTCCTCCTTTCACCGGTAAATCCAAAAATAGTGTGAATACTTCCACAGCCTTAGTAGAGGGCAACCTCTCTGTCTTCACTCAAGCCCTGCCATGTTGTGCGTGACTGTAAACGAATGCAAACACGGCACGGACACACATAAGTTCTCCTTTGTCGCCAATAGATGGCCACGCCACCCGGTGTTACACCAAAAGTTGTAACCTATATAAAACTGTAGAATGACTATGCTACCACCACTGACCGCAACACCTCTCTGGTTGGTCACCTTTTTCCGTGTAACAGTCAGTGGGAGTGGGACCTGCGGGCATGTCTCCTTTGACAGAGACAATAGCTCATTCATTCAGGAAACAGCGCACATGTGTCAGGTGGATTATTTTAAATGTGTGGCAACAGAAAGAACAGGGAAATGCAGGTCTTAAATGTAACTAAGTAACGCCATTGTTTTGGAAAAGGTAACTGGTAACGAAACTACTAAATTGCAAAACTAACTCGGTTACTCCATTACCCCCGAACCTAACGCTGTTACACCCAACACTGCATATGTGTAGTCAGCATAGCTTCGTTAGTATTGTTTCTGTCTGTGAAAAAAAAAAAAAGTTGTCAAACATTGTTGTTGTCATACAGTAACAGTATGAACTAACAGGGGGAACAGTTGACAGAATTAACTCTGAAATATATATCTCTCAAATAAACGTTGAACATCGCTGGCTTAACACAGCGGTTGCCAGGTATATAATTCATCTATTCTGTAGCTTCTGCCGGGGTTTTTCTGTGTTTTTAAAGTAAAAATTATAACCGCGGCCATCCGTGCTTTTGTTATGGTCTGTAGAGAGGGGCTAGTTGTAAACGAGAATAGAGATAGTTTCCGAGATAAAAGCCATTTTCCTGCAGATCATTCCATTGCTTCCAACGGTGGATTTCACTTCCTGATTCCGTTTTCTCCCGGTGGATTATGGGGATTTGAGTTTTTGCTTCAGTGCCGGGTGCCGTGGAGCCTT
>NC_137827.1:57918083-57940583 GCF_963921795.1 Nannobrachium achirus | reverse complement strand
CCTTTCTCTCCATCCACTACCATTTAACTTCAGTTGCTTCTTATTGTTATTTTGTGTATTCAATTTCGAGCAATCTTCGTTCCCACTCTCACCTATGGTCATGAAGTGTGGGTCATGACCGAAAGTATAAGGTATCGGGTACAAGTGGCCGAAATGAGTTTTCTCAGGAGGGTGGCTGGTATCTCCCTTAGAGATAGGGTGAGAAGTTCAGTCACCCAAGAGAGACTTGAAGTAGAACCACTGCTCTTACACTTGGAAAGGATTCAGCTTAGGTGGTTCGGGCATCTAGTACGGATGCCCCCCGAGCGCCTTCCTAGGAAGGTCCTCGATGCACGTCCCACTGGGAGGAGACCCTGTGGCAGACCTAAGACCTGATGGAGGGGTTTTATCTCCAAACTGGCTTGGGAACGCCTCGGTATACTCCCAGAGGGAGTGGAGGAAGTTGCTCAGGATAAGGAAATCTGGAAGTCTCAGTTGGAACTGTTACCCCCGCGAACCCGATTCCGGATAAGCGGTTGAAGATGGATGAATTCTAATTCTGGTTTCAGTAAAAAGGAGCCTCTCAGGTGCAGTATAGTGACTGGGCATGTTTTTAAAAAAATGTATTCCTCCAAAAATGACGTTTTAGCAAATTCAACATAAAAAAAGGCGGAACCAGGGCGGGACAAGGCAGAAAGAGCCTACTGGTTGGTCAGTCAGGGACCAATCAGAAGACTGACAAAGGGTCCACACGGGCTAGAGAGAAGAAAATGAATTAAACAGAAATAAAATAACATCACACTCACACACACACACACACACACACACACACACACACACAGAGAGAGAGAGAGAGAGAGAGAGAGAGAGAGAGAGAGAGAGAGAGAGAGAGAGAGAGAGAGAGAGAGAAGTGATTGTGTGCGCGCGTACGCCTGTGCCGTTACCCATTAGCTGTTTCTCTGCAACCAGCGCGAGTCCTGGTTTAATAATGGCCTCGACTTTGCATCCTGATTGTGAAACCCTGACGCAGGAGGGCATCTTCCATCTGCACCCAGGCTTTTTCTTAACCCATTCAGGCCTAGAATTATTGAATGCTTTAACTATTGAAAAATAGCAGAAGCTCACAGCGCGGCACTTGTAGATCTGCTATTTTTGACAAATTTGTGAAAATGTGCGCAAATCTTTGAATATATGTATTTTTAAAGCGAACGTTTGTAACTCAAATTTTGCTTCTGGGTGGTCCCTGGTACTAGATATTATTTTGAGATGGGTGTCCGTGGCCAAATACATATCATTTTGGGGGTCCTTCACGTGAAAAAGTTTGAGAACCACTGACATAGTAGTCTCTCAAGAACAGACTAACTGAGCTCCAGTTAAGTGAAAAGGACCTTTTCTTTGACGATGGCTGGCCAGATTGCTGACATAGAAACACAGGTTTTTCAAAAAAACCCTAGAAGGATTCAAAAGACACGTATAGAATCGGGTCAAAATTAAAATTTTCACAATTTAAAAAAAATAGCAGATCTACAAGCTCGCAGCTGTGAGCTTGTAGATCTGCTATTTTTCAATAGTTAAAGCATAAAATAATGATACACAATGATGTGTACCCGTTCCGAATTGGTTAATGCAGCCGAACAGATAAAGAGAGACACAAGAAATGAAACTTTAATTGATCTGAGCCGGGACCTTGGGGCATTCCTAGCAGCCGGCAACAGCAGATGAAATATAAGTCCCGAACAAACGAGGATATAATGACCAAAACGTGTCGGAGGGGAAAATAATAAGGCTCTAAACATCAAGTTCTACAGAGCTCGAAGGGGCATGGTGGCGTAGTGGTTAGTGCTGTCGCCTCACAGCTAGAAGGTCCTGGGTTCGATTCCCGCCGGGGGACGCGGGTGGTGGGGGGTGTGTACTCTCCTCCTTGTCACCAGAAGGGTGCTAAAGGGCCTTTTTGAGTGGAGTTTGCATGTTCTCCCTGTGTCTCCTAGGGTAGGTATCCTTACAAAAAAACATTCTGTACTCCTGGTCTCTATACTCCCCTGGCCAGCCGGGGTGCCTGATGGAGGGGATGTGCAACCGGGTGAAAAGAAGCAACTTGGACTCCTCATGCATAAGGAGGTATGAGGCCAGTCCGTTGCTCTCCCCAGGTTGGCAGAGGGAGTGTAGCGCCCATGATTACATTAGATCATTGATACCGGGTGAAAGATGGTTTACAGAATCGCGCGATATATTCATGTTATTCCTGGCCCCGCCCCCGGCTTCCTGTTCATATACTGAAATAGGCGTAGGCTGAAAAAGCTGGCCTGAAAAAAACATCATTTGGTTTCCTGTTGTCCTTGCATTAAAGTGTCAGTAGTTGGCGTTCTGGGCTCTGAATGTACCTGGGTTGCCATGTCTGCTTATAATAGCAATTAGTGTCTTTTAAAAAAATAGTATAGTTGCTTATTGGGCTTACTTTCTAATATTGTTTTAAACCAGTGGTTACCAAATCATTTCATATCAAGGACACCAGATTAACATATTTGTCCACAGTCGCAGACCCCCATCTGAAAATATGTGGTACCAGGGACCTCCACACAGAATTATGTTTGTTTCAAAAATATTCAAAATATTTTTTTTCCCTCAATAGTTTTTAAATAGCAAATATACAAGCTCACAATATGTCACAATGTGACACATTGTGAGCTTGCTGATCTGCTATTTTCAAATGTAAATGTAAAGTAGTATAGCCTAGTTGCTTCTGTTGGGCTTATTTCTTTGGCAAAATCTGGCAACAGACAATTCCCTGTCACTTCCTTACTTGGGAGGAAGTGAAAAGATGTTTTGCCCTCTGTAAAAGAAAATGGCAGCCTCCATAGAGAGGGCCAGGAATATAGAGAGGGCGTGCAGGGATATATATATGTCACAGTTTTTTTGAGTTTCAGTGAAATTGAGAACAGGAGCGCTCGTCGTGCGGCGCGGGCGGAGCAATCGGTTGCTTTGATCCACAACAATGACAACGAGACAACGTAGCGTCGGCAGGATAGCGCCTCACCCCACAGAGGTTAGGGTTAGGTTTAGGCATAGTTTTACTGAGGTTAGGGTTAAGGTTAGGGTTTAGGCATAGTAAGCTAATGGCTAAACACAGATGAGATAGGCTAGTAGATAAACAAAGAGTCGTTGAGACCAGTGATGTCACCGACTGCACAAGTGAGTGGCTGTTGTCGCCATCATGTGGTCAATACGCAGAATTACACAGGTGTGTTGATAAGTAACTATCAATGTGAATTGATCCAGGTGGTGGTAGGGGTGTGTGGTGAACTACAAAACGAGCGCTCTTACCCCAATCTCACTGAGTTACCCAAACTGATTTCTACTCTGGTAAATTGCTCGTATTACAGAGATTTCCACCATGTCTCTTGTGTTATATGAATGGTGTGTTAGTGTTAGCGTAGCACTGGACAATGGTTTTAAGTGGTTTTAATTGGACAACATTACAAGCTAGAGCAGGGGTGTCAGACTAATTTTCACTAACTAGCCCTTACCCGTTCAAAGATATGAGCTCCAAAATGATGTGCAGTGTGTGGGTTATGGGATGTGCACTGTGCACACAGTATATGAGGGATGGAAAGTAACTTTAACTGGTGCTTGCATGATGTAGGAGCATCAATGTAAGAAACCCGTTTCGTTTAATGGCTACAGAGATACTGTTCCCCCCCCCCCCCCAACCCCCCCCCCCCCCAGCCCGCCCGCCCACCCGCCTGCACACACACCCGCCTGCCTGCACACACACACACAGAGCTGGTTAAACATTTTGCCTCAAGCTAGATGCAGAATAGATGTGCCTCATGCTAGATGCAGAATAGATAGTAGATACACCATAAAAATGCTAATATACAGCATACGATTTGTGAAAGTGACAAACGGGCTTCACAGTTATGTCAGGTGTGTTCATATGCTTATGGTGATGCGATTTCAGATCAATTGCTCCAGCCACTGAGGAGAAACGCTGTGACAGACACTCAGACACTCACTCAGACACTCACTCAGACATTCGCAAAATTATAGTATAGATGGGAAAACTGGCACTTTATTTTGACCTGTTTTAGCGCACACAAACATTTGTATTTTTTGTATCTTTCACACCTGCTCTCATGTTTATCAGGCTTGGTGATAAACTATCGCTCTCTCTGACTCTCTGCATCTGTGTCTGTCAGTCTCTCGCTCATGCACACTGCAACACACAGGCACACCCACAGGGGCGTCACACCAAATTCTGGGCCCTGGGTACAAAGATTCACTGCGGGCCCCCCGTGAATGTTAACTATTGAAAAACAGCAGATATACAAGCTCACAGCACGGCACCGAGTGCCGCGCTGCGAGCTTGTAGATCTGCTATTTTTTTGAAAATGTGTGCAAGAAACCTATGTTTCCATGTCAGTGGTGCTCAAACGTTTTCATGTCAAGGACCCCCAAGATGATATGTATTTGGCCACGGGCCCCCATCTCAAAATATTTAGTTCCAGTTAGTTCGCTTAAAAAACACATATATTCAAAGATTTTCACACATTTTCATGACTTGCTGTGAGCTTGTTTATCTGCTATTTTTCAATAGCTAAAGTTACTAGGGCCCCTCCACCTTGGGCCCTAGTAACTCAGTCCCACTCACCCCCCCCCCCCCCCTTGTGACGCCCCTGGCCACACACTGCCGTGTCCATCATTTGTAGTTTATTTTGTTAAAACAAAAATTAGAATGCTACCAATGCCGTCACCTCATTGTGTGCGGCGCGCGTGCGTGTGTGTGTGCGTGCGTGTGTGGCGTGCGTGCGGGCGTGCGTGCGTGCAACTTTAGAAATGAAATTGACAACAAATTAGTGTATTACACAAGCATGCTTTTCGGGAAAACGGCCTTAATCCATGTCGCTCGAGGTGAAAAGAAATTCGACAAATTGGAAACTTGGTTACATTTCGTCGTATTATTTTTGCCCGGCGCTCGTCCGCGCTGTAATTATTCATTTGAGCGACAGGCGCTCTGGCTGCGAAGAGGAGGAATTAATTGGGTCTTAGCTCTGGGAGAGCTGGTCAGACTGGCGGTTGAGTGGAGTCACGCACAGGCGTGTACTTAACCCATTTAGGGCCTAGAATTATTGAACGCTTTAACCAGTGAAAAACAGCAGATATACAAGCTCACAGCGCGGCACCGAGTGCCGCGCTGCGAGCTTGTAGATCTGCTGTTTTTGAAAAAGTCAAAATGAAAATGTGTGCAAATCTTTGAATGTATTTTCAAAGCGAACGTTTGTAACTCAAATGTTGCTTCTGGGTGGTCCCTAGAACTAGATATTTTGAGATGGGGGGTCCGTGGCCAAATAAATATCACTTTGGGGGAAAAGGTTTGAGAACCACTGACATGGTAGTCTCTCAAGAACAGACTAACTGAGCTCCGTTTAAGTGAAAAGGACCTTTTCTTTGACGATGGCTGGCCAGATTGCTGACTAAGAAACATAGGTTTTTCAAAAAACCTTATAAGGATTCAAAAGAAACTTGTAGAATCGGGTCAAAATTCAAATTTTCACGATTTTTTAAAAATAGCAGATCTACAAGCTCGCAGCGCGGCACTCGGTGCCGCGCTGTGAGCTTGTAGATCTGCTATTTTTCAATAGTTAAAGCATAAAATAATGATACACAAAATGTGTACCCGTTCTAAATGGGTTAACTCCCGTCAATCACCCTCACTTGTTGTCTTAAGTACCCAGTGGCGTTAGTTCGGAAAAAAAGCTAAGGTATGGCAACAGACACCAGTCATGTTGCCATACTTTAACAGGCATGATACATTTATTTTAAGAAGTACATTCTATTTTCCCCCCGTTTCTACGATTTATTTGGCTGGATATGGCAGCCTGGAACGGTTGTTCAAGTGCCACAATTAACAATAATGCATTGCACCTGTGCAGCTCACCTGCGGAACCTGGGAATATACCATTTTCAGGCTGAACTGCCAAATTCTCCATATACTGCCATGTAATCCAAAGTGCACGGATCATGCACGCCCATGCACAGATCATGCACCAGATGTGGGTGCATGAGACGATTATACTGTCGCCGACCATTTTTGGCGCTCGCCAACAAAACCACCGATCTGCCGCAAGAACGGACGTTTGCCCGCCGAGGTTTAGCTTGTTGTGTGTGAAAGGCACTGCGAGGAGATCTGGCTGTGATAATAGCGCTTGGCGATCCCCTCCCAAGTGTCTCTCTCTGTGTCTCTCTCTGTGTCTCTTTCTGTGTGTGTGTGTGTGCGCGTGTGCGTGCGTGCGTGCGTGCGTGCGTGCGTGCGTGCGTGCGTGCGTGCGTGCGTGCGTGCGTGCGTGCGTGCGTTGTGTACACACGGAGAGAGACAGAATGAAAATCATTTGTGTCCTGCCTCGCACGCACATTTCACGTTTTCGTTGGACATTGGAATACAAATAAATGTTGGCTATAGGCTATGTCTGGGGTCTAGATCGCATCCTGGACTGGTGTGTCGGCGATCAATCGTGTGAAAACCACAACGATATTATGACAGCCGATTTCAAGAAAGACATGCGCGTGCTCGCGGTTGCCCTCGAAAAATAGGTAAAAAACACAGAAAAAACCTTGCGGAAGCTATTTAATTGATAGCCAGCAGTATTTGTGTAAAAAAAAACACTTCAAAAACATGTTGTTGGCAGATAACAGGTGATCTGGCCGGCAGCAATGTTACACTGGTAGTAGTAGTGGCAGTAGTGTTTATTCCAAAAAAACCTGTGTGTGATTCGCTATAAATTATTTACAGCAACAAACCCCTTGCACCACACATGCGGGCACGCGCAAACACACACACACACACACACACACACACACACACACACACACACACACACACACACACACACAGATGGAGATAGGGAAGCTGGGGGGGGGGGGGGGGGGTTAGCTGTATTTTTCAGCGACATTCATGTCTATTGAATATAAAGTTTGTCATCTTTTAGACACTTCGTCAAAAGTAAAAACTTGTGAAAAGATGACAGATTGTAGTTTTTGCTAGAGGTACTTCTTTTCCTCAGCAGACGAACGGCAAGATGGCAAGACTTCCAAGCCTCTGATGGATGTCAAAGTGAATCTTTTAAGGACATTCTTTGCAGATCAACTCGCTTTCGATTTTTTTTGCTGTCAGACAACAAAATGCAAACCCTCCAACAAATCCAAGGCGGTTATGTTTGTATTGTTACCCTCAAAAATATTTCTTTGCATTATGATATGCTCGCAACGCGGCACAAACAGTTTTTGATCATTTTGGAAATACATCGAAAGTGTGAGAACTACTGATTCAGAAGGCATTCTGTAGAATCATTGGCTGCCAATATTAAATGCATTCAACTTACCGCCTCGCAGCGCGAGGCGTTGTAGATCGTCTATTTTCGGCAGAGGTGGTGTTTGGTGCAGAGGGGAAAAAGAGCAGACTAAGTACAGAGTGAAAGGTCAAGTTTATTAAGTAAAAAATAAACCGGTGCCATTTGGGGATAATGGTTGCAAGTAGTTGTTCAAAGTAGTTGCAAGGAACTGCGAGTACTGTAGTTGCAGTTGCAAGGAGCTGCATTGGTGAGGACAGTGGACTGGCCTGAAGGTCCAGATTCATCCACAACGGGGGTAGTACATTATTAGCCTGTCGACTATAGCGACCTCGCTTATATCTTGTTAATCAAACTATAGCCTAATCAAATGAATTGATTATAACTAATCAATTCATTGATTATTTATAACAAACTAGTCCTTGCCCGTTCGAACATAATGTGCTCCGAATTATGTGCAGAGTTTGGGTTATGGGGTGTGCACAGTATATGAGGGATCTAATGACTCAGGAGTAATGTTGGAGAACACAGATGTATCCAAATTTGGGCATTGTTTAGTATCAGTGATGTCAGGTATGTCAGACAGACGTCGGACAGACAGACATTCAGTTGTTTATTAGTAGTATATATACAGTAGCCTATATGTACAGTATAGTTTACAATGAAAATGTCATAGCTTGTCTGCGTGGAGACGTGAAGCCGTCCGTGTGTGTACACATTTTTGCAGTCTATGGGTCGGTTCCCTTGACACATCACTGTGACATCAGGTGATATCACAGGTGACATCACTTATGTAAAAGTCCATGTATGGTTATTCCCCAGAATCCCTTTTATGCCCATATATGAAGATCCCTGATGTCACCAATATATATATATATATCACTGGCCAGATGGCCAAGACATGGCCCATATCTGCGTGGCTGGTTCAGATAGGGATCTCCATGTATGGACATGACATATATTATATGTTGTGATGTCATGGGAGCCACTCTAACAGATCCCTTTTATGCCCATATATGGAGATCCCTGATGTCATCAATATTAAGCCCATATCTAACAGGACTTCATATGGGAATGCCCATATATGGAGGAAGACAGCCCATATCTGTGCGGCTGGTTCAGACAGGGATCTCCATGTATGGGCATAAAAGGGATGTAGGCCTACTATATACAGTACATGGATCTCCATACACCCAAAAAACGGATTCAACCCCCCTATAAATGTGACACATATAAATTATGTTTGCTTTATTTAATTACTTCACTTCAAGGCATAAGCATATACATTTAATTGATATAACTCAAATATTATTAATAGTGCCAGATGTGATACATTTACATTATGTTGGCTTTATTTAAATGTATTTAATTATAATATATGCAAATGTATTGAATTGATGTAACTGAACAAATATTAATCGTGCTTACCTTAAATATATACATTTACAATATATGCATTTTTATTAAATTGTTCCAACTCAAATGTAATTAATAGTGCTTATACAAAATCTATTCATTTAACATTATGCATTTATATTACATTCATGTAACTCAAATCTTAGTAATGGAATTTAAAAACACATTGAAAATGAGTTCCAATGAAAACTCCCAGAGTCCCATAAACCACGCCTCTCACCAATTTTATTGAGTAGTTTTTAAGGCTGAAATCATTCTGAGAATATTGTTTGAATCCAACTCAATTTTATTAAGTACATTTTACAGATCTGAGAAGTGACTCCAGCCCTTTCCCTTGATTGGTCAAATAAGTTGGTCACATGTTATGCAAAGCATGCTGGGAACAGCATTTTTCTAGGTTTTCAGGGAAATGTTTAAGCTTTCGGGAGCTAAAAATGCTAAATGTATCATATCAATGTGTCTGCCTTGGCAAGATGACTGTCATATGTCAGAATTTGATTTGTCAGTATTTGAGCCTAAACCCTAACCCTAACTGCTAGGCTGCTAGTTTAAGCTTGAGCTCCCTCCCCATGCTAGGCTAAAAGAGAAGAACTCATGGTAACTTTGAGGATATTGCGTTGGTTTTCTCTTAAATGTTCTGATTATTCAATAATCACTGCTATTGCATATATCCATTATGCATCTGTATGTTGATATTGTAAAACTTGAAACAAATCATCCAGAAGAAAACCTGAAACCGAACTCTTCTTATGTAAATGTAAAAGTATTTTATTTATCTTAGCTTAATTCCATAAAAATGAGTTGAACCAACGCATTTACGTTAACATTTGTTTGAGTTGGACAAACGTAAATTAATTAAGTTCATATAATTAACTTGGCTTAAGTTAATGAAAATGAGTTGGACTAATTGAACAACATGCATTGCATTGAATGTAGATTTGACTTGGGACTACATATATCCCATATATAAATTTACTCATATAAAATGGGTGGAAAAGTTTCACACATTTAAAATGTGTTCAACTGAGAGATTATTTTTTTGGGTGTATATGGGTAACTGGTCCGATATACATCACTGGCCAGATGGCCAAGAATTGGCGCAACCTCGCTGCATGTCGCCCTGAGGTGTCTTATTAGTAATCTATCCCTATTTGGGCGTGTCATAGGTTCACAGAAACAGTGGGAAAAATGTAGTCAAAGAATTATAAGGGCTCCGAATGATCGACACGACGTTGATACACACTCCGTGCCAGCTCTGCGGACATCCTTGCAAACTATGTGCCAACTTTGCGGGCATATACAAGTTCTGTGCCAAGGCTGTGGGCATCGACGCACACTCCGTGCCAACATTGCGGGCATTAATGCTGTACACGCTCTGTGCCAGCCCTCTGAACATTGATGCTCAAAGTGCTCCTCAACTTTCTTTGGAGACGGGGGGTCCCTGGACCCCCCCCCCCCACCCCACACACACACACACACACACACACACACTTAAAGAAGCGTTGATATGAGGGGCTAAAGTGGTTGAGATCAAAAACGAGCTTGATCGGAACAAAGATTACGGTCGAGCGCGGCCATTCGATACCGCATTAATCGGCTGTTCCTTTCTTCAGCGGAGGCGAAGTAAAAAGAGAGCCATCGATTGCGTTCTATCTGTGAGGTCCCCCCCCCCACCACCCCTCGACTATACCTTCAACCACCCCCAACCACCTCAAACCCGCCCCCGAGCCACACTGAAGTTAATTAACCCATTTAGGCCTAGAATTGGTCAATGCCATGACTATTGAAAAAAATCTACAAGCGAGCTTGTAGATCTGCTATTTTTGAATTTGAATCATGAAAAGTTAAGTTTTTTTTTTGGATACCACCGGGTGGCAAATTTGGTTTGCATTCTTTCAAATGTTCCCCACAGTCAGTTTTATTCTTTCTTTCTTTCTTTATTTCTTTCTTTATTTATACTAAATGGTTTTGAAAAAAATAAAAGACAGATCTAGGGGAGTGCACGGTGAGCTATTTAGGAAATGCAGAAGCATTTGATTGACATACTTTATTGAGCCGCCACCAACAAAGGGTAAAGTGGGCTTCAAAGGAGACTTGATGGTGGTTAATGGTGGTGAGTGCTTTCCTTCTCCTTCCAGTGCGTTCCCTGGTAGACCGGCAATTACTGACGCACTGCCAGAGCTTGTAGATCTGCTATTTTTTAGGGAAAAAAAAGTGATTTTCCAAAATCACTTTCTCTTCGAATATATAGTGAACATGTGTAACGCGAATATTTGCTTCTGTGTGGTCCCTGGACATACAAGCTCACGTCGCGTCGCAGATGCAACCGTGGTGAGCTTGTAGATCACACTCGGCTGCGACGCCGGAAATGCCGCTCGCCTGCTGCGCAATGCACGATGGTACGTTGGAAAGTTGTGGATAGAATCAGTTCAAAAATGTTCAAAGACTTCCCACAAATGCGCTGTGAGCTTGTATATCTGCTATTTTTCAATAGCTAAAGCATAGAATATTGGTTAAAGCGGTTTGAATCTAACATGACACCGATTCGCCTTCCCGTTCGAAACGGATTAAATGACATCTGATTGTAAATCCAGTAGCGGTGGCATCGACTGGTCACACACCAGCGGAGAGAGAGAGAGAGAGAGAGAGAGAGAGAGAGAGAGAGAGAGAGAAAAAGAGTGTGCTTGTGTGTGTGTGCAGGGGTGTCGCACCAAATTCTGGGCCCCGGGTACAAGGATTCACTGTGGGGCCCCTGTGCTTTAACTATTGAAAAATAGCAGATATACAAGCTCACAGCGCGGCACCGAGTGCCGCGCTGCGAGCTTGTAGATCTGCTATTTTTGAAAAATCTTTGAAAATCTTTGAATATTTCAAATCTTTCTGAGGTTTTTTGAAAAATCTACGTTTCGATGTCAGTGGAGCTCAAACCTTTTCATGTGAAGGACCCCCAAAATGGTATGTATTTGGCCACCGACCCGCATCTCAAAATATTTAGTTCCAGGGACCCCCCAGAAGCAAAATTTGAGTTACAAATGTTCGCTTAAAAAATACATATATTCAAAGATTTGCACACATTTTCACGACTTTTGAAAAATAGCAGATCTACAAGCTTGTATATCTGCTATTTTTCAATAGCTAAAGTATAAAATAATTAAGGCCCCTCCACCACCTTGGGCCCTAGTAACTCAGTCCCACTTTCCTACCCCTTGTGACGCCCATGTGTGTGTGTGTGTGTGTGCGTGCGCGTGCGCGCTGTTGTGAACATCTCCTGGACAGCGCTGCGTCAGCGCGGGCTGCCTCCACTCTGTGTGTGATGTGCTGGAGGAGATTAGATAAACTCGCTCCACTCATTGTGTCTCATGCATGAGTGTTGACTCTGAGGGACACCTGGGGACATCTGAAGAGACAGATGGCTTTGAAAACAGCAACGCTCTCTCACTCTCACTGTCTCTGGCTTGGCAGAGAGAGAGAGAGACCGGGGTCAATGAGAGGTTCCATAGAAGCAGTAATTAACCACTTAACCCATTTAGAACGGGTACACATTATTGCGTGTCATTATGTTATGCTTTAACTATTGAAAAATAGCAGATATACAAGCTCACAGCGCGGCACCGAGTGCCGCGCTGCGAGCTTGTAGATCTGCTATTTTTAAAAAATCGTGAAAATTAGAATTTTGACCCGATTCTATAAGTGTCTTTTGAATCCTTCTAAGGCTTTTTGAAAAACCTATGTTTCTGTGTCAGCAATCTGGCCACGTCAAAGAAAAGGTCCTTTTCACTTCAACTGGAGCTCAGCTAGTCTGTTCTTGAGAGACTACTATGTCAGTGGTTTTTAAACCTTTTCATGTGAAGGATCCCCAAAATGATATTTATTTGGCCACGGACCCCCATCTCAAAATATTTAGTTCCAGGGGGACCCCCCAGAAGCAAAATTTGAGTTACAAACGTTCGCTTTGAAAATACCTATATTCAAAGATTTGCACACATTTTCACGACTTTTCAAAAATAGCTAAAGTATAAAATAAGTAAAGTCCCCCCCCCCCCCCCCCCCCTTGTGACGCCCCTGGCTCTCTCTCTCTCACTGTCTCTATAGCCTGAGAGAGAGAGAGAGAGAGAGAGAGAGAGAGAGAGAGACAGAGAGAGAGAGAGAGAGAGAGAGAGAGAGAGAGAGAGAGAGAGAGAGAGAGAGAGAGAGAGAGCCAGGGTCAATGAGAGGTTCCATAGAAGCAGTAATTAACCACTTAAACCCTATATACCAAGGGTCTTCAACAGGGGGAGTGTGACCCCTAGGTCGTCCTCAGAGTTACTACAGGGGGTCCTCCAAATATTTTCGGCATTGGATTTATCCTATAGTTAGGCCTAAATCAGAATTTAGCCTACAAAAACAAATATGTTGCATCGTACTGTAAGCCCCTCCCATACACTAAAATGTGTACCCGGCCTGGGTTAAAGACACGTTTTTCTTTTTGACTAAAACTATTGACTAAAACTGGACTAAAACCCTTGTGTGGGTTCGTCGACTAAAAATTGACTAAAACCTAAAAGACTGGAAATAGACCGGTTATAGAAAGAAATCGGATGTGAAATCGCTGCAAAATAGTCTTCATTTGCGGTGTGTAGAAACCAATGGTGTAAAGCTGTCCATATCCTTTTACGGTCTGTTTGGAACCCATTCGGTAAAAAAAAAAAAAAGATCTTCGTTTTTGACCATCTGAAAAACAAGTTCTGATGTGGGATGGATTATTTTGAATCCACCTTAAGTCCAGTGCTAATCCTCACCATTACAGAAGGCTTATAGTAATCAGAGCGTTTCTCCGTCCGTGAGGCTCACAGAACAACACAATTACAGAGAGCATTTGCATCTCAGTGATTCTCAAAGCGTTTACATTTCAAAACACCCCCAGTTTTATTAATAGATTCCATCAAACCCTATACATGTCAGTCGCTACCTCTGATCGCAGTCATTTGAATTGCATACAAGCCAGTGTGTCTTTATGGAAGCACGTCACCGAGCTGTGTGTCGTGAATTTGTAGATCTGTGTTTACGCCCGTAGCCAATCAGGGACAACCATTCTTGGTGACGTCACCATCAACAGCCAATGAGGGACCAGCATTCTTGCGACTTGATATATATAAATAACAAGGTGCAGTCTACTTATACCGATTGTGATATTGCTTTGGAAAACACAGCACTATTGTGTGTGTGGAGGGGCGGATTGTCGCAACACATAATATTCTATGATTTTTCACAGGTACGTGAACACACTCGAATAATTTTTCTTTTTTAACTATATTTTTGGGGGCTTTTTCTGCCTTTATTGATAGGTATACAGTAGGTTGACAGGAAATGGGGAGAGAGACGAGGGGTGGCACGCAGCAAAGGTCATTGGGAATGGGACTCGAACCTGCGACACGCTGTCAGGCCGGATTACCAGCCTATACCAGGACCACTACCCTGTGGCCCAGGCAGACAATGTTTTAAATCTGTCAGTTAAAGAGTTAAACTAAATGGTAAATGTAAGCCATTTACCATGAGAGGGAGTGGGTTGTTGGCTGATGTTTGGCACTCGGCTTCGCCTCGTGCCACAACCCTGAAACAGTGGTAAATCAGCCAACAACCCACAACCAGACAATTGTACAAGTCCCTCTGATCCGAGTCCAAGTCGAGTAGCAAGTCATTTGGTCCAAGTCTCAAGCAAGTCTCAAGTTTTTTCTGTTGTGGGCAAGTCGAGTCGAGTCAAGTCACAAGGTTATGTCAAGTCAGGTCGAGTCGAGTCACAAGGTTGTCATGTCAAGTTGCGTCGAGTCGAGTCATTTAGTGAAGTTCTTAACCCTGCTGACGACTGGATGTATGTTATGAAAAGTGAGAAAGTGTTGGAAGACGGAGGCTTGCTACCATGATGGATGATTGGATATTATTTATGCAGTCACAGATCAACGTTCGTGACAGTGGTGAGTGACATTGTTGTCTTATTATTAATGTTCAAAACATGATCGACCGACAGTATATCACCAACAAACACAGGAACCGTGTGTACGCACACGCGCACACACTTCTAATAATGTTATCTTCTTATGTTTGGTTTCACTTACTTCTCTTCATGCGCCGTCTTCAAGTGGCGGACAAAGTTTGACGTTGTTCCCTCTTTCTCTTTGATTTTAGCGTTCCTCTGTTTACCATCGGAGTGGAAGTTTTTATATGCAAACTGCACTACTTTTGGAGCTGCAGCAGAACTGGCAGTGGCTGCATCAGGCTCTGGGGCAGTAGCCATTCGTGCTGTGTGTGTGTGTGTGTGTGTGTGTGTGTGTGTGTGTGTGTGTGTGTGTGTGTGTGTGTGTGTGTGTGTGTGTGTGTGTGTGTGTGTGTGTGTGTGTGTGTGTGTGTGTGTGTGTGTGTGTGTGTGTGTGTGTGTGTGTGTGTGTGTGTGTGTGTGTGTGTGTGTGTGTGTGTGTGTGTGTGTGTGTGTGTGTGTGTGTGTGTGTGTGTGTGTGTGTGTGTGTGTGTGGTGCCCAGTCTGATCAGAGTGTTTTCCCCCCTAAATGCCCTGTCTGCCCCACTAAACATGATGGCATGCAAAAATCTAAAATCTCCAAAATATTAAACTACTTGAAATGCTACATTTTGTTGTTATGCTACAACTAGGTAGATGGATAGATAACCTGATAAGATATTAGAGAGAGAGAGAGAGAGAGAGAGAGAGAGATAGGTGTAAGACCTGTTGTTTGCCCCCTATCATTTCTTCCTGCCCCACCTAGTGCTAAAGGCTAGATCCGGCCCTGTTGCGACTAAAAGTGCCAACTAACACGCCGGATCCATTTCCATCTCAGAAAACGGAACAGGCTTTATTGGACATACAAGGTTTTCTCGCCCCTACTGCCACGATACTCAGCGCAGCAGCGAGTCTGTGGAAGTGAGCGAGGGGTCACATCGCTCTGATGAGCGAGGCTCTTTGAAGCAGCGGCCATGGATCTCTCACACAATCCTCCCATGGCCAACGTTAACAAGACCCCGTATACTTGTATAGGTCTCTGTTGGCTGGGGAAAAAAACCTCAGATGTCCAAGATCTCACTAATACTTTTCAAGGTTCAAATTCAAAAGGGTGCAAAAGTAGCGGATCGACATGAAGCTTGTTGTGGATCTGCCGCTTTTGATGCTTTTGTGTGACGCTGTGGTTGATCAAGTAGGGTGTTAATTAACTCTCAAATACCTGGAACGCGCCCGAGTCGCGTTAGATTTTAACCACTTTAACCATTATTTTATGCTTTAACTTTAGAAAAATAGCAGATATACAAGCTCACAGCGCGGCACCGAGTGCCGCGCTGCGAGCTTGTAGATCTGCTATTTTTGAAAAATCGTGAAAATGTGTGCAAGTCTATGAATATCTTTGACCCGATCTTTGACCCGACTTCTAAATCCTTCCTCTAAATCAGTGGTTCTCAAACTTTTTCATGTCAAGGACCCCCAAAATTACAGGTATTTAGCAACGGACCCCCATCTCAAAATATGTTGTTCCAGGGACCCCCCAGAAGCAAATATTTGATTTACAAATGTTCGCTTTTAAATAGATATATTCAAAGACTTGCAAAGGAAAAATCATGATTTTTCAAAAATAGCAGATCTACAAGCTCGCAGCGCGGCACTCGGTGCCGCGCTGTGAGCTTGTATATCTGCTATTTTTCAGTAGTTAAAGCAGTCAATAATCGTAGGCCTAAATGGGTTAAAACATGTTGAATATGGAGATAAGAGGTTTCTGCTCGTGGGCGGGGAAAAAGTACTCACATTATTTAGTAAAAGTATCAATACTGCAATATTGAAATACTCTGTTACAAGTAGAAGTCTGTCATGGCACTTCATCTTTAAAGGCCCGCTGACACGCCCAGAAATTATTATAGTACGACACAGTAGGTCATGTGGTCTCTCTCTGAAAACTGTCTGAAACAGTCTGAAGCTCATGTCACAGTGTAATCTGCCCCTCACCCCCCAACAACAGCTGACCAGTACAGTAAGTAGTCTAAGCACAGTCGATTAATTTGGTTGTCTTATAATTGCGCATTCCCACAATGACATCATGAAAATATTAACTCATATTTTAAGATGACTTTTTAACTCATCTGGTGCCGATCCCGAACTAGTTCGGCTTTATTTCAATCCAATACAATCTTTTTTTTATTAATTCACTTACCCCGAGCTGCTTGTAGAGTCGTGGGTGGTCCTGGCTCGCTAGCCGCTAGCCAGCTAGCCGTTCTACTCTGTCCGACGATATATTCCATTAAAAATGGTTTAAAATACATTTTTGAGCTCCCCAATGTTCACCCGATGTTCGGCGCCGCTTCCGATGAGTACACGAGTGTGCCGATCCCGAAGTAGTTCGGCTTTATTTAATTAAATGAATAAAATGATAAGAGGCCTTCTGAAGCCTGGCTTGATTTTTGTAGCTACTAGCCGAAAGCTAACAACGTCCCGGCCGGCCGTAATTTGCGAACGCAATCGCCAATCTCCGCCTAATCCAATGAAAGACCGCATCTTTAAAGGCTTATATCTCTTTTTTGTGTTTTAGGAAAGCGGCGCGAGGTTTATTTACGGCGAAATCGCCCAAAAATGATCTTTTAGATGACAAAATGGGAATAGCCATTCTGTTAGCATCTTCATCCGGGACATTTCCATTGCGTGCATGAACGTGAGGACGTCAGGTCCTGGAAGCTGAAGTCCTGGAAGCTAAAGCGCTCGCCTATGAGAGATGCGCTGGCATTCTTTGGCCCCTAGAGGGCGCTGGCGCTCAAAGAGTTAAAGTGACACTATCCCTTTAGGTGACATTACCCCTTTAACCACTTGAACCCCAGGGGGGTCCAGAGGAAAAAATCCACTTAAAATGCATGCCCAAATTGGAACAGTTTTGGACACAAAACTACAATGATTGTGACTACTCTTGATCCACCAAATGTTTGCTAACCCCTGCAAATTCACAAATGCAGTGTAAAACATCACTTGTATATCTGCTATTTTTCAATAGTTAAAGCATAACATAATGATACACAATAATGTGTACCCGTTCTAAATGGGCTTAAGTGGTAAATGTACTTAGTTACTTTACACCACTTGCGGGCAGGGGGGGGGGGGGGTGTTCCGTTCCCTATAAGTGGAACAAAAGCAGAGGGAGCTGGTGGTTACGGAGACCCTCGGGATTGAATGGCTCTGATTGCAAATTGGGCTCCAGATCCAATTAGCTGTGGAGCTCCCACATAATGGCACCAACACCAATACACACTCTGAGCCAGAGCCTTTATAGGATTAGAGGACAAGTAGTAGACTCAGCATCATCTGTTGCCGTGGTAACGCCATCTGAACCAAGAAGTCCAATTGCAGCAGCGGCGGCACTTCACACGAGGCCGGGGCGAGAGAGAGAGAGAGAGAGAGAGAGAGAGAGAGGAGAGAGGAGAGAGGAGAGAGAGAGAGAGAGAGGAGAGAGGAGAGAGGAGAGAGAGAGAGAGAGAGAGAGAGAGAGAGAGAGAGAGAGAGAGAGAGAGAGAGAGAGAGAGAGAAAATGCACACACGGAGAGTCACACAATGCTAATGGTGGAAAAAGTACTCACATTTTTAACTTAAGTAAATGTATCAAAACTGCAATATAGAAATACTCTGTTACAAGTAAAAGTCCACACTTCAAAATGTACCTGAGTAAAAGTTCAAAAGTGTTGGCACCAAAATGTACTTAAAGGAGCCATAGTCATGGATATATCAATCCATATAAAAGAATAGACTAGGCTGTAAACAAAGTGTCAGTCTGACAATGGCCAAAATGATCATTTTATCTTTATTCTACGCTTTTTGTGGACATTTTTGAACAGAAACCCATATATGAAGCATATTTGTTTTATACAATATTTTCTAACATTATTTTTATTTTAGCATCCGTTTTTCAAGAACAAGTTGACTATAGCTCCTTTAATTTACAATTACAATTTACAATTCAAGCATTTAGCAGACACTTTTAATCCAAAGCGACTTACAATAAGCAGGTAATATATAAGCAAAGATACTATGTCAGTACCTCAGAAAACTTAAGTACCAAAGTAAAAGTACAAAATGTTGCCAAGGTATAAAATAAGGCCAAAGTGTTTCACGTATGTTTTATAATATTATAATTTAGATCTGCAAAGCAACTAGTAACTAAAGTGTTCAAATAATTGTTGTGGAGTAAAAGTACAATACTTGGATCCGAGATGTAGTGGAGTAGAAGTAAAAGTATTGTAAATACTCAAGTAAAGTACCAGTAAGACTCCCTAAATCGGGAGATAAGCGACCATCAGGTCGCATACACAAACTTAGATGGCAATGGTAGCCAATCAGGAGGGAATATGGGAAATGGGACAGATCCATGTTGATGACATGACGTTTAGAGATACTGTGTACCTGCTTTGCGTGATTTTAGAGCAAAATCTGTAGGAGCAGTGTCCAAAAATGTGTTTTGCAAAAATCGGCCTGATTGGTGGCGCTAGATGGGACAGATGCATGTTGCTGACTTGAGTCTAGACAAACTGTGTACGATTTGCGTGATTTTAGGGCAAAATTTGTAGGAGCAGTGTCCAAAAGAATTGTTTTACAAGAATCGGCCATATGGTGGCGCTACAAGAGGGCCATGTGAGAAATGGGGGTGGAGGTTGTGGTTTGGCAGCCAAGGAGTGTGTGTGCAAATTTTGGCCTGAATGGGGGCAACGGTGGCGGAGATATGAGAAGGGCAAAGTGTGACGTGTGACGTGTGACTGACAGACTGACAGACTGACAGCCGTTGGAGTTTTGATAGTAACTGCGACCTGACAAATATCTCAAAATTGTTTGAGTGCAGTACTGTGCAGTGCAGGTGCCATGCTTTTCCCCTCTATAAAACATGACTATCTACTATTATGATTATACCAGGAGGAAGATTTTTTTCCAAAAAAGTGTACAGAAAGAGTTAAAATGATGTTTTTATGTTGCCACACCCACCAGTTCATTGGTATGCATGGTTGTCATGGTGGGTGGTGACCCAGCTGAAGTTAGCCACACCCACGTGTGTTGGTGGTGAATGGTAATTAGGGGAGGGGTTGATTCTATGATGTAATAAGTATGGGTGTTTTTGAGAACGGCAAGTCTGACCCAGCAGGTGGGCATCCTCCAGCTAAAAACCCAATAAAAAGAGAATGCATACTTTCTCATAACAACCACACCAGGGGGTCTAATGAAGTACTGTCAACCTCCTAGACACATGAAAACCAGAAAAAGAACAAAACTATGGCACCACCTCTAAGTAAATGTAGTACTTAGTTACTTTACACCACTACACAATGTGCACCTCAAGACGCATGGACAAGCCAGAGAGAGAGAGAGAAATGCCCCAGGCATACTGAAGTGAAGGGATCTCTCTCTCCCTCTCCCTCTCCCTCTCCCTCTCCCTCTCCCTCCCTCTCCCTCTCCCTCTCTCTCTCTCTCCCTCTCTCTCCCTCTCTCTCTCTCTCTCTCTCTCTCTCTCTCTGTGAGAACCGGAGTCCTCTTTAGTAAACATGACAGACTCAATGTCTTCATGGATATATGCTGGCTGTCAGGCACATGCCTTTGGAACGTCCACTTCCACTAGCTATCTCTACCGGCACGTCTATGGCACAAGCTGAAGCATATCGTCACTGTCGGGCAGAAACCTCGTATCTCCAAGTTTCAAATTTGTATGTTTTTTCACGAAGTAAAGCCCTGCTTCATCATACAAGGCTGTCGTACAAAAAGTTGTGAAAACAGCGCGATCTGTTGTTGTGCTTGTAGATCTGCTGTTTTCACTAGTTTAGATCATTTTTAAAATGATAAATACAAACGAATGGTTTTGGACGTTTCCACCCGACAACGACGATAAGCTTGTGTGTTGTCTCGTGTTCACCCGTACGTTTTAATATTTTGTCGCCGTCGTTTGCAAACCTCGTTATAGTCAGGTTCACTAACGTTAATAAAGGTTTATTCGTTGGAATTCTTTGGAGATTTGTAAAACTATACATTTTTGGAATCTTCAGAGCATGGGGAATCCAAAAATCTTGTTGCCATTTGCACAGACACCTGCAAAGCCGCCATTTTGGATGTTCAAAATGGCCGACATAAAATACATAATCTGTGCTATCTTGGCTTCTAGACAACCCTAGAAACGTAATTAAACTTGCCAATCCTATGTTTTCTGGGTCAAGGAATCAAATTAGTGAATGATGGATGTAAAATGTTCTGGACCCCCCACCCCCTTTCTGGGGGTTATCTATTTTGGGACCGTCCCAGAACAGTACGCCAGCCAGTTAATGTCCGGATTTCCGTAATATTAGAGTTGTTTTGTAGGTTTTAAAACATCTTAGTTCATTTATTAGACTTTTAAAGCAGACAGAATAACCTTTCTGACTTTTGGTTTGGGATCTTTCCTCACCTGGGACCCCCCAGACAGATCCCTGAGCCTATCTCAGTAATCGCTTCTGCTCCTGCTCCAGAACAATGTTAAATTAGATCATAATTGAAGCATAAAATTTGTTGTAGCTGTGCTCTGAAAACAAAAATGAGTAGTAGCAAATACCAGAGGTCTTCATCTGGGGGTTCGGGACCCCTGCTGGGTCCTCAGAGTTACTACAGGGGGCCCGCCAAATCTTGATGGGATCTTTTTTTTTTTTTTTTTTTTACATTTGAAACTGAAACTTTGAATGTTTTTATGTATCCTGGGTTTATTGCGACCATAGGTCGAAGTTTGTGACCATAGGTCGCAGTTTACTATAAGAACCGTCACATCTTGACCGTATCTGTCTGTCTGTCTGGACGGGCAACGCTTATCTTTTTTGTTGATTGACTCTCACACTCTGACATCCCGCTTTGACATCACTGTGATGTCAGGGGAACCAAATCCCCTTCATGCCCATACATGGAGATCCCTGTGAGGCCAGGGGAACCAAATCCCTTTTATGGACAACTAGGTAGTCATTTGGCAACAGCTCACAGCTGTGAAGCCGGAGGAGTTCAGATTGACAATCAGGTCCACAGGAGGGAGGGCGTGAGTAAAGTGGGGTAGAACAGGGGGAGGGCAAGGGCCAGACCCAGAATTTGACATAATGAAGGTATTGCAACTCTCTCACTTTGGGCACGCAGAACAACGTGTCCATTTATTGCACTGCACTCACACTGACAACACACACACACACACACACACACACACACACACACACACACACACACACACACACACACACACACACACACACACACCTCTTTGTTATTGTCACCCCAAAACCCTCACCCTATCCTCTTAAAGAGCCCATGGTCAATTATGCCCAAAAAGATTCACTACAATGCAGTCATTTCAGACATACAGGATCTATTTGTCTTCATCATTGTCATCTTCAATTTCCTAATGACTTGATCATCATCATCAGGCTTCAAGTAGGCATTGACCCATGTCTTTTTGGAGATTCCAACAAATGCTCTTCCCAGCCAGCACCAGAAACGTTGTGTAGGCCAAGGAACCCTTGACATTTGTGACATCCAATAACTTGAACTCGCTCGAATATATCTATTTCCATTTATTTGTACCTTTGACTGTTGCACATTTCAGTGACTGTTGCACATTTCAGTAACAGCAGGAGGACATCGGTGTCGGGTGATCAAACACCTATGTCTTGCAAAGCACCATAAGCCACAGAGGCAAGGACTTGATGAGTAATCAGGGTATCAGCCTCTTCATGTGTGTGGTAGGGGAAGGGCAAGGGCCAGACTTCA
>NC_137827.1:57914920-57917883 GCF_963921795.1 Nannobrachium achirus | reverse complement strand
TGCTATTTTTGAAAGATTTTGTCTCTATTGATTTATTGACCTCTGAACAGTTTGTTGACTGGTTATGGGAAGCCGGCTTCCCATATGGGCTTAAGTGGTAAATGTACTTACTTTACACCACTGCGGGCCAGGGGGGATGTTCCGTTCCCTATAAGTTGGAACAAAAGCAGAGGGAGCTGGTGGTTACGGAGACCCTCGGGATTGAATGGCTCTGATTGCAAATTGGGCTCCAGATCCAATTAGCTGTGGAGCTCCCACATAATGGCACCAACACCAATACACACTCTGAGCCAGAGCCTTTATAGGATTAGAGGACAAGTAGTAGACTCAGCATCATCTGTTGCCGTGGTAACGCCATCTGAACCAAGAAGTCCAATTGCAGCAGTGGCGGCACTTCACACGAGGCCGGGGCGAGAGAGAGAGAGAGAGAGGAGAGAGAGAGAGAGAGAGAGGGGAGAGAGGGAGATAGAGAGAGAGAGAGAGAGGGAGAGGAGAGAGAGAGAGAGGGAGAGAGAGAGAGAGAAGAGGGAGAGAGAGAGAGAGAGAGAGAGAGAGAGAGAGAGAGAGATAGGAGAATGCGCACACACGGAGAGTCACACAATGCTAATGGTGGAAAAAGTACTCACATTTTTAACTTAAGTAAATGTATCAAAACTGCAATATAGAAATACTCTGTTACAAGTAAAAGTCCAGTCTGACAATGGCCAAAAATGATCATTTTATCTTTATTCTACGCTTTTTGTGGACATTTTTGAACAAACACATATATGAAGCATATTTGTTTTATACAATATTTTCTACATTATTTTATTTTAGCATCCGTTTTTCAAGAACAAGTTGACTATAGCTCCTTTAATTGTGGGCTCGCCTATAGGCGAGCACACTTTAGTTATTGTCATTATTGTGGGCTCGCCTATATATATGTATAGTATATTTCTATACTATACTATACTATACTATACTAGAGCAAGTTCTCCATCAAACTTCGGTTTCCTATAACTCCTACATACGTAGTGAGAAAATGAAAATAAAAACATCAATGTGTTCAGTTTACTGTGGCGAAGTGTGCTATTACTTTTACAGCAATCGGCCAAATGGTGGCGCTGTAGGAAGCCTTCGAAAGTGCGATCTTTGAACAGGTATAGCTCATGCTGTGTTATACATACAGCCATGAGACCTGTATACACTTATGCGTCTCCTCATGCCGAACAACTTTTACCCTCTAACTTTTGACCTCTGACCTTTAGGTCTCCCACAATTCTGAATAATATGAAAAACAGTAAAAATCTATCTCCTCCTGGGTTTTTTTTCGTTACGCGCACGAAACCTTTTTTCACATGAACTTTGGACCAATACGGTCAAACTGTCTGGTCGGATTTCTTTTAAAGTGAAATATAAATTTTTAATAATTCAATCAATATTGCGGGTTTTATGCAAATTATTCTTCGGCCTCTAATCATACATGCAAAGTTACACGTTCATGGCATTTGGCAAAGATGTGGAGGGTTAGTCAAAGTATCACTGAAACCAATTTTATTCCAATCGGCCAAAGGGGGGGCGCTATACGAAGCGTTTGAAAATTCAAACTTCAAACGGGCATAAGTCATGACTCGTTTCGTTTGAAGACATGCAACTTGTTACACGCGGTGCTTTGACTCGAGCGGAAGACATCTGTGTCGTTGTTAAGTAAATCATACATGCAAAGTAACATGTTCATGGCATTTGGCAAGAGTGTTAGTCCAAATATCACTAAAACCATCTTACCCCAATTGGCCAAAGGGGGGCGCTATATCATTTTGAGCAGTTTGTGAAACGCTTAAACCCGTTAGGATTTTTTTTTGCAATTTGCATGAAACATTCTACACACAATCTAAGGACCTTTATCTAATATGCCTATGAAGTGCATACACACAAAAAAAATAAAAAATAATAATGAATATAGCTGCAAGCAGCGATAAAGTGGCCAAAGCCAAAAACACCTCAAATCATGAACACAGCCTGCAATGTGCGTGAAATCTTGCAAGCACATTCCCAATAGGTCAAGGAACAGATACCACCCTTCTTACATTGGCCTGTTATAGCGCCACCAGCGGGTCAACTTTTCCACAACACATTTTGGAACAATATGGACCGATCTTTGACGTCGGTTAACGTCAAAGAGAGCACTGCCTGCGATCTTGACATTTTGTACTTTTATAGCGATTGTTTTCTGGCTTGAAGCGAGCCCACAATTGTTTCGAAGGAACAATATTTTCTAGTTTATTTATCTATCAGGCAGGCAATCAGTAGACGGGAACTTCGGTTCCTTTCTACTCCTACATACTTAGTGAGAAAATGAAAATAAAAACATCAATGTGTTCAGTTTACAGTGGCGAAGTGTGCTATTATTTTTTATAGCAATCGGCCAAATGGTGGCGCTGTAGGAAGCCTTCGAAAGTGCGAACTTTGAACAGGTATAGCTCATGCTGTGTTTTAGGTACAGCCATGAAACCTGTATACACGTATGCGTCTCCTCATGCCGAACAACTTTTACCCTCTAACTTTTGACCTCTGACCTTTAGGTCTCCCACAATTCGGAATTATATGAAAAACAGTAAAAATCTATCTCCTCCTGGATTTTCGCGTCAAGTGCACAAAACTTTTTTCACATGAACTTTGGACCAATACGGTCAAACTGTCTGGTTGGATTTCTTTTAAAGTGAAATATAATTTTTTAATAATTCATTATATATTGCGGTTTTATGCAAATTATTCTTCGGCCTCTAAATCATACATGCAAAGTTACACGTTCATGGCATTTGGCAAAGATGTGGAGGGTTAGTCAAAGTATCACTGAAACCAATTTTATTCCAATCGGCCAAAGGGGGGCGCTATACGAAGCGTCTGAAAATTCAAACTTCAAACGGGCATAAGTCATGACTCGTTTCGTTTGAAGACATGCAACTTGTTACACGCGATGCTTT